>NC_034185.2:44262881-44571618 GCF_002021735.2 Oncorhynchus kisutch
CATGTTCCAGGCTGACTACATTTCAGATGCATGCCAGATATCAGAACGCTTGGATGGGTGTTTAACATGTCAGCTATCCACATCATATGATATAGCAATCTGATGCTTAACTGCGCAGTCAATGACGTGGCACACAACCAATGCAACATCTGCAATGCAGTTGGTCTGGAAAGCAACCTATGTGTATGAAGACCTTTGCTCTAGCCTGACACTAACCCAACTGATTGAGTTTCCCAACGGTTAGCAGAATAAAGTATGTTAAAGAAGGGCTAGAATAAAATCCTGCAGTGGTGGCCAACTGCACAGGAGGAGAGTTGGCCACCGCTGCTGTAAGCTAAAATGCAACATTGGACAATGCATTTAAAAAAACGTTATAATAATGTTGCACATTTTCCACAAATGTTGTCTGCTCCATTGGTGTTTTTTACGACACATGACATGACCTAGCCCCAGTAGTTTGCCTGTCAGAAACCTGTGTGTCTATCCTTGCCACGGTGTTCCGCCTCCCGAAAACAGCAACTGGCCCAGTCTGGCATTAGTTCACTCCATTTTTGGTAGCATCTAGCCAGCCCATGCTGCATCCCAATTCTCTACCCTGCTGCTTTGTGTGTACACATGTTCAGTTGCCTTCACGGATTTAAAAGGAAAAGAGTGGTGCAAAGAATACGGTGGAAACTCCCTTTAACCCAGGGGTCTCAAACCCATGGGAGCTATATCAGGCCCATAAAATGCTTTCTTGTGGGGTCCAGACTGATATCTGATTCCGATTGGAATTAGGCCCTCAAAGGATTTTCTTGCTTTTGGAATCAACCCACATGCGCAATTAGGTAAATGATTTAATATGCTTTTTCGATCATGCTTTTAAATGCATTAGGGAAGAGCATCCAATTTGGCAGTGCACACTTTGGAAGACAGGTAGAGAATTTGGACGCCTAACTAGTGTTACAGCATACCAGCTACTCTTCATCCAAATCAGTTGTCATGTGTGACTATACAGTATATAGAACAACCAGTGAGGAGTATTTGCCAGTTAACCAGGCTTCAATTAGATCATGGAAAGGCATGCAAGGCCAAAATAAAGTACTTTTATCTGTCGGCACGTTGATTAGTAGTCCACTGTTTGATTGTCCCCCCAATTTTTTCCGCTTTACAGGTGTATCGATATCAAAGAAAAAATGCACTCTTTGTTTACTTTCTATAATTAGCCAAATATTGTATGGTAACAGTGTATTTATATTTGATTGGATTGGATTTCAACATAAAATAAGTATTTATGCTCTGAGTAGTCTGTGGCGAGCCCACAAGTTACACAATCTCCAATTCGGGAAACGTTATTCTCAGACAAGAGCACTGCTAAGGCAGGTTAACAAATGCCTAAAAAAAACTATCAACAGCATCGATAATCCAGCCAATACTGCCCAAAAGAAGTATTACAAATATACATCCTTATATAAACCAATAATCTACCTCAAACAATAACGAAACACAACACTTTAATTACTTACTCTTATCCACATAATAATGCAAATCAAATCCCATTCCAAAAGAGGTGACCGGATACGACGCCCAGGCTAAACGGTCCATTTCAAAGAGCAGGACACCATTTCCGAAAGCAAGTGCATAATTAGAATGGGAACAAACGCGGCATGGGAGATCACTGGAGGGAGTGAAAGCTACCAAGCGCACTTGACCCGGGGAGCAGGGATTGCAGGGAAAGCAGGGATTAGGCATGGAGGCAGGCGTGGGCAGTAATCTGCACGCCACAGACATCCTCATATCAAGTTCAACTCTGCACACGACAAAGGGAGGACAATCCCAATCCCCAACGCTCCGTCTGGGGAGCGGATATAAAAACAATGCCAGGCGCCATCACATTGAAAGTATGTTTTTTTTCTCTCAAAGCGACGGCAGAGTTAGTTGTGTACTGTAGGACTCTGTATTACGCATGTAGTGGAAGCAGGATAGTACATATTCTCTTTCCACAGCTACGTTATTTGAGGGGAAATGTATTGTTGCTGGGTTGTGGGTGGTGGATATGTGATTAAGATAGAACCTTGTGTATGGGCAAGAAAATTGTGGAAAGACAGTGAGGACGACTGTGAAACAAAGTCTACTTAAGGCATTTAGGTAAAATGCATTCCACTTAAATGCCTTAAGTAAAGTGTTACCAAAATTTTTGCACCAGGTGGTAGTGACCGAAAAAGTTAAGTAAACGTTTAACGACCATAACCTAACCTGCCCCACACCTCCCATTAAAGGTCTGCTACACTGGACACATAATTTTTGCTGAGCGTGAGACGCTCTCATTCATTTCAATATAACCAAGAACCTACAAAACGTTGCATAAAATTATGCTCTGGTTCTATTTTCAAGAATTTGAAGTGCAGCACACGGCCAAAAACTCTTCATAAAGTGGCTCACGCTCTGCTCACGATGGCAAAAGTAACGAGTCCAGTGTAGCAGGTAAAAACCAACTGTTTTTGTGACACACGTAAACCCACCGTTATAATGTTTCGTCTTACCTGGCACTTCCCCGTTGATGTTGGCTTTAAAGCGGGGACACATGGTTGTTTGTCTGGGTGCGTCCTCGCTGGAGACTGGGGTCCCCTCCAGGTTAGTGTAGAACAGGAGCAGTGGCTGGAAATGTCCCCGGATGCATTTAGAGGCCACGTCTTTCCACTTGGATCCGATCTAAGAAGAACATAAAAATAATATAAAAGTGAAAATAATGTTTTAATGTGTAACTGACATGTTTGAGACTAAACGCTAAAGAATAGCAACTACTACAGTGCCTTGCGAAAGTATTCGGCCCCCTTGAACTTTGCGACCTTTTGCCACATTTCAGGCTTCAAACATAAAGATATAAAACTGTATTTTTTGTGAAGAATCAACAACAAGTGGGACACAATCATGAAGTGGAACGACATTTATTGGATATTTCAAAAAATGTTAACAAATCAAAAACTGAAAAATTGGGTGTGCAAAATTATTCAGCCCCTTTACTTTCAGTGCAGCAAACTCTCTCCAGAAGATCAGTGAGGATCTCTAAATGATCAAATGTTGACCTAAATGACTAATGATGATAAATACAATCCACCTGTGTGTAATCAAGTCTCCGTATAAATGCACCTGCACTGTGATAGTCTCAGAGGTCCGTTAAAAGCGCAGAGAGCATCATGAAGAACAAGGAACACACCAGGCAGGTCCGAGATACTGTTGTGAAGAAGTTTAAAGCCGGATTTGGATACAAAAAGATTTCCCAAGCATTAAACATCCCAAGGAGCACTGTGCAAGCGATAATATTGAAATGGAAGGAGTATCAGACCACTGCAAATCTACCAAGACCTGGCCGTCCCTCTAAACTTTCAGCTCATACAAGGAGAAGACTGATCAGAGATGCAGCCAAGAGGCCCATGATCACTGTGGATGAACTACAGAGATCTACAGCTGAGGTGGGAGACTCTGTCCATAGGACAACAATCAGTCGTATATTGCACAAATCTGGCCTTTATGGAAGAGTGGCAAGAAGAAAGCCATTTCTTAAAGATATCCATAAAAAGTGTTGTTTAAAGTTTGCCACAAGCCACCTGGGAGACACACCAAACATGTGGAAGAAGGTGCTCTGGTCAGATGAAACCAAAATTGAACTTTTTGGCAACAATGCAAAATGTTATGTTTGGCGTAAAAGCAACACAGCTCATCACCCTGAACACATCATCCCCACTGTCAAACATGGTGGTGGCAGCATCATGGTTTGGGCCTGCTTTTCTTCAGTAGGGACAGGGTAGATGGTTAAAATTGATGGGAAGATGGATGGAGCCAAATACAGGACCATTCTGGAAGAAAACCTGATGGAGTCTGCAAAAGACCTGAGACTGGGACGGAGATTTGTCTTCCAACAAGACAATGATCCAAAACATAAAGCAAAATCTACAATGGAATGGTTCAAAAATAAACATATCCAGGTGTTAGAATGGCCAAGTCAAAGTCCAGACCTGAATCCAATCGAGAATCTGTGGAAAGAACTGAAAACTGCTGTTCACAAATGCTCTCCATCCAACCTCACTGAGCTCGAGCTGTTTTGCAAGGAGGAATGGGAAAAAATGTCAGTCTCTCGATGTGCAAAACTGATAGAGACATACCCCAAGCAACTTACAGCTGTATTCGCAGCAAAAGGTGGCGCTACAAAGTATTAACTTAAGGGGGCTGAATAATTTTGCACGCCCAATTTTTCAGTTTTTGATTTGTTAAAAAAGTTTGAAATATCCAATAAATGTCGTTCCACTTCATGATTGTGTCCCACTTGTTGTTGATTCTTCACAAGAAAATACAGTTTTATATATTTATGTTTGAAGCCTGAAATGTGGCAAAAGGTCGCAAAGTTCAAGGGGGCCGAATACTTTCGCAAGGCCCTGTATGTTGACATACATAACGTTTTTATTTTCTTCATATAATGTGAAGTACAGAGAATTTTCGGTGTATTTCTACAGTACCAACCAGTCAAATGTTTGGACACACCTACT
Organism: Oncorhynchus kisutch; assembly: GCF_002021735.2. Classification (NCBI taxonomy): domain Eukaryota; kingdom Metazoa; phylum Chordata; class Actinopteri; order Salmoniformes; family Salmonidae; genus Oncorhynchus; species Oncorhynchus kisutch. Next base: position 44,267,405 of record NC_034185.2, read on the forward strand.
CAAAGGTTTTTCTTTATTTCTACTATTTTCTACATTGTAGAATAATAGTGAACACATCAAAACAATGAAATAACACATATGTTTGAAGAATATAAAATATATTTGGATGTTTTTAACACTGTGTCTACAATGTAGAAAACAGTAAAAAATCAAGAAAAACCCTTGAATGAGTAGGTGTCCAAACTTTTGACTGGTACAGTGTGTGGTGATTCCAAATGAAACAAGGTCTAGTGTAGTATTTTTGTTGGTGAGGCATAGACCTTGTATAACTATCAGCTTAACGATGGATAGTTTGAGTAAGATGTTAAAATGGCTTCCATCTTTTGTGAACCTGTCCATTTTGCCTTCACGTTTCATCATTACAATTTGGCAGAGCTCTTGTGAGAGCCTTTAGTTGATTGCTAAGCTTTTTAAATTTTTAAATGTAATTTTTTTTAACTAGGCAAGTCAGTTAAGAACAAATTCTTATTTACAATGACAGCCTACCCTCCCTAACCCAGACAATGCTGGGCCAATTGTGCACCACCCTATGGGACTGCGATACAGCCCGGGATGGAACCTGGGTCTGTAGTGACACCTCTAGCATTGCAATACAGTGCCTTAGACTGCTGCGCGACTAAGGATCCCAAGGATAGCTCAAAGGATAGCCCAGCCGTTAAAAGGAAAGCATTGCTTTTTATGGCTCTTGTCAAAAAAATATATTTAGCATCAATAACCTACTTTCTTTCATTCATTAAACACAGATTATGTTTGCCGTTGGCTATGTTAAAGGGACATTTACACTCCAAAATCAACATTTGCCAGATGTTTTTAGACCTCAAATGTAGTCTTAACATCAAGATGAATCCACATTGGATTGTGTCAATGTATATGTATGCCAACACCAAATGAATGGAAAAGATAAGCACCTAATAAGATCTGGAAATGATTTGGTCCTTAACGTTCTGATTCATTTGATGTAGCTGGATCGTCTGAATTGATGGCCTGGGACTTATCTCAACATAAGAGCACTTTGGAGGTTGTTTTCAATGTTTTGACATGACTTCTGCAACATCTGCACAAATAGATAATCTATGAGATATTAGAAGCATTTTTCTCAATTCATTTGAAACAGACCCCAACACATTCATTTAAACACTCACCTCTTTAACGGTGGCGTCATCAAAGAAGACCCATTTTGAGGACTTGGTGTGATAAGCGAACGCAGAGTAATGTTTGCTGGAGAAACAAATCATTCCCACGAGACGTAACTCACTCCTTTTGGCATTCTCATCAGTGACCCGGTTGAACAGCTGAAATAAGACATACATGAAAGATGGCATACACAAACAATGGATACATATTATCAATTAGGATAGGAATCTTCAACCAACTTTGACACTTAGTTAACACTCAAGCAACCCTAATACAGCTATCCAGTCTGGCTACTTTACAGACGCCTGCCAGATCTCACAGCACCTGGATAGGATTTAGTCATACTGGAATGTGAACATAAACAGTGGACAATCATGTCTCTTTGTGTGTGAGCTATTTCCTATTTGGAGTGTGTTCATACTTTTGTTCTTGGATCATACTTCACAATATGTGCCCCTAATAACTTTGCATTTAAATGGTAGGCTACAAAGGCAGATACAGTGTAATTACAATGACATATTGCTACATACTACTAACAATTGTTATACCTGATTGTGGCATGAATAAATTCCACCTACATACTGTAGGCAGGTGCAGTCAGTGTAATTATAGTGTAGGCACACATTGTAACATATAACCTACATCTGTTATACCTGTATAGCACTACACCTAAAGTTCTCCTATACATGTAGTTATGGAGGCGTAGTTACTTTATTTTAGCAGATACAATGAGACCACTGGAAATTGTACAGATTGAACTTTTAAGGATAATACTGTATACTGAAGATTTGCCTCTGGGGGTGCTTTTGAAACCAAAAGGGCCCACGAAATGGAATAAAATATTGTGCAGAAATTACATAATTGGACACCCATGTAGGATTTAAAAATATTCTAAAATTAAGGACTGTGTTGTTGAATGGGATTGGGGTGCAGTGTGGGTCAGTTGGTAGATCATGGTGCTTGGATTGTGGGTTCGAATGGCACTGGGGCCACCCATACAAAAATGACTAAGTTGCTTTGGATAAAAGTCTGCTAAATGTATACACTAACGTTCAAAAGTGCGGGGTCACATTTAGAAATTTCCTCGGATCCTAATAACATATCAAAACACCAAATACTTAGGAATGTCCTTGTTTTTGAAAGAAAGTCATTTTTTTGGTCCACTAAAATAACATCAAATTGATCAGAAATACAGTGTAGACATTGTTAATGTTGTAAATGACTATTGTAGCTAGAAAGGGCAGTTTTTTAATGGAATATCTACATAGGAGTACAGAGGCCCATTACCAGCAACCATCACTCCTGTGTTCCAATGGCACGTTGTGTTAGCTAATCCAAGTTTATCATTTTAAAAGGCTAATTGATCATTAGAAAACCTTTTTGCAATTATGTTAGAACAGCTGAAATGGTTGTCCTGATTAAAGAAGCAATGAAACTGGACTTCTTTAGACTAGCTGAGTATCTGGAGTATTTGTGGGTTCGATTACAGGCCCAGAAACAAAGACCTTTCTTCTGAAACTCATCCGTCTATTCTTGTTCTGAGAAATTAAGGCTATTCCATGCGAGGAATTGCCAAGAAACTGAAGATCTCGTACAACGATGTGTAGTACTCCTTTCACAGAACAGCGCAAACTGGCCCTAACCAGAATAGAAAGAGGAGTGGGAGTCCCCGGTGCACAACTGAGCAAGAGGACAAGTACATTAGAGTATTTAGTTTGAGAAACAGACGGCTCACAATATTCTTTCAAAAACAAGGACATTTCTAAGTGACCCCAAACTTTTGAACGGTCGTGTAAATAGTTTTTATTATGAATAATTATTGTTATCTTATTCTGTATTATTATCATTGTTATTTTTTTAATGAATTTATTAATATTCAATAATCTTGTATATGAACCATTCAGTCAACCGTCAAGCCAAATTTGATGTAAACAAGTAGCGACTAAACTTCCATTGTGTATTTTTAACTCTTACCCCCGAGAGGTTGAGATGTGGACCCAGTGACCTAACCACATCCTCTGTAAGGTCAGACTGCTCTGCGTCCCACACGAAGCCAATGGTGACGATCTCTGGGCAGTTCAGGAGAACCCGACGGATCTTGATGCTCTGGCCACAGTTGCTCTGCAAAGAAGATGAGAAACTATCATCCATGAGAGGTAATTATAAGCAGAAATCCATTTATAAATCGATGTATTTTATTCCAGAAACCTTGTCAACTTTGCCATGAAACATGTTGCATCATATTGGAATCATAAACTATAATATATACAGAACTATGGTAGCACTTTATAATAACTCCACCTAAATAAAGCATTCATAATGGATTAGTAAATACGTTTCATAATTTATTAATCACTACTCCCACATTTGTAAATGTTAGTAACCTAGTAACCATTTATAAACAACTTCTAAATGATTTAATAATGATGTATAAGATGTTTAATAAGCCATTTCCTAATCGTTAGTTAAGTCTTTTTGTGTGGCCTCATCTAAAGTGTGGGCTATATATACTTTATAAATGCTTTGAGGGACCAGTGTCACAAGATATGTTATTGGTAGATATTCCAGCAGTCTCAAAATGGCCCCTAGAATTTATCAATGGTTAAACATATTGTTTAATATATTGTGCATATTGCACACAACACAGAGGATTTTAAGAAAATATATTGAAAATTCAATTACACACTGCTGTAATATTGTGATGTGTACATTTGTACAAATGCTGAGGAAAATAACGAAAATGCTAATATATGCGCACGGTGTTTTCGGAAAGTATTCAGACCCCTTGACTTTTTCCACATTTTGTTACGTAACAGCCTTACTCTAAAATGGATTAAATAACAACAAAAAACCTCAGGAATCTATACACAATACCTCACAATGACAAAGCAAAAACAGTTTCTTAGTAATGTTTGCAAATGTATTTAAAAAAAAACTTAAATACCTTATTTACACAAGCATAAATTCATGAGATTCGAAATTGAGCTCAGGTGCATCCTGTTTCCATTGATCATCCTTGAGATGTTTCCACAACTTAATTGTCCACCTGTGGTAAATTCAATTGATTGGAAATATTTTTTAAAGGCACACACCTGTCTATATAAGGTCCAACAGTTGACAGTGCATGTTTGAGCGAAAACCAAGCCATGAAGTCGAAGGAAAGATCTGAGACAGGATTGTGTCAATTCATAGGTCTGGGGAAGGGTACCAAAAAATGTCTGCAGGATTGAAGGTCCCCAAGAACACTGTGGCATCCATCATTCTTCAATGGAATAAGTTTGGAACCACGTAGGCTCTTCCTCTTCCAGGCCAAACTGAGCAATCTGGGGAGAAGGGCCTTGGTCAGGGAGGTGACGAAGAACCCAATTGTCACTCTGACAAAACTCTAGAGTTCCTCTGTGGAGATTGAAGAACCTTCCAGAAGGACAACCATCTCTGCAGCACTCCACCAATCAGTCCTTTATGGTAGACTGGGCAGATGAAAACACCTCCTCAGTAAAAGGCACATGACAGCCCACTTGGAGTTTGCCAAAAGGCACCTAAATGACTCTCAGACCATGGGAAACAAAATTCTCTGGTCTGATGAAACCAAGACTGAACTCTTTAGGCTGAATGCCAAGTGTCATGTCTGGAGGAAACCTGGCACCATCCCTACAGTGAAGCATTGTGGTGGCAGCATCATGCTGTGGGGCTGTTTTTCAGCGTCAGGGACTGGGGGCAAAGTACAGAGAGATCCTTGATGAAAACCAGCTCCAGATGGCTCAGGAATTCAGACTAGGGCGAAGGTTCACCTTCCAACAGGACAACAACCCTAAGCACACTGCCAAGACAATGTAGGAGTGGCCTCGAGACAAGTCTCTGAATGTCCTTGAGTGGCCCAGCCAGAGCCCGGCTTGAACCCGATTGAACTTCTCTGGAGAGACCTTGAAAATAGCTGTGCAGCAACACTCCCCATCCGATCTGCAGAGAAGAATGGGAGAAACTCCCCAAATACAGGTGTGCCAAGTTTGTAATGTCATACCCAAGAAGACTTGATGCTGTAGTCGGTGCCAAAGGTGCTTAAACAAAGTACTGAGTAAAGGGTCTGAATACTTATGTAAATGTAATATTTCTGTTTTTACTTTTGAAGAAATTAGCAAAAATGTCTAAAAACCTGTTTTTGCTTTGTCATTATGCGGTATTGTGTGTAAATTGATGATAAGAACAAAAAAATTTAATACATTTTAGAATAAAGCTGTAACGTAAGAAATGTGAAAAAAGTCAAGAGGTCTGAATACTTTCCGAAGGCACTGTACATGTTCTTTTGGCAGTGACTTTTCTACCAAAACCAAAGTGTGGATTGCAGTCACTCCTTTAGACAGTCGAATCTCAGTTAACCCAGAACTAAAACCTTGCGTGTTTGTGTTTGCGAAGTCTATGCTCGCAAAAGGAAACTCTCCGCCAAAGCAAAAGGAAACTCTCCGCCAAAGCAAAAGGAAACTCTCCGCCAAAGCAAAAGGAAACTCTCCGCCAAAGCAAAAGGAAACTCTCCGCCAAAGCAAACTCTACGCCAAAGCAAAAGGAAACTCTCCGCCAAAGCAAAAGGAAACTCTCCGCCAAAGCAAAAGGAAACTCTCCGCCAAAGCAAACTCTACGCCAAAGCAAAAGGAAACTCTCCGCCAAAGCAAAAGGAAACTCTCCGCCAAAGCAAAAGAAACTCTCCGCCAAAGCAAAAGGAAACTCTCCGCCAAAGCCCCTGGCCTCCTTCCGGTAATTTCGCTACACGCATGAAGCGGTCAACGTTTAAGCACTACATTCACCCATTCCTGGTACATCCAAATAATCAGTGACGAAAACCCAAACACTGAAACTACTCCTGCGAACAGATGATTTGGTTTACGCACAGAATTTATCCTCATGAAAAGGTCTACTTAGTGAAATGTGTCTGCCGCATTTAATCAAACCCCTCTGAATCAGAGAGATGGGGAGGGTTGCATTAATTCATCAACATCCTCGGTGCCCAGGGAACAATGGGTTAACGGTGTTGCTCAGGGGCAGAATGACAGATTTTTACCTTGTCAGCTCGGGGATTCGATCCAGCAACCTTCGGTGCTCCAACCCGCCAGGCTATCTACTGCCCAGAGCAGTCCATATACTGCTTACGAGATAAGGAAGCACATATCTGAATACATTATTCCGCTGAACTATCCAATTACGTTTAAAACCTTACTGCCTTTAAAAGACATGTATATATTACTCCAGTGCTAGCCTCTCTACACTGGCTTCCTGTCAAAGCAAGGGCTGATTTCAAGGTTTTACTGCTAACCTACAAAGCATTACATGGGCTTGCTCCTACCTATCTCTCTGATTTGGTCCTGCCATACATACCTACACGTACGCTACGGTCACAAGACGCAGGCCTCCTAATTGTCCCTAGAATTTCTAAGCAAACAGCTGGAGGCATGGCTTTCTCCTATAGAGCTCAATTTTTATGGAACGGTCTGCCTACCCATGTCAGAGACGGAAACTCGGTCTCAACCTTTAAGTCTTTACTGAAGACTCATCTCTTCAGTGGGTCATATGATTGAGTGTAGTCTGGCCCAGGAGTGGGAAGGTGAACGGAAAGGCTCTGGAGCAACGAACCGCCCTTGCTGTCTCTGCCTGGCCGGTTCCCCTCTTTCCACTGTGATTCTCTGCCTCTAACCCTATTACAGGGGCTGAGTCACTGGCTTACTGGGGCTCTCTCATGCCGTCCCTGGAAGGGGTGCGTCACCTGAGTGGGTTGATTCACTGATGTGGTCATCCTGTCTGGGTTGGTGCCCACCTTGGGTTGTGCCATGGCAGAGATCTTTGTGGGCTATACTCAGCCTTGTCTCAGGATGGTAAGTTGGTGGTTGAAGATATCCCTCTAGTGGTGTAGGGGCTGTGCTTTGGCAAAGTGGGTGGGGTTATATCCTTCCTGTTTGGCCCTGTCCGGGGGTGTCCTCGGATGGGGCCACAGTGTCTCCTGACCCCTCCTGTCTCAGCCTCCAGTATTTATGCTGCAGTAGTTTATGTGTCGGGGGGCTAGGGTCAGTTTGTTATATCTGGAGTACTTCTCCTGTCCTATTCGGTGTCCTGTGTGAAGTGTGCGTTCTCTAATTCTAATTCTTTCTTTCTCTCTCTCGGAGGACCTGAGCCCTAGGACCATGCCCCGGGACTACCTGACATGATGACTCCTTGCTGTCCCCAGTCTACCTGTGTGACAGGTAGACTGGGACCTGGCCGTGCTGCTGCTCCAGTTTCAACTGACCTGAGCCCTAGGACCATGCCCCAGGACTACCTGACATGATGACTCCTTGCTGTCCCCAGTCCATCTGACCGTGCTGCTGCTCCAGTTTGAACTGTTCTGCCTTATTATTATACGACCATGCTGGTCATTTATGAAGATTTAAACATCTTGGCCATGTTCTGTTATAATCTCCACCCGGCACAGCCAGAAGAGGACTGACCACCCCACATAGCCTGGTTCCTCTCTAGGTTTCTTCCTAGGTTTTGGCCTTTCTAGGGAGTTTTTCCTAGCCCCCGCGCTTCTACACCTGCATTGCTTGCTGTTTGGGGTTTTAGGCTGGGTTTCTGTACAGCACTTTGAGATATCAGCTGATGTACGAAGGGCTATATAAATACATTTGATTTGATTTGATACAGGCACGTGGAGGCCACACACACTACTGAGCCTCATTTTGACTTGTTTTAAGGACATTACATCAAAGTTGGATCAGCCTGTAGTGTGGTTTTCCAGACCTCCATGGGTTGATAAATTTGATTTCCATTGATCATTTTTGTGTGATTTTGCTGTCAGCACATTCAACTATGTAAAGAAAAATGTATTTAATAAGAATATTTCATTCATTCAGATCTAGGATGTGTTATTTTAGTGTTTATTTGAGCAGTGTATTTTCTTAAAGACCCTCTGTATTGTGTGCTTATTGTGTAAACATTGATATGTTCTAGGGGCCATTTTGAGACCTTCAGGAGCATCAGGTACTGCTGGAATGTCTACCAATGGCCATCTTTTTGTGAGAAATTACACTGGTATCTCAAAATATTTATTAAGTATTTTTAAGGTATAAATAGCCCACACTAGACGAGGCCATGCAAAAATACTTAACTAATGAATAGAAATACATTAAACATATTTTAAATGGAGTAATGATTAATAAATGATGAATAAACTATTTACTAATCCTTTATAATTATTATTTACATGTTGTTAATTATTCTTAATGTTGTTAATATGAAAAATGTAAAACAACTTTCATTACAGAAAATACAAAAATAGCTTTAATATCTAACTTTAAGAATCCTGTGTGATATGATTTTATTTTTCCCAGGCACAGTAGAAAGGGTTAATGGAACATAGCACTTTCACCAGGGCTGACGCACATTGAAGTGGTAGACCAGTGCTAGCCAATCGAGATGAGAGAGCAACAGTGGATAAGCCTTAACTGCTATTTATATCCCTAGCACTAGTCTGGCAGCCTCTCCTTCAGGCCTGTTCCCATCATAATGTCACACAGCAGAATACAGACAGTAGAAATCAGCTCAATGCGGGTTTGAATTAAATAATGTCTGGATCTGCATTCACTTGCTTTGGGATACTGCAGGTACAGTAGCTATAATATATTGTTCTGATGGTCATACTTTAAGGGTTCAGTTCAATAAAACAGTATTGTAGTATTTAAAGAGTAGCGTTTACTGTGAAGATGTTTCTCATTGTATTTTATATCACAGAATGTTTTTGATACTGATAGAATAGCTGGTAGAATCCATTCATACTGAACATTGCTTCAGTAAGGGACTTTCACACATTGCAGTCACATTGTTCAGCACCAACTTTATGGCTGCATAGATAACAACATGGCCACATGTCAAAAACAAATATATCACATTGGATATTCGACTTCAAACTGTGGTTCACAATGAAAATGAGCTAGCAACATACCGGACAGTTCCGTAGGTCACCGATGGTGTTTGCCGCCTGCAGCAATTCCCCGAACATGTCCGACCGAAGCCTGTCGTTCTTCCCCAGGACGTGGCCCACCTGTTGGCTGGGACACAGAGGAGGTGGGATAATAGGGGTGTCTTTCTGCACTTTAAATCACATAAGCCTTATCCAAAACTAACAGCAAGTGGAAGAGGAACAAATGTATGCAGTGACCCGTAGCAGGCTAGTAGGTCACACTTTACATTAGTGCCTTACAGCCCTTATTACTGTGTAATTATTTCTGTAAGTACAGTACAGTTACTGTATAGTTACTACACTGTACTGACACACTGTACTTACCACACACAAGTTAAACAGTTATAATAACATTGTAGTGTAAAGTCTTACCTACCACTAGCACATTATGCAGTTGGAGTACTTTGGAACTAAAAGTTAGAGCAGTAGGTCTATTCTATAACTAGCTGTGCTTACACACCTGGTACAAGGCATTCGCATAGGTTATTGCCTTATAGTTATCGTAGAATGATGACTATGCACTGTCAAATCAAATGTTATTTGTCGCATGCTTCATAAAACAGGTGAAATGCTTACGTACAGGTTTTTCCCAACAATGCAGAGAGAAAAATATAGAAAAAATAATAACACAAGGAATACATGCACAATGAGTAACGATAACTTGCTTAGACACTAAGTGTACACAACATTAGGAACACCTGCTCTTTTCATGACATAGACTGACCAGGTGAATCCAGGTGAAAGCTATGAGCCCTTATTGCTATCACCTGTTAAATCCACTTCATTCAGTGTAGATGAAGGGGGGAGACAGGTTAAAGAATTATTTTAAGCCATAAGACAATTGAGACATGGATTGTATATGTGTGCCATTCAGAGGGTGAATGAGCAAGACAATATATTTAAGTGCCTTTGAAAGTGGTATGGTAGTAGTTGCCAGGCATATCCGTTTGAGTGTGTCAAACTCAATAGTTTCCCTTCTGTATCAAGAGTGGTTCACCACCCAAAGGATATCCAGGCCAGCATCCCTGTGGAACGCATTCGTCACCTTGTAGTCCATGCCCTGACAAATTGAGGTTATCGATGTGCAGGGGTACGAGGTAATTGAAGTAGATACATTATATATACAAAAGTATGTGAACACCCCTTCAAATTACTGTATTCTGCTATTTCAGCCACACCTGTTGCTGACAGGTGTATAAAGTTGTGCACACAGCCATGCAATCTCCATAGACAAACATTGGCAGTAGAATGGCCTTACAGAAGAGCTCAGTGACTTTCAACATGGCACCGTCATAGGATGTCACCTTTCCAACAAGTCAATTCGTCAAATTTCTGCCCTGCTAGAGATGCCCCGGTCAACTGTAGGTGCTGTTATTGTGAAGTAAAAACGTCTAGGAGCAACAACAGCTCAGCAGCAAATTGTTAGGTCACAAGCTCACAGAACGGGAATGCCCCCGAATGTTGAAGTGCCCAGCGCGTAAAAATCGTCTGTCCTCGGTTGCAACACTCACTACATACAATAACTGTTCGCCGGGAGCTTCATGAAATGGGTTTCCATGGCCGAGCAGCCGCACACAAGCCTAAGATCACCATGCACAATGTCAAGCGTCAGCTGGAATGGTGTAAGCGCGCTGTCATTGGACTCTGGAGCATTGGAAATGTGTTCTTTGGAGTGATGAATCATGCTTCACCATATGGAAGTCCGAATGACAAATGGGTTTGGCGGACGCCAGGAGAATGCGACCTGCCCCAATGCATGGTGCCAATTGTAAAGTTTGGTGGAGGAGGAATAATGGGGCTGTTTTCATGATTTGGGCTAGGCCCCTTTGTTACAATGAAGGGAAATCTTAATGCTACAGCATACAATGACATTAATCTAGACGATTCTGTGCTTCCAACTTTGTGGCAAGAGTTTGGGGAAGGCCCTTTCCTGATTCAGCATGACAATACCCCCATGCAAAAGTGAGGTTCATACAGAAATGGTTTGTCGAGATCGGTGAACACCTTTGGGATGAATCGAACACCTTTGGGATGAATTGGAATGCAGTCTCGCAGTCTGAGAGTAAGGCCTAATCGCCCAACATCAGTGCCCGACCTCACTAATGCTCTTGTGGCTGAATGGAAGCAAGTCCCCGCAGCAATGTTCCAACATCTAGTGGAAAGCCTTCACAGAAGAGTGGAGGCTGTTATAGCAGCAAAGGGACCAACTCCATATTAATGCCCATGATTATGGAATGAGATGTTCGACGAGCAGGTGTCCACATACTTTTGGCCATGTATTGTATGTACATATAGGTAGGGGTAAAGTGACTAGGCATCAGGATATATTATAAACATTATAAACATGACTTGGGTGGTTGGAATTTTTGTTAATTTATAGGGCCTTCTTCTGACATCGCCTGGTATAGACGTCCTGGATCGCAATGCCATGCGTAGCACCTTGCGGTCGGATGCCAAGCAATTGCCATACAAAGTGGTGATGCAGCCAGTCAAGATGCTCTCAATGGTGCAGCTGTAGAACGTTTTGAGGATCTGAGGGCCCATGCCAAATCTTTTCAGCCTCCTGAGGGGGAGGACTGTGTTGGTGTGTAAGGACCATGTTAATTCCTTAGTGATTTGGACACAGAGGAACTTGAAGCTCTCAAACGAGCTGATCATGTAGTTCACGATCAGCTCGTTTGTCTTGCTGATGTTGAGGGAGAGGTTGTTTTCCTGGCACCACACTGCCAGGTCACAGATCTCCTCTCTATAGGCGGCAGGGTAGCCTAGTGGTTAGAGCCGGAAGGTTGCAAGTTCAATCCCCCGAGCTGACAAGGTACAAATCTGTCGTTCTGCCCCTGAACAGGCAGTTAACCCACTGTTCCTAGGCCGTCATTGAAAATAATAATTTGTTCTTAACTGACTAGCTTAGTTAAATAAAGGTAACATTTTTTATTTGTTGTCAGCTCGGGGGTTTGAACTTGCAACCTTCCGGTTACTAGTCCAACGCTCTAACCACTGGGTCCAGAGTGCCTGGGATGATGGTGTTGATGTGAGCCATGACCAGACTTTCAAAGCATTTCATGGCTACAGATGTGAGTGCTACAGCGGGATAGCCATTTAGACAAGTTACCTTGGCATTCTTGGGCACAGGGAATATGATGGTCTGCTTGAAACATGCATTTATTACAGACTGGGTCAGGGAGAGGTTGATATCAGTGAAAACACCAGACAGCTGGTCAGAACATGCTCTGACTAAGCATCCTGGTAATCCATCTGGCCCCGCGGCCTTGTAAATGTTAACCTGTTTAAAGGTTTGACTCACATCGGCTGCGGAGAGCGAGATCACACAGTTGTCCAGAACTACTTATGCACTCATGCATGGTTCAGTGTTGCTTGCCTCGAAGCGTGCATAGACGGCATTTAGCTTGTCTGCTAGGCTTGTGTCACTGGGCAGCTCGAGGCTGGGTTTCCCTTTGTAATCTGTGATAATTTGCAAGCATTGCTACATCCGACGAGTGTCAGAGGCCCGGCCGTAGTAGGATTCGATACTAGTCTTGTATTGACGTTTTGCTTGTTTGATGGCTCCTAGAAGGTCTGTGGGATTTCTTATTAGCGTCCGGATCAGTATCTTGCTCCCTGAAAGCAGCAGCTCTTGCCTTTAGCTCAGTGAGGATGTTGCCCTTAATCCATGGCTTCTGGTTGGGATATGTACTGTACGTATGGTCACTGTGGGGACGATGTCTTCGAGGCAATAATTAATAAAGCCAGTGACTGATGTGGTAAACTCCTCAACATTATCAGATGAATCCCGCAACATATTCCAGTCTGTGCTAGCAAAACAGTTCTGTAGCTTAGCATACACTTCATCAGACCACTTCCGTATTGAGTGCATCACTGGTACTTCCTGTTTGAGTTTTTTTTTGTAAGCAGGAATCAGGAGGATAGAGTTATGGTCAGATTTGCCAAAGGGAAGGTGAGGGAAACGCCTTGTACGGATTTCTGTGTGTAGAGTAAAGGTAATCTAGAGTTGTGTTGCCTCTAGTTGCACAGGTGACATGATGGTAAAATTAGTTAAAACAAAAAGTGCCCCCCCTGGAAAAACACCCCCTCTTGATGAGAATTTTCTTGTTTGCTTATGGCCCTATACACCTCGTTGAGTGTGGTCATAGTGCCAGCATCAGTTTGTGGTGGTAAATAGACAGCTATCAAAAATCTAGATGATAACACTCTTGGTAAATAGTATGGTGTGCAGCTTATCATGAGGTATTCTAACTCAGGTGAGCAAAAATCTGCCACTTTCTTAACATTAGAGATTGATCACCAGCCGTTGTTAATAAAGAGACACACCCCTCCCCCTCTCATCTTACCCGAAGCTGCCGTCTGATCTTGATGGTGCATGGAAAAGCCAGCGAGGTGTATATTATCCAAGTTCTTGTTCAGTCACGACTTCGAGAAACATAGGATATTACGGTTCTTCAGGTTGCATTGATAGGATAGTCTCGAACGGAGCTCGTCCAGTTTGTTATCTAGTGATTGTACGTTCGCCTACAAAACAGAGGGCAATGACGTTCTAGATGCTCGCTGACATAGCTTAATCATGACTCTGCCTCGCTTGCCTCTCTTTCTCCGCCTCTTCCTCTTTCGAATCCCGGCGATAAGCATAATGTCCAGAGTTGCCGACTCGTTGTAGTAGAAATGTTCATCCATATCGAGGTTAGTGATCGCTGTTCTGATGTTCAGAAGCTGTTTTCGGTCACAGGAAATGATGGTGGAATTAAGTTAAGATCAGCGTAAAAAAAACACAAAATATTAGGAGCCCGTAAGACGGCAGCTATCCACTGCAGCGCCATCTCACCAGAGAATCCAATTTTGGCTTAGAGCAAAGATTCAGTTCAGTTTGACAAGTTTCTTGGAAGTACTTACCATAGGGCTGTGGTGGAAACATAATGCACTAGCTCTGTGAAAGGAAGGGGGTCCGAGGAGGCGCCACAACTACGACATACAAACTGTAGGGCGAGAAAAACAAGTTTCATGTCAAATTAAAATAACAGAATAACTATAGAGAAAGTTGAAATTGGAAATCCGACGATATGTGTATAGGCCTTACCAGATAATAATATTTTTGTTGTTAGTGAGTATCTCACTATTGGGTAACACTTTACTTAAGGCATACAGTATTATTACTTGTTTCAAGCATGTATAAGTCCTTATAACTGTTTTATAAAGGAACTTATAAAATGCTACATCTTTTTATGTGGAAATGTATCAACTGAAAATGGCTGAAAATAGCAGTTTCATTATAAGATGAAAACACATTATAAACACTTCATAAATACTATTGGCAAGGCTTATAATGCATTATATACGTATCATGATGCATTATACCTATATCCCTTAAGTAGAGTGTTATCCAATAGTCTATATGTCTCTCCTTTTCCCTCTTCCCAATCAACAGTGGAATAAATACATCACATTACCTGTTCATAAAGTGTCATGGCAAACTTCTGGTGGGTAATGCAGGACTTGGATGTGCAGGCCTCAGTCGCTGTGTCAGAAACTATGTGCAGGTGAATTCTCTCCAGAATGTTCTCCTTGTGCACCAAGAATTAAACAAAATGAGGTCAGACATCTGAAGTCAGTTACTGTTAAGAGTTTTCCATTACATCCTTAGCATATGAAGTCCAAACTATCCTGATACACATATCTGTGAGTAAAAACACAACAGTGTACACTGAGTGTACAAAACATTAAGAACACCTTCCTAATATTGAGTTGGACTTGTAGTCCATGCCTCAATTCGTCAGACCATGGACTATAAGGTGTCGAAAGCATTCCACAGGGATGATGGTCCATGTTGACTCCAATTCTTCCCACAGTTGTGTCAAGTTTGCTGGATGTCCTTTGGGTGATGGACCATTCTCGATACACACGGCAACTGTTGAGCGTGAAAAACCTAGCAGTGATGCAGTTATTGACACACTCAAACCGGTGCTCCTGGCACCTACTACCACACCCCGTTCAAAGGCACTTCAATCTTTTGTCTTGGCCATTCACCCTCTGAATGGGACACATCTGTCCATAATGAAGCAAGGCTCTGCCTTCTTAACAATACTATCCACAAGGCAGGTCCTACAGGCCATAGTTTTGTCGCACCTGGACTACTGTTCAGTCGTGTGGTCAGGTGCCACAAAGAGGGACTTAGGAAAATGACAATTGGCTCAGAATGTACACAGGGAGCTAACATTAATGATATGCATGTCAATCTCTCATGGTTCAAAGTGGAGGAGAGATTGACTTCATCACTACTTGTTTTTGTAAGAGGTGTTGACAAGCTGAATGCACCGGGCTGTTTAAACTACTCCAGTAGTACAAAGCTCGGACACCCATGCATACCTCGCAAGAGATGTCTTCACAATCCCCAAGTCCAGAACAGACTATGGGAGGTGCACAGTACTACATAGAGCCATGACTACATTGAACTATATTCCACATCAGGTAACTGATGCAAGCAGTAGAATCAGATTTTTTTTCAAGATAAAAAAACATCTTATGGAACAGCGGGGAGTGTAAAGAGACACACACACACACACACAGGTACAGACACACGCATACGCACACAGGCACTAGCACACGCACTCCCCACACACGTACATTGTAATATTGTTGTATGGTGGTATTATACATTTTGTATTGTAGATATGTAGTGGTGGTATAATGTTATATGATGTACTGTTTTATCTATGTGTAATGTAAGTGCTGTAATGTGCTTGGACCCCAGGAAGACCCCTTTGCAGCAGCTAATGGGGATCCTTAATAAATACAAATACATACACAATCCATGTCCCAATTGTCTCAAAGCTTCTTTAACCTGTCTCCTCCCCTTTATCTACACTGATTGAAGTGGTGACATCAATAAGGGATCATAGTTTTCACTTGTTCAGTCTATGTCATGGAAAGAGCAGGTTTTCCTAATGTTTGGTACACTCAGTGTATATTAAATAATTTATCTCGCACTATCCATTTAAAATGACTGTTCACTGATATATTATGTTGAATTTTAATGACTATCAATGGCATGCTAATGTTAGCCGAAAATGATAACATGCAAAGTAAGCATACAGAAATATTAAACAAGTACTTCAATCCTGATTCAGTGGTGAACTATTAATATACTGTGCAAGAATTCACATTTCAACTATGTAATCAATGAAACAATGTTAACAGAGTTGACCAAAAAGAAACTCAACTGCTCAAAATTTGAAACATATTTTTTTTGCAGCATAGGAGAAATGTCATCTTGTCTTACCCCTGGCGTCTTCCTGGGTTGTTATGGTCTTCACCTAAGATGGTACCATTGGACAGCTCTGGGAGAATCCCCAAATATCTCAGTTGGAGCTATAACCTTGTCTGTGCTAAGCAGAAAATACCCTCTGACCTCCTAGCTTCTGTTCTTTTAGCTCAGTGTTTCACAAACCTCTCCTTAAAGTAACCCCAGCCATTTGCCCTTATTTGATTTATTCCAGAACTATCACAGCTGACTTAACTGGTTAAGTGACTAGTTGAATCAGGTGTATTTGTACTGGAATACATAGAGTAGGCTGGGTTAGGGTTGCAAAATTACTTTTGGGAAGTTACTGGAATTTAGCAAATGTAAGGGGTACCAAAGGAGAGTTTTGGGGAAACTACTTTAGTTCAACAAAAAAGGCTGATATGACATTGCGACCGCTAAAAAAGAAAGCGCTACAGTTCTGACTTACAAAGCACTCTGCAGCGTCGTCCATGTGGCCTAGTTGGAAGCGTTGCTCGTCCTTAAAGGTTTCGGCAAGGGCGTGGCGCAGGCTATCTGAAGGCAACGCTCGCTCTCGGCTCTCCTGGAACTGGCTGAAAATACTCTGCAGGGGGAAAATGCATCGTAGAGAATTACTTAGTACTGTAAGTTGCCTTACTTATCAAGTCACTAAGGGCCGGTTTCCTGGACCCAGAAAGAATGTTCAATGCAGTCCAGGATTAGTCTTAATTCTAGATGTGGAACACTGCCGACTAGGCACAGATGTCAATTTTACATCTATTTCATGTTGGATCAACATTATTTTATTGAAATAAAGTAGAAACAATATTGATTCAACCAGTGTGTTCCCAGTGGGTGGGTTTAAAATATCTACAAATATCAACGGCTATTTTTGTTTAAATAGAAACATAATAACTATTCTACATTTTAATGAGTGGTATGGTGAACTTGGACATCTTGTGATCTCTTGAATAAGTCATCAAACTAGGTGGAAGATGTATTGTGATGATGATATTATATACAAACCTTTAAAGCGCAGAAAATGCAGGCATCCCCTAGACAAAAATGACCAGGAAGCTGTCTCAAACTCCTCCTGAAAATGTCCAACTGCCATAGCACCTGTTCCGGTGAAATGACAGACAGGTCATATTCAAATCACATTTATATGTGTATTCATCGAACAAAATCTGTAACATAAAATGTTATTACTGTTTTAGTCCTACATGAAGTTCTACATGAAACGTAGACCTAAGTCTTACTTAAAACATGGATACATCTTAATTCAGTAGTAATCTTGCCCCTTAGCCTTCCTTAGGAAATAAGCTATGTTTAAACTATTGCATAAACCTGCATATTGACAAGGTTTAGCACTCACCTGTACGGCACTGTTGAGGAAGCAGCTATTCTGGCCTGGTTCGTTCAGCAGGCCTTTGGTGAGAGCCAGAGACAACATGCTCCCAGGCTGATAGGACTTCCCCAGACCCCCACCACCACCAACACCTCCAGGCTTTTTGAAGAGTTTGACCCATGCCAGAGAGTTAGAGCCTGACCCTGGAGGGAGAGTAGTCACCAGTTGTTTTTATGTTCTAATAGCAATGGGATATACAAATGTGGCTCTTGGACCAGGAGTTTAAGACCCCTGTTATGAGATATATCCATAGAAAACACTTTAATCATACAATACATCCTGAGGGGTAAGTCCTTATGTGTCCATGCAAATCTTAGAGAGGAAATAGCACTTGGCCACTGGTTATTCTGGTTATTGATCATACATTGGGTTTGGTAGGATTTAGTGACTTGTGTGATGGGAGCTGTTGTTTACCTTCTCCGGAGAGTGGGGGAGGTTTGCCACAGCTGGACATACTGGGAAGAGGGAGCTGGCAGGCCATGGGACCAATCCATTACATCCCTGCCTTGCACTTCCAAAGAGATCCATTGAAGTCATTCCCAGGCTCATCCATAGGGAAAATTTGGAATAGCACTATTGTACATTGAATGACAATGGGACCAAGTCTAAAGAGAAATGGGACAAATCGTTGGCTTTAAAAAAAAACACTGGGCAATGACGGCACAAACAGCACAAAGCATCATTCTGTTACCAAACTTTGCATCTGCTCTGTTCTACAAGTAAATGTGCTTTTGTAAAAAAAATATATGCAGGAATTGTTAAAAGTAGTAGTCATTGGTTTTTGTTTGAAATACATTTTAAAGTGAAAAATCTGGTTCTCAATGTCACTCTGTTACCGTTGCATTGCCCTAATATTTAATAGCAGTGAGTTACCACTTAGGTTCTCATGTATCTAACTTGAATATTTTCCCTGTGTTCATTTTCAAATAGATTTTTTGAACAGATTAGGGACAGATACAAATTAACAGTTGAAACAGTTTTTCAGTAAAATGCATCATAGTTTAAGCCAATTGCCAATGCTATTTGCCAATGCTATTTGTGATACAATTTCCTGATTTCCCATGGCCACCCCTTTCTGGTGCTTGGTCCCTGCTCTGGCCCCCCATTAAAATACTTCTTAGAATCGCCCCTGCTATTATGTTGCGTTACTGCCATTGTTTTATCCTATGCCTTAATACATTGTTTATGACCTTCTCAAAGTGTTATAATTTTATTTTACATACACCTAAATAGAATCTTGATGATGATAGTTATATAAGTGACTATAGATACTAGATACTAGTGACCATAGAGACTAGGCCTACAGTTGCAATGGCTACTCTGTGTTGTGATTGACGTGAGCTAGGTGGACAATGTTGGAACTGTATAGCTTACTTGGACACTGACTCAACAGTCAGTTCACAGGCTGTAGCTGCATTTTCAAGTCATGGGTTGTCACAGCACTGAAAAATACAGTTCACCCTGGCATTTCATCAAATTATTTAATCACTTTAGGACTGTGTGAAGGTCTGGAGACTCCCCATACCAAAACAGCACATATAGTTTGCTAACTAGGCCAATGAGGCTCCCTGCAGGGTTGGGGTCAATATGAATGGAAGTCAGTCGATTCTGGAAGTAAACTGACATTCCAAGCGGATAATTGAAAAAAGGGCATCTATTTACAATGACTTCTCAATTAACTGAAGAGTAGAAGATACACTACATGGCCAAAAGTATGTGGACACCTGCTCGTTGAACATCATGATTCCAAAATCATGGGCATCAATATGGAGTTGGTCCCCTCTTTCCTGCTATAACAGCCTCCACTCTTCTGGACAGGCTTTCAACTAGATGTTGGAACATTGCTGCGGGGACTTGATTCCATTCAGCCACAAGAGCATTAGTGAGGTTGGGCACTGATGTTGGGCGAATCTGACGGATTCATCCATCAGACTGCCAGATGGTGAAGCGTTATTCATCACTCCAGAGAACACGTTTCCACTGCTCCAGAGTCCAATGGCTTTACACCACTCATGTGCAATAGTGCTCTTAGGCTTGTGTGCAGCTGCTCGGCCATGAAAATCCATTTCATGAAGCTCCTGACGAACAGTTATTGTGCTGACGTTGCTTCCAGAGGCAGTTTGGAACTGTGTAGTGAGAATTGCAACGGAGGACAGATGATTTTTTACATGCTTCAGCACTCGGAGGTCCCATTCTTTGA
Source organism: Oncorhynchus kisutch (assembly GCF_002021735.2). Taxonomy (NCBI): domain Eukaryota; kingdom Metazoa; phylum Chordata; class Actinopteri; order Salmoniformes; family Salmonidae; genus Oncorhynchus; species Oncorhynchus kisutch. Next base: position 44,287,398 of record NC_034185.2, read on the forward strand.
GCTTGTGTGGCTACCACTTTGCTGCTGAGACGTTGTTGTTCCTAGATGTTTCCACTTCATAATAACAACACTTACAGTTGACCAGGGCAGCTCTAGCATGAAAGAAATTTGACCAACCGACTTGTTGGAAAGGTGGCATCCTATGACAGTGCCACGTTGAAACTCATTGAGTAAGGCCATTTATTTTAATTTTTTTTATTTAACCTTAATTTAACTAGGCAAGCCTGTTAAGAACAAATTCGGGGATGGGGGCTGGGATTAATAATACAATTAATTAAATAAAAATATAGGACAAAACACACATCACGACAAGAAATTCTTCTGACAATGTTTGTCTATGGAGATTGCATTCCTGTCTGCTCGATGTCATACATCTGTCAGCAACGGGTGTGGACGAAATAGCCGAATCCACTAATTTGAAGGGGTGTCCACACACTTTTGTATATATAGTGTATTTAAACATTTAAAAAATTAAATCACTGTTTTTATTTTAATTTTATTTAAATCACTTCCTGAATTGACTGCCTTCAATTAAAATTCACCCAAACATTACAGACAGGACAGGTTGTTGATCTTGTTGCTGAGCTGTGATGCTGCCGAGTCCTGATGTTTTCCAGGAATCCACAGAATTAATTCCATATGAAGTAGGATTAGGCCTCGGCCAAGTAATAAGCTTAATAGCCTACAGGTAGGTAACCCAGAAGCACATTACAAAACCTTAGGTTGCTCTTATAGGAGTGTAATAACACTGCAATTGCACTTTATTCTACATTGAACTCCATCTCTATCACTATGTGATTGTAAAGCATTACTAAAATAATATGTTATTACAAAGTTGTTATTGTAGTAATTACAGTGTTAATACACAGGTATAAGAGCAAAAATAATGGAAATGTTACCGGTAAAGCATCTCATACTCTTCTCTAAGAGTTGGCTATGGACTATCACTTTAATGTTTCTTATCCATAAAGACACTGCTATATAACACATAATATTTTATATTCTATAATATTTTCTGGGTCCAACCAGCCACATTTTTCTTGAAAGATGGTTATCCTCCTCCTGTCTGACAATGTAGTCAGATCTCAGATGTGCCATGGAAACAATGAACAGGATGAATTATACCTCCCATTAATACTGTATCTGTGTCCCAAATGGCACCCTATTCCCTTTGAAGTTCTCTATGTTTGACCAGGACCCATACGGAACTATATGGAGAATAGGGTGCCATTTGGGATGCATCCAATAGCTCCTACTAATAGCCATGTATTAAACAAGAAATCCCAACCCAAAGTGCTCTACAAACCTACTTCAGGGATCATACAAGAGCTAGAGGCAATAGCGCCAGCATTCCATCTGATATTGTTTCATAACTACCTAGATGTAGGGGCTAGAGGATGTTTGCTTCTGGAGAGGGCTGCAGCTTGGTTTGAAAAAGCTATACGCCTTGTCCAGAAACAACCTGTTAGGCACTAATGCAGATCTGAAAGGTTTGGATAAGAATAAGCAACATGACAGAACATCCCACCTATCGATACATTACTTTAGGTATGCATGAAATTAGATGTGCTTTTTTTGTGAACTATCCTTTCACATTCTGTTTGCCATCACTGACTTAAGCATAATATCTAACTGCATCTGTAGTTGACCCATGATTGTCCTTATTTTTGCTATTTGCAAATAATATGTTTTTGCTTGTAAGAATCAAATATTTACAAAATGTGCAAGATGTTTACTGGATACACTAGATACACTGCCTTCAATTCGAATTGAGCCCAACCCTGGTGTCCAGGCTAGTTATCCAGCCCATGTTGTGACCAAAAAGTGGTACAGTATACATATGAACCTGAATAATCACAAGCAAATAGACATGAACAAATATTATTCAATGTGTTTATCTGCACATGTGGTGTATTCTTCAAATAGAAAAATTATGCTTTTCAAAGCCCTATAATTATAACCTAAACCTAAACCTTCATATGATTTAATTTAGCCGAAAATTCTCCATCCTTGCATGCACTGTATTAATCGAAATAGCGAGGGGTTTATACGAACATGAGGGACTTTTCTACCACGCATAGGGCTACTTCAGATGCCATTGCATATCGTGCAATTTACACCTGTTAGGACGCATGCGTGTTATGGGGGAACCGCTTTATTTACCGCAACTCGCATCACTGCATCACAGAAAAACATACCCGTTCGATACAAAATGTCATAGCACACATGCAATACTCACCGTATCTCGTCGATAATATTTGGCCGATATAATAGATCTCCCAAAGCAGCTTAGTTGTCAACATTAGATTACCACAAGTTTTGTCCCGTAAAAATCCTATAAGCAAAAATGACTGCAATAGACTACACAGACACGCTCGTGGATGTCAGGTAGTACTGGTGGATGGAATCTGTGGGCAAATGCAGTATTAAGGCCTGCATAGCTACAATCAATTGCTACGTTAGTGCAGTGATACAATTCCAACCCGCATTTTAACCGTCATACCCGAAGACTTTTTAGCTCTTGTCTTATTCTAGCCTGACAATTTTCTTGCTGTTTTGACGTTTTCGGTTCAACAGCGGAATTCATTTCGGGAAATAAATCCAGCAGCGGTCTATGCCTGAATGTCATCCGCAGATTAGTGATGTTTTGAGAGTTGCGAGGTCAAAATCCGCCCCTAGTGTACAGTAGCCTAATGCAATTCCAAAAGAGAAATTTCGGCCGCATGGGCGCATTTGATGGCAAATTGCTTTTCTCGCAGAGCAGACAAGCATTCGGCGTTTGGTTTGTCCCATTTGAGGTGAGACTAGAAATCACATGACTCAAAAAACTGTTTTCCAATAATGCTGACTGCAGCATGTAACGTGGCAATATTCTGGGTTTACTATATTAAGCTATGCTTTGACGTTTGCAATTATAAAATGCAATTATCTGAAGACCATGGTCCTTGTCATCCAAGTAAAGTCATATCTTATTAAAAAAAAAAACATGACAGCTTTGACAGAAACAGGAAGTGTCGTTGTAATTTTATAAATGCCAACATAAGACATGGGCTTTTTTTGTGTAGGTAAAATTAATTATGCGGGAAATGGTGGTGGAAATGCCTTTATAGATAACTATTGATATAATTACGTTCATATATGAAAGTAAATATGGAGTCATGATGATATGGTGTGTGGTCCTCACACTACGAATAGGGAAACCACACAGTTTATTAGGCTACAGATGAAATAAGTTATGATGAACTTCACAGGGTGGTGAAAGTGCACAGAGGGTCTTATTCTGGTGACATGATGATGCTTGACTGCCATTTGACAAATCAAAATATTCTCGCTCTTATCCATAATAATCTGATCATGTAGACTAGCCAACCCGCACAGCCTACCCGCACTGTATATGCGAGCTGTTGGGTAGAGTGCAGGCGCCAAGACCAGGTTTGGCACATTTGCTCTTTAACACAACAGTTTTTGTGACAAAAATATTGGTAGAGTTGAAAATGCAATGGAAACAAATTGAACTTTAGATTTTTATTTGGTACATGAAAAATTAAGCAAAAAAGCTAATTCTGTGTGCACTACCTCAACACACACTGATTTTTATCTGCAACAAGTCCGTTTGATGGAAACATACTGTACCACTGGTGGGAAAATGAACATATATTCCGTGTATTCTGGAATATCCAAATAAAAATCTGTCCCCAAATGGATACAAACCTTGCTACTGTCAAGACACTATTATTGTTATAATGTTAAAACAGCATACTTGTTTGAAATGAATGTACTTTCAAATATTACAAAATTACACATAGGCCTACAGTGCTATGTTCAGACTGCTCAGACTACAGAGAATTGTTTCACACTGATGGTTCGATCCATATTTTCTGCTATAATTCGTTTGCCAGCCATTGTGGCTAATGAGCAGGTCACATTCTGCAGTTAACACTAACAACATTGCTATGGATAAAGCTATAGGCTAATTTAACCCAACTGTTTAACATAATGACTTACAATAATGACATTGGTTCTAGGTATTTTCCTCTCCTTTGAATTTGTGATTTTGGTCGTAAAAAAAGTGAAATGATTTCTGGAAGTTCTTTTGAGGTGGTGTACATCTGTTGCAAAGCTATTTTCACCTTCTTTAAATGTGGTCTGTCAACGGACCCTAGCAGATAATTTAGTGTGTGTGTTCGTGCGTGTGTGTGTGTGTGTGTGTGTGTGTGTGTGTGTGTGTGTGTGTGTGTGTGTGTGTGTGTGTGTGTGTGTGTGTGTGTGTGTGTGTGTGTGTGTGTGTGTGTGTGTGTGTGTGTGTGTGTGTGTAAATGGATCAGCCATCATCAACTGTTGTTGGTGTATGGTTGTTGGTCTGAGGTTGGTCATACAGTTCCTGGGTAGTAGCCCAATTACTTTTCTTTTCATTTGCATGTTTCTGTACAGGTTCATTTGTTCCACATATCCAAATCACACATTGATTTACATAAGCCAATTCATTATACAATGTCATGACAAAGAGATAGATATTTTTTATTTGCACATCGATAAGCCCATTCTAAAAGATTAATTGGCAACATGTCTACATAATTAAAAGACAAAGATACTTTTGGATCTGATATCCAATATAAGCCAACAGATGCATTGAAGTTTCAATGTATTGCTCATGTTTTTTTTCCTCTTAGACATTTCAATAACATTTCAGCCATGTGTGCTATTTATTTACATGTTATTCTCTGAATACACAATGCAAAACTAACCATCAGTATCATTACTCAGGCAAATGGCACAGAATTGAAACAGGGCAGCATGGAAGCCCCATTTTAAACCATCAGTTTGTCGTCGGTTGCACATAATCAGAAATCATGATTTAGGCTTCAGCTCCAACCCCTACATCGCAGATCAGGCAGTATGGTTAGAGGTGACAGCAGTGGATTTTGTCAAACTAGTGCTCTCTTGTCTTTCCAGGGTATTATGGGTCATCTAAAGGTCATCTAGAGGTCATCGGACTCAGGGATGGGCATAGGTTCCAGAGGCACGGTGGGCAGGATCAGTGGGATGCCGTCGGATATCCATCCCTGGGCGACCCTGTTGAAGGTGGGTCTTTTCACCCCTGGGTCTTGGAGCTCAGAGTAGTTGTGGAGGTTTAGGTCGATCTCGGGCAGCTTGAACGTGATCCCGCTGCTCCGGGGGGCTTTGTCGAAACCACCAAATGGTGTGGCCACCCTGTAAATCAGATGTGGTGATCAAAATGAAGATCTCTAAAGATGTGACGGTTGCGTAGAATATAGAAAGCTGGCTTTTTATAGGCTGTTATAGTAGTGCATCCATGTAACAGTGAATCTGAACTGTGTTATAAGAAAACCATTTCATTCCATGGAAATGTTTGCAATATCAATGTCATTATATGTACTGATGATCATTTCTACTGAGAGTATTATCCTAGACTTCAGATTGGCATACTTAACTCAAAATCTGCCATGAGAGAAGTGCATGACTGATGCACTATGTTCAAGTAGTACGCAAATCTTTGGCTTAAATCTTGAGCTGTTGAATAGCAGTTGTCTGAAAACTCTCCTCAGAACACCTGTTTTCACATTACCCTCACCTGTTAAAGCTCTTGTAGTCAGGAGCCTCTGGTCTGGGCTCAGGGACAGGCATCCTGATATTGAGGCTCGCGGCCAGGTTGGGGTCGTTAATTATAGCCTGCTCCCAAGGGGAATGGTAGGACTTGGGTATAGCTGTAGAGTTGAACGTCTCTGCAGGGACATCCTTCAAGGGGCCTCCATATCCTGAGACACATACCAAGAAGACAGGATCATAAGACCAACAGTGCAGCGTACAGACACTCACTTATCCTATCAACACATTAGCAGATCTGTGGGGTTGGACTTAGGTGGGATACATGATTACTGGCAATTTCTTGCTTGTTGTCCTTTCACAAGAAATATAAAGAAGTACTAGGGCATTGAGAATTTATCTTGTTGTGAGAGGTGAGTTTGAATTAATGGTTTAACCCGTAGACCAGGGTTCCCCAACTGGTGGCCTTTTTGTGTTGAATTTTCATTGTTGGACATAAAACACTGTAAAAACAACAGGTAATCAGCTCCAACTGATTTTAATTTAAGAAATCTGCTCCCAAGTATTCTCAAGCATTATAGAGAAACACGGGATTGTATACAAATGTAAGTAAGGTTTGAATTATTATGTTTTAGTCCAACATTATATCTGTTTGATCTTCATGCAGTCAATTTGCAGTCTACAAATTATTTGTAATTATGTTCCGCCCCTCGACCATCCGCTCCAGAAAGAACTGGCTCGCGGCTGAATCTAGTTGATGATCCCTGGTGTAGACTGAGCAAGGTAGCAAAGACAACAAATTAGTCCCTCAGTTGTTACCACCTTTTCATCCATGCTAATTTTATCAAGACATAACAAAAAAAATGTACATTTTGGTTTAGTATTATCTGTTTTTATTGTTTGGGAAACAAAATAGGTGTCAACATGACTGTGGCAGTGCTGTTTTATCAATAGCCACTGTCATTAAATAACAGTATTAACTAGAGCAGTGGAAAAAGTGATGAAGACTCAACACAATTTGTCGATCTTTATCATCTCAAGTCTTAAAATAGTGCACACCGTAAGTGTGCTTTCATCCTTGGTGTGAAAAGCGGGTTGGTCCATTTGACATGGGTTGACACCATGCTTGGTCATATCAGATTCTACAAGAGTGTTCTGTTGGGATCCCCTGCTGACAATTTAACAGAGAGCAAGGCACCACAGGGAAAGGAAATGCTTCTCATGTATCCTGCTTAAAGGCCAGAGGTCTGCTGAGTCGCTATGGGGAATAAGACTTGTCCTTAGAGGTAACATGAGCATCTACATAGGCCTTAAAAATACATTCACAACCCATTCATAAGCAGTACATAAGCAGTTCATAAATGCTAAAGTCAACCATTGCAAGACATAGCGTACATATCAATTTGTAGTTGTTGATAAATACCATTTACTTATGAATGCGGTATGTATGAGTTATGATTGTGTTATGAAGTCCTTATGTAGTATCCCTTCAAGTGAAGCATTACTCATGTATAACACTACGTAATAATGAAAAAGATATTTCAATAAGGCCTTATTATCCCCTTAATCTATATTATTCTGCCTAATAAGCATTCATACATTTTGAAAATAACAGAAGGTATGTTTTGATGTGATAGCTACATACCTGGTGCAATGCTTTCTGGGTTTCCTGGGGTGGGTGTGTAAGGAAGTGTTTTCGATCCCTCTTTGTTTTCGGCACTGTCTGCATTCTCAGCTAGAAGATCGCTCTGGAAAAAATTAGAAAGTATTTTGTCATTAGCTAAGCTTTCCCCCTTTGCGCAGTTCTGAACCTATCTAATTTATTCATTTGGGGATTAGCTGCACCAAATTGTTAACTTTGCGTAAATGAGGCCCACTAGGTAAATGGGTAGGGCGCTCACAGGTTTTACAAGCATGTTAGCTTAGCACACTGAGCTAAAGCTTGGGCATAACGTCAAAGCAAGATCAGCTACCGCCAAAATGTCCATCAAAATACTTGAAATAGCAACTAGTTCATGTTTGTTTGCAATGTTGAGAATTTATGTGCAATGTTGCTCCATTTGAACAGTTGCCAAAAGTAAAAACAGTAATTTGCAACCAGACACCCCCACCACCCCAGATACCCCCTGTGGACTGGCATCTAACCAATGCACACATGAACATATAATGCCTTCAGAAAGTATTCATACCTCTTGACTTATTTCACAATTTTCACAGCCTAAATTAAAAATGGATTAAATATATATTTTTCTCATACATCTACACACAATACCCTATAACGACAAAGTGATAATATGTTTGTAGACATTGTTGCTGTCACGCCCTGGTCTTAGTATTTTGTGTTTTCTATATTTATTTGGTCAGGCCAGGGTGTAACATGGGTTTATTTTGTGTTGTATTTATATATGGGGGTTTTTCGTAGGTTTTGGGATTGTGGCTTAGTGGGGTGTTCTAGCAAAGTCTATGGTTGCCTGAGGCGGTTCTCAATCAGAGGCAGGTAATTCTCATTGTCTCTGATTGGGAACCATATTTAGGCAGCCATATTCATAGTGTTTCGTGGGTGATTGTTCCTGTCTCTGTGTTAGTTGTCACCAGATAGACTCAGTCACTTTGGATTTTCTTTTTTCATTGTTTTGGAAGAGAAGAGAACGAGCGCCATTCTCCTTGCGGAGATGGTGCTAAATACATCAACACGTTCGGTCCCTGGGATTGGGCTGGCCAACACGATTCGGTTTGCTTGGAAGGAAAAGGAGTTGGAGCCTTTAGGACGGGAAACTTTTGGAAGGATAATATTGATGGGTATTCTAAAGCTGACGGTGAAGGACGTGTTTTGTTTCCAAGGCAACTCGTTGGAGGGAGCATACGACGTGGCACTATATACAGAGGAGAAACACGATGATATCCTGAGAAGGGCAAGAGCAGTGGGAGGTGAGAGGCCGATGAGCCACTATGAAATAACAAGCCTGGCGAAGAACAACTTTAGGGTTGTAACTGTCAACATTTACAACCCATACATTAAGGACGAAGAGGTGAGGGCCTTTCTGGGGAGATACATGGATAACGTCTCCTCAGCAAGGCACCTCAAAGACTCCCTTGGGTTTTGGAATGGGAGGAGAGGCTTCCAGGCCCTCCTCAGGGAGGACCCAAAGGGACATGGTGGCTACCTCCATCCTCCTGCTATGTTCTCCCTAGGGGCTGACAGGGGGACGTTGTTTTATGCACGTCAGCCCCCATTTTGCAGGCGCTGTATGGCCTACGGCCACATATTCGCCTCGTGCAGCACAAGAACATGCAGATTTTGTGGATCTGAGGAACACGAGGCGAGGGATTGTGACAAGCCTAAGGCGTGCCACGGGTGTGGATCGTCAGCACACCTGTGGCGGGGGTGCCCGGCTCGTCAGAGGTCATATGCATCTGCGGCTGGGGGGGGGGAGCAGGAGCGGGGGATGGGGGAAGAAGAGGAGGGGACGGAAGCACGCCTCATGACCAGAGTACAGGTCCAGAGGGGAAGGCCACAAGGAAGGAGGAGGAGCAAGAAGAGGCGGATGGAAGAGAGAAGGAAACGGTAGGCACGGGAGTGGGAGAACCAGGAAAAGCGGCGGAAGAAGGCAACCGAGTGGAGGAGCATGAGAGAGAAGAAAGCGAGGGAGGAGTGTTGGAGAAGGAGACGGTGGAAGAGCAAGTGGACTCGGGGGAAAGTGCCCTGGTGGAAGAGATGAGGGGTATGGTGGAGGAGCTGGCGGGGGGGGGGGTGGTATCTCTCCACTGCCTTCCTCCTCTCCAGCGCTGCCGGAGTCTCCCGCCTGTCTAGCGCTATCAGAGCCTTCCTCCTCTCCAGCGCTGCCGGAGTCTCCCCCCAGTTTAGCGCTGCCAGAGCCTTCCTTCTCTCCAGCGCTGCCGGAGTCTCCTGCCTGTTCAACGCAACCAGAGCTGCCAGTCTGCATGGAGCAGCCAGAGCTGCCAGTCTGCATGGAGCAGCCAGAGCTGCCAGTCTACATGGAGCAGCCAGAGCTGCCAGTCTGCATGGAGCAGCCAGAGCTGCCAGTCTGCATGGAGCAGCCAGAGCTGCCAGTCTGCATGGAGCAGCCAGAGCTGCCAGTCTGCATGGAGCAGCCAGAGCTGCCAGTCTGCATGGAGCAGCCAGAGCTGCCAGTCTGCATGGAGCAGCCAGATCTGCCAGTCAGCCAGGATCCGCCAGTCAGCCAGGATCCGCCAGTCAGCCAGGATCTTCTAGATCCGCCATTCAGCCAGGATCCACCATTCAGCCAGGATCCGCCAGTCAGCCGTGATCTTCCAGATCCGCCAGTCAGCCAGGATCCACCAGTCAGCCAGGATCCGCCAGTGAGCCATGATCTTCCAGGTCCGCCAGTCAGCCAGGATCCGCCAGTCAGCCAGGATCTGCCAGAGCCTACTACCTGCCTGAGTTTCCTCTCAATACTGGACTTCCTCTCGGTACTAGGCATCCTCTCAGTGCTGAGCTTCCCCTCAGTGCTGAGCTACCCCTCAGTCCCGAGCTACCCCTCAGTCCCGAGCTTCCCCTCAGTCCCGAGCTTCCCCTCAGTCCCGAGCTTCCCCTCAGTCCTGAGCTTCTACCTCAGTCCCGAGCTGCCCCTCAGTCCAGTGGGGTAAGGACCAAGGGGTGAGGGTTATTAGGCCAAGGTCGGCGGCGAGGGTCGCCAATCAAAGGACGCGTTATAGGGGGACTAAGACTTGGTTGGAGTGTGGTCCACGTCCCGAGCCGGAGCCGCCACCGTGGACAGACGCCCACCCGGACCCTCCCCTATGGGTTTTAGTGTGCGGCCGGGAGTCCGCACCCTGGGGGGGGGGGGGGGGGGGGGGTTCTGTCACGCCCTGGTCTTAGTATTTTGTGTTTTCTATATTTATTTGGTCAGGCCAGGGTGTAACATGTGTTTATTTTGTGTTGTGTTTATATATGGGGGTTTTTCGTAGGTTTTGGGATTGTGGCTTAGTGGGGTGTTCTAGCAAAGTCTATGGTTGCCTGAGGCAGTTCTCAATCAGAGGCAGGTGATTCTCGTTGTCTCTGATTGGGAACCATATTTAGGCAGCCATATTCTTTGAGTGTTTCGTGGGTGATTGTTCCTGTCTCAGTGTTTTTTATTTCACCAGATAGGCTGTATAGGTTTTCACGTTCCATTTGTTGTTTTGTATTTCGTGTTTATTCGTTTATTAAACATATATCTAACTTACCACGCTGCATTTTGGTCCGACTCTCTTTCGACGGAAGAAAACCGTAACAGTTGCATATTTATTGTAAACAAAATTCAGAAATATCTCATTTTAAGTATTCACACCTCTGTCAATATGTCAAGGATTTCCTCCTCTTCTTCCGAAGAGGAGAGGCGAAAAGGATCAGAGGACCAATATGCGGCGTGGTAAGTGTCCATGGTTCTTTTAATACGTAAACATGAACAACTGATTACAAAAAACAAGAAACGTGTGAAACCCTAAACAGCCCTATCTGGTGCAAAACACAGAGACAGGAACAATCACCCACAAACACACAGTGAAACCCAGGCTACCTAAGTATGATTCTCAATCAGAGACAACTAATGACACCTGCCTCTGATTGAGAACCATACTAGGCCGAAACATAGAAATACCCAAATCATAGAAAAACAGACTGCCCACCCAACTCACGCCCTAACCATACTAAATAATGACAAAACAAAGGAAATAAAGGTCAGAACGTGACACAATACATGATGAAATCACCTTTGGCAGCAATTACAACTGTGAGTCTTTCTGGGTAAGTCTCTAAGAGCTTTGCACACCTGGATTGTATAATATTTGCACATTTATTCTCTTAAAAATTCAACCTTCAACCTCTGTGAAGTTGGTTTTTGATCATTGCTTGACAACCATTTTCAAGTCTTGCCATAGATGTTCAAGCTAATTAAAGTCAAACGGTAACTAGGCCAATCAGGAATATTCAATGTCGTCTTGGTAAGCAACTTCAGTGTATATTTGGCCTTGTGTTTTCGGTTATTGTCTCCCAGCATCTGTTGGGAAGCAGACTGAACCAGGTCTTCCTCTAAGATTTTTCCTGTGCTTAGCTCTATTCCGTTTTTATTTTATCCTAAAAAACTCTGTAGTCCATGCCTATGACAAACATACACATGACATGATGCAGCCACCACCATGCTTGAAAATATGAAGAGTGGTACTCAGTGATGTGTTAGATTTGCCACCAAACATAACTGCAAAATCATTGACTGAGAAATTTACTTTAAGTGCCTTATTGCAAACAGAATGCATGTTTTGGAATGTTTTTATTCTGTATAGGCTTCCTTCTTTTCATTATGTCATTTAGGTTAGTATTGTGGAGTAAATACAATATTGTTGATCCATCCAGTCTCCTATCACAGCCATTAAACTCATTAAACTCCTATCACAGCCATTAAACAGCCTATCACAGCCATTAAACTGTTTTAAAGTCACCATTGGCTCATGAGCAGTTTCCTTCCTCTCTGCAACTGAGTTAGGAAGGACACCTGTATCTTCGTACTGACTGGGTGTATTGCTACACCATCCAAAGTGAAATTAATAACTTTACCATGCAAAAAGGGATAGTCATTTTTTGAAAAACTTCCCTGGTCTTTTGTGGTTGAATCTGTGTTTGAAATTCACTGCTCGAATGTGGGACCTTACAGATAATTGTATGTGTGGGGTACAGCGATGAGGTAGTCATTCAAAAGTAATGTTAAACACTATTATTACACACAGAGTGAGTCCATGCGACTTATTATGGACTTGTTAAGCAAAATGTTACTCCTGAACTTATTTAGGCTTGCCATAATGAAGGAGTTGAAATCTTATTGACTCAAGACATTTCACCTTTTCATGTTAAAATAATGTGTAAAAATTTCGAAAAACAAAATTCCACTTTGACATTATGTGATATTGTGTGTAGGCCAGTGACAAAAAATATCGGCATTTAATCAATTTCAAATGCAGGCTATAAGCTATAACACAACAAAATGTGGAAAAAGTAAAAGGGTGTGAATACTTTCTGAAGTAACACACACACACACACACACACACACGCACACAATCAGCAAGCAACTGATAAGCAGCATAGATACTCTTGAGCAAAGTGCTCCAGGAGCCTCTGGCCAGAGTAGGTGCAGGGAAAGGGCACCAGGCACATGTTTCACCATATCTCCCATGTGTTCTAACACTTTTGTCGGGGTGCACACATCCTTAATGCAACCATTAGACACTCAGAAACGTATTTAAAATCCAGTTATCTGGTTGCAATAAAGCACTTTTGGATCCAAGTAAACAATGTTACTGTACCGTAAATGAAAAGAATCGCAAATACTTTTTGAATCCGTAAGTCCAGAGATCCAATAATGTGATCCCAGGATTTGGACCCTCAACCCATAATGTCCAAGATACAATAATAACTGTGTGTCTGATATAATTAGGCCCGGCATTAGGGGGTGGCAGAACCGGGCATGTGTAAATAGGATTTTGGTTATAAAGTCAGTCTGAGTTTTATGAGACTGATCGTGACTGCATTACAACGTAAATTAAGTTTGGGTTTGTTTCAATCCTGCGCACATGCCAACAGCTGACAGCACAATTAATCATCAATTGGGAGTGCAGCTGCACGTGACCCGATTGTAATGGCTGTGGTAAATGTTGACTCTGGATATCCCTTTGGATATTAGGAACTATCGGTAAATGGCACAATTTACATGGGACAATACCTTAAAATTCCAATAGCTCCAAATTTAAATGACTTAAAAATCTCAGACCAATAATACATTGTACGAATTAATATACAAATATTGAAAGCATTTAATGAGAAAAAAGGTGTGGAACATGAAAATATTTTCTCATTTACATGTATTGCCGGTCCCTAACTACCCCCTTAATAGGCTATCCAAAATCAAACTAATTAGGCAAAGGTTGAAAACAAGCCGGCTGAAGCTAATTGGCAAAATAACTTGTCTTACTCTTCCCACTTGCGAACACACACGAGACACCAATATCAAACCACACCCTGAAACCAACTCACGTTTTAATTCTGTCATGGTCTTTAGCAATTCTTAATGAACCAAGTCTAAAACGAGGCAAAATCAGGAACTGCAGTCGTTCTTTAATAAGATGTCTTTTTTTCAATTCTATATAGACACAAAAATAATATGGGCTGCGTGTGACTGTATATGAGAATTTAAAAACGTTGCCTTTTTGTTATAAAAAAACATGCGCCATTGCACTCCATTCTGTGCCTCATAGTACAATTTATATTGTCTTTACATCTACTATTACATACTGTATGTGAAATTATTTTTTGATAGGCTATGGTTTAGGTGTAGCCTATGGCTACATTTCGAATACACTTGTATGTCGTAGTGGGACCAATATCTACCTTGTGTTATAAGGGCTATAATGTAATACGAGTTGTGACCTTCATTCATTTCAGGTGCACCCCCATGGATTTCGTCCTAGTGCCGGTCCTGGAGTTGAGTGTAAGTCCAAAATGAAGCTGTCTTCTGAAACTCTACAAACAAGACCCTGCCTGTCACAGCTCTTTCTGCCACAACCTCACAGCGGTGGAACAAGCGTCCTGCAGCACTATCCATCTGACCTGTCTATCAAAGATGGCTGCTGTAGCGTCACCCAGATGTATGATATTGGTAGTGAATGTGAGTTGTGAGGTGTGTTGTATTTTGTGGTTGTTTAAGTCTCCATATTTGCATCCACTTATTGTTGGTCTTTGTGATAGGAGCGTCTAGATTACTAAATTACATGAATGTAAATGTAAAAGTTCTTACACTCAGCTGCACGTTTGCCTCATTTTGGATACTTTCAAACGTGTATTTCTCCGATCTTCGCTGGCGCATTTTGAAAAGACGAGAGCCTCTGTTGGATTGCAGTGACAGCTCCTCCAGCATGATGTCTTTGGGAGTGCTAACCTTTATCCCCAGGTCCATGGTGTCCCCTGGGAAAAGAACCAAAACAAGTTTCAGTAGATGCCTTTGACTGACTTTCCATTAAAGGTAGACACGGTTGAACAACTTCCTGTTTACAGACATAAATAACAACAGAATTTAAATCTGTCAAAATCTGCCACAATTGGTTCTTTGCAATTTGTACCCACTTTTGAGATATGTCCATATTAGGATGAGCTAATAGTGCAAGATTCCCTCAAGACTTTATTAGTATGTCTTAGTTGCACAAAATATATAGTTTCCCTAAAGATATACAGTATATATTTTGTTCTGACACTCTCCCTAAGACATACTGTACATAGCATGCATTTTTAACCATTTATGATTACAGCGAGACCTTTATCAAAGGAGAAGTTAATTCACATTATTATTCTGATATCATCTGAAGGGTTAATATCAACGACATATTGTTCCTTCAAAATTCCTTTCTCCTGACAATTAGCATGCCTAAATCCAATGAATGTAGCTTCAAAACAAGATGTATAGTACGCATCACAATATGATAAAAGGTTGCATGTATATAATAATAATTGGTTGCCTCAATATACAGTATACAGAGCCCTAGGACCATGCCTCAGGACTACCTGGCATGATGACTCCTTGCTGTCCCCAGTCCAGCTGGCCATGCTGCTGCTCCAGTTTCAACTGTTCTGCCTGCGGAAATGGAACCCTGACCTGTTCACCGGACGTGCTATCTGTCCCAGACCTGCTGTTTTCAACTCTTTAGACAGCGGGAGAGGTAGAGATACTCTTAATGATCGGCTATGAAAAGCCAACTGACATTTACTCCTGAGGTGCTGACGTGTTGCACCCTCTACAACTACTGTGATTATTATTATTTGAACATGCTGGTCATTTATGAACATTTGAACATCTTGGTCATGTTCTGTTATAATCAGCTGATGTAAGAAGGGATTTACAAATAAATGTGATTTGATTGATTTGATCTGAATAGTTTAGTAATCATTTGGTTTCTCAGTAATTCTACATTGTATGGTTGTTAAACAAAATTGTGCATTGAGTTGATTTAGGCATGCTCTTTGGACAATGCAACCACAGCCTAGTGAATTTCCATTGATTTGCACTCAACAGTGCTAATGCTACTTGCTATTTGCAAGTTCTAGAAAGTCTAGGTGAATTATGATTGTACTCTTCAAATCTGATTGAGACAAATGCAGTCTTGCAATTTTGTATGTATTATTTCTTATAGAATTCCATTTTTATTATGTTATTGTTCTTTTTACTTATTGTATGCTGAACATGATACTGCTTCGATGCGCTATACCCAGACAGAATGTACTTCAGCTGTCGCAAACACTCACGGTCCCCTAAATGGCTACACACAGTTGTCCTACCCTGCCCTCCACAACTCCCCACCTCACCCGCCCCAAAATAGCACTTTCAAAAGGACAACGACAGAAGGATTTGTCGCCATAGGTAGTAAAAAATCTTCATTAGCTTATTTATGGCAACTGCTAGAGAAATGGCCCTGACATGTTCAACCCGGATCTGAATAACTGCCCTCCACCAGAATAAGTTTGATTCTCTTTGCTGTTGAGGCTGTCTTTGAGCCCGGGGCCCAGATCATACCATTGGCACCGTGGACCTCTCGAGAAATAGCCGCTGCATGCATCTTCCTCTCTCCAGCTGGCATTGTACAGAATTGCGACATTGTGGCTTTGGGAAGGGTGGCACACGATTTTCCCCTGGGTACTGGAAACACATAAAGGACACAGGATGTACTTTCTGTTCTACCCCAGCAGAAAATGTTTTCCCTGTTATAGTGTTGATATGAACTGAACATTAGAGAGCCAACATACTGTACTGCTATAAATAAAATAAGATTACTGTTAGTGAGGGTTTGTGGTAAAGAGTTATTGCTCACATAGCACGTGCAATACTGGTTGACCTATCGGATAACTACTGCATGTTGTTTAGACCACATTATGATATGCCATTAATGTCCTGTGAGTTAACGGTCATAAAATATTATGATGGGCCTCATGTCTGGTTTATGATAGCATTAGGTAAGCATTATGACATTTACTTCAAGGACAGGGTTTCTGTCAACCCCAAACCAAAACATTACATGGCAGGTGTCATTCATTGTTTGCGCTTGAAGAGCAAAGTCAACAAAATAACCTTGTAAAGAATACTAGTTGATGCGCATTAAGGTGTCACATGGCATTCAGCATTGTGAATCATCAGTGTTGGGTGAGGGCTGAACATTGTGTCCCAGGTATGTGACACTGGAAATCCTTAACGTGATCTTGACAAAATAAATATTTTTACTTCGGCACAATGGCGTTTAGAGAAAAAAAGATAAATTTCCGTGACAAATATAATAGCCTAGTTACCCTAAATCTAATTGCAGCAGTCCTAAAAAACTGAAGTTACCGTGCTAAAATGTAGATGTTTTTGCCTTGCAAACAAATTAAACGAAACAACAATGCCCTTTGTATTCACATCACAACTTTCACTAAACTCTCAATGTTACCCCATCATGTTCATATCCTCTCCTATTTGCATTATGTTTCAGACATGTTGTACAAAATCTTTATTCTCAATGTTATGACTAAAATGTAGATCATTTATAGTGCTTTAAATATTTACAAGAATAAATTACATATCGAACATGAGAAATATAATTAGAACATAGAGATGTTATTGAACACAATGTTCATAATCAGCTCTTCATACAACATAATCATAGAAAC
Organism: Oncorhynchus kisutch; assembly: GCF_002021735.2. Lineage (NCBI taxonomy): Eukaryota > Metazoa > Chordata > Actinopteri > Salmoniformes > Salmonidae > Oncorhynchus > Oncorhynchus kisutch. The sequence goes on from NC_034185.2 coordinate 44,304,661, forward strand.
CTTATTTCAGAGTGATTACAGTAGAACCTAACAATTGTATTTTGTTTGTAGCTTCTTGTTTTGTCTTCACAAAATAATGAGGTTTGTTAGTAAGGGATGTGAGATATTGATTAATACAAAGGTTATATGACTGAATACGACAGAAAATAGCATAATCAGAGTTAGTTGTTGTGAATGGTCAAAGCACAACACATTGACACTAGTATTTTGCCATACCTCGGAATCACAACTGCACACCTTGATGGGACTAGTCCATACCTGTGTGTGTGTGTCCTGTCTGTCTTTTAAACGACCTGTATCCTTGACTGGAAGGCAAGGAGGCTCAGGGGTCGACCTAGGTAGTTTTGATCCACCCTGATCTTCACACTCCCGGCCACTGAAGCCAAACTGCTGGGGGGTGTCTCTGTGTCTGTTGTCAATGGAATGTAGCTTACATCAATAGGCTAAATTTAGCAGACCAAACACTCAAAACCACTCACAAAAGCAATGGGGACGGGGGGAGGCTATCAGAGAGAGGGAGAGGATGGGGCGCCTGACCTATGCCACTGGAACCACACCAAAGGAGGGCTCTCCCCTTAAGAGCGCTTGTGTTTCCTGGACCCTAGGTATGTATAGGGAAGACATGACACTGAAAGTAGTGTTGGAGGGGCGGTAGGAGGCACTCTTAACTCTGGTCTAAAAAAAAAAATGAAATACCAGTCAAAAGTTTGGATTTTTCTTTATTATTTTATGTTCTACATTGTTGAATAACAGTGAAGACATCAAAACTATGAAATAACACATATGGAATCATGTAGTAACCAATAACAAAAGTGTTATTTGAAGTTGCCATCCTTTGCCTTGCAAAGCTTTGCACACTCTTGGCATTCTCTTAACCAGCTTCGTGAGGAATGCAGTTCCATCAGTCTTGAAGGAGTTCCCACATATATGGAGCACTTGTTGGTTGATTTTCCTTCACCCTGCAGTCCAACTCATCTCAAACCATCTCAATTGGGTTGAGTTTGGGTGATTGTGGAGTACTAGTCATCTGATGCAGAACTCCATCACTCTCCTTCTTGGTCAGCCTAGAGGTGTGTTGGGTCATTGTCCTGTTGAAAAACAAATTATAGTCCCACTAAGCGCAAACCAGATGGGATGGAGTATTGACGTAGAATGCTATGGTAGCCATGCTGGTTAAGTGTGCCTGGAATTCTAAATAAATCACAGACAGTGTCACCAGCAAAGCACCCCCACACCATCACACCTCCTCCTCCATGCTTCACGGTGCGAACCATACATGCGGAGATCATCCGTTCACCTACTCTGCGTCTCACAAAGACACAGTGGTTGGAATCAAAAATCTGAAACTTGGACCCCAGAACAAAGGACACATTTCCACCGGTCTAATGTCCATTGCTCGTGTTTCTTGGCCCAAGCAAGGTGTGTGTGGTCCAAGTCTGTGTTTAAGGGTCTCTTTTCCAATCTTAAAAGGATAAGTATTCAACACCATGGGCCAGAAAAGGATGAATACATTGGCCATGCTGTCAATCCAGCATGACTTCTGAAGCGTTCAAAACAACTGGAAAGTCTAAACTGGGAAACCTTAGACTTCAGTGAGTTCAAGACAACTGGAAACTGGAAGGAAAAAAAGAGCTCCGACTGGGAAAATTCCAAGTTGGGAATTTGGGCCTCTTTCTAAAGCTCTGACCTGGAGATCACTGACATCATGATTCAACCTTGTTTTTTTCAGAGTTTCTGGTTATCTTGAAAGCAACATAAATCCAGAGAATGCCAAAATTTGCCCACAAGGACTGCCGCGCTACCTCCCTGTTCAAGAGATCACAGCACAACAATGTGAGTCCAAAAATGTATTGTATGCTGCTGCATAAATGGTGTAATATGCCAGGGAGATATGTATACTGTAGCTAAGAAAGTAATACTATGTGTATGTTGTGTAGTATGCTGTTAGTGGCCCATGTGCATCATCCTAACTATTTAGTCCCTATCCCCCTCATAACTTAGCTTACTGTTCTGACTTGATGGTGCACATGTAGCCTATAGCTCATTGTATATAGACTTGTTTATACTGCATTATTGACTGTATGTTTGTTTTTACTCCATGTGTAACTCTGTGTCGTTTTATCTGTCGAACTGCTATGCTTTATCTTGGCCAGGTCGCAATTGTAAATGAGAACCTGTTCTCAACTTGCCTACCTGGTTAAATAAAGGTAAAATAAAAAATAAAAATAAAATGTAGCCTATACTCTTTTAGAGAAATGTAATCATTGAATATTGTAAGAGTTTTTATTGTCTGCTTGTATGCCCCCTTTACGTATCCTTCGGTTCTGACTTGTTGTACAGGGAGAATACTGTAAGAACGGCCCATGTTCTGAATTCTGTCGCTGTACATTTCAAAAGTGCTGAACAAATAATTTATTGACCATCCTAGCTCACTAATTGTCTTAATTGAAATTACGGATTGCCTCTTATTCACTCATCATCTCCTTATGCCATAGTCTTTACATCTCAATTGTCAGTAGAAACCACATTTGTTTAAGCAAGTCAGCCATATCAGCTATGTTTTTTTTTAAGTCAGTAAATGAGGCTGAACTGTTTCACTGCCAGACAAGGCTCCGGTGATAGCCAGGTGTAGCAGTGGTAACGATTCACTCTAAGGTGTTGAAAAGAAAGCTCTGCTGTTGGGACAGCTTTATGTAGGCACTAACAGTTTGTGGGCACTGTTTATCACCGTTATAGTGCAATTAATGTATTGTTTAGTGTTGTGTTGTGGCTTTGCTGGCATGCATCTAAAAAAAGTGGGGAGTTTTCCCCACCAAGATTTACATGCTAAAATTGCCACTGCATAGATAGAACTTATTTTTTACACTGTGTTGTAGCAATCAAGCAAACAACTTTGCAGGGGTAATGTTATAGAAATAGCTGTATGTTCATGGGACTTCTAAGATAAGTGCTGTCAAGATACTAAATCATTTATCTTCACAGTGCTGCCAAGAAACAAGCTTACTGCCTTGAATTGTCTAACTACTTCTGAAGTGACTGGTTCTTCTCATGTTATTCCACCCTCATACAAAGACATGTTGGAGGATTTGTGTCAATACATTTTAATATTAAAACATTCAGAGTAAAAATGAAACTACAAAAGTACACTGAACAAAAATATAAACGCAACATGTAAAGTGTTGGTCCCATGTTTCATGAGGTGAAATAAAAGATTCCAGAAATGTTCAATACGTACAAAAATCAAAAATGTTGTGCACAAATTTGTTTACATCCCTGTTAGTGAGCATTTTATCCTTTGTCAAGATAATCCAACCACTTCACAGGTGTGGCATATCAAAAAGCTGATTATAAACAGCATGATCATTACACATGCACCTTGTACACATGCCACAGACATCTCAAGTTGAGGGATCGTGCAATTGGCATGCTGACTGCAGGAATGTCCACCAGAGCTTTTGCCAGAGAATTGAATATTCACTTCTCTACCATAAGCAGCCTACAACGTCGTTTTAGGGAATTTGGCAGCACGTCCAACCAGTCTTACAACCGCAGACCGAGTAACCACGCCTGCCGAGGACCTCCAGGTCCGGCTTCTTCTCCTGCGGGATTGTCAGTGGGAGACGGGGGGGTGCTGAGGAGTATTTCTGGTTGTAGTAAAGGCTTTTTCTAGGGCAAAACTCATTCTGATTGGCTGGGCATATGCCCTCCCAGGCCCACCCATGGCTGCGCCCCTGCCCAGTCATGTGAAATCCATAGATTAGGGCCTAATTTATTTATTTAAATTGACACATTTCCTTATATGAGCTGTGACTGAAAAATCTTTGAAATTGTTGCATGTTGTGTTTATATTTTTGTTCACTATAGATTTAAATGGTTGGGGTGTCATGTGGCTCTCTTAACAACGACAAAAATGTTTGGCAATGAGATGAGTGAGATTCATTTTTAGTTTTTTTCTCATACTTAACATTTTAACTTTCTCTTTTCAACTTCCTGTGTAAAGTCTCCCAACAGTCGTCTCCCAATAGCTCAGTCTGTGATTATGTAACCATCTCTTTGGTTACTAGTCCCTGGATGGACTTGTGGAGATGCTTTGTGACGGATGTCGGAGCAATAACCTGACATGTTAGCAAATCAAACACTGGCTGCAGTGGAGTGTAACTTTAGAAAAGTACTTTCTCTACTTTACTAACTCCACATTCCACTCCATTTCTATACATGTAATCTAATATATTACTACGTGTTTTATTGGTATTTCAGCAATTGTTTGTTTCTCAACGAATTCAGCATACCACACATTTTGAATAGGTAAACCAACAATTTCCAAAGTGTAAAAAACATTTGACAAATCCTACATATCTTACATACATGTTAATGAAATAAAACATCAGAGGCACGGTGTACTCAACAACATTTTATTGGAAGAGTACAATATTTATCGTCAGTGCTGCAACAAATGAACAACACGATCAAGTGATAAAAGTAACAATATCTTCAACACATTCACAAGTGTGGCACATTTCATATGCCTTTCACGGAAGTGCCAAACCAATCGCAGAAACGTCAACCTGTATTCAATGACGTGGTCTAGAATATAGTGTGTGCCTATGTTTTGCAAACTGACAATGGTATGAACAAAAACATTGTTAATGTTCTATATTTCAGCAATGAAATCTGACATTTGATTTATTATTTTAAGAAATGTAAGACATTTGTAAATGTCCTTAATTTTCATAGTAACAGAAAGTGAACTTGAATATTGGTTGTTTTCATCCGTATGTGCACTTGGTACTTACTATCTAACCTGCTACACATGCTATCGCACATATTACACAAACCATCAAGGAACCCTAGCAGTACATTTGAAATCCGCTCTACTGTATTGATATTTTAGATGTTACCGCTTACATCACATAACAATACTCAATCCATGTTTCTATTTCGTTTTCATATTATGTGGAAAATAAAACAAGTTATAGGTTCAACACATCTAACTTTCTTTTCCCTTCCATCTGTCATTGTCTCACTCATCACCTTGCAAACCTCTTATTTTTATGCACATGCAAATAAATAATAGGCCTATCATGTATCCATTTATCAAAATTCATAAAACATGTTTAGAATTGAAACCTTTCAGGTACAGAACATTCAATGGAACATGCAGTACATACTATAGATGTGTGTGAATGCACTTCACTGATCAGAATTATAGTGGAGAGCGAGAAACCACTTCTTTGCCCCCTGTGGCCACAGGACAAAATGCACAAACAATCCATGCTCAAACCAAAATACTGTACATGCACACACATATAGAAAAACAAACTCCATTTTAAACCAAAGACCATTAACATCAGTACTTTTTTCCCCCCAGAAATGAAAACCTTTAAAGCTAGACTCCATAATGGTGAAACAAAGTTACTAAAAACAACTAACACTGTTTTTCCCCCTCTGACATCATTGCACGCATGATAGAACAGCAGATTTAATACTACAAATGTTTTTTTTTTCACGCTGTGAAACGCTCCTCACCTCAAAACAAAAACAATAACAATGGTGGTGGGGCAAACAGTCGCGCCATTTCCCTGCAGAATCCACCTTCAAACGTGTAATTCACCTTATCATGCTCCTGTAGACCGTTATCACTATCTGGGTCAGTATTTCCTCATTGATTCCAAACATTTGTCTTTAAAAATAAACACTACCTTGATCAAATTGTTAATTATAATATGCTGGCCCTATTGTTTACATCTGTACATCCAATTATATTTTCTACGTTTGTTCTTACAAGTGCACTGTTTATATGTTTGAATTCTAGCTGAGGAGATTACCTTCTCATAGCTGTGCGTGGCAAGGTAGCGTAGAGGGACTGACTCGGGTGGCCCGGGCCTCGACCCATATGTCCAGCGCTAGCACTCACGGCTGACCACAGAGGCTGGGCCTGTCTGAAGGGAGGCCCATAGACAGGGGCAGAGGTCATGCTCATAGACCTAGTATGCATGGCTGGGGGTGGAGCATGATAGTAACCACCACTGACACTGGGGGCGTCCAATGTCACCTTGCGCTTCCATTCGTCCGGAGGTTCTGGAAGAGATCGTCGGTTGGCGGCGGAGTTGACGTTAGTGGCGATGGACTGAGGGAAGTTCTGGAATCGGAAGGCATCGTCCACCAGGCCCAGAGGGCTCCGGGAGGCAGCCTCCCAAGGGCTGGGGGGCTTGAGGGCAGCTTTTTCCTGCCAGGAGGTCTGCCTCCCGAGAGATGGATGGAAGACAGGGGTGGTCACAGGGGACATAGATGACTGGGAGGGCATGTAGGACATGGAGCACATCCGTCTGGGTAGGGACAGAGAGTAGCTTCTGCCAAGTCCCTGGAAGAAAAGGACATTGTACTGGATTGATGTGATTCTGGTAATATTAAGCATACTGTACACACTGGGGCTCAGGGTCAAAATATAAAATACCAAATATACTGTAATTCACATGTATTTATAAGGCATTAAATAAATGTGTTCATGACATTGTAACCCTCTGTTCCCAACAAAGAATTTGGGGTAGAATACACAGAAAAACAGTAGTTCTCCACAACCTGGTTTGGCCTGGATTGAGCCGAGAAGGGGAGAAGATTCTCATCCTGTGCACTGGAGTAAGGTGATTCATTTTGCGGTCCAATAAAACACACACAGTGTCAGAGAGCATTGCCTCCCGTGAAAGGGCAGGCTATCCCCTTTCAAACTCTTCAAAATGGACACAGGCCAATTCTACTCAACTGTGTGTTCATCACCGTCCATTACATTTCCCCATGATTATTGCTATTTTTTCACAACATAGAAGTCATATCACTCTCTCATACAGTGTCATTGTTGCCTGGAGATTAACACCTATAAATAATCACAGTAGTGAACGGCCCTCAAACCTAATGATGCAACATTACTGCACATTTTGTTCAGTGTTCATGTTCCAAACATATCTGGGTGACGTAATGGGGTCGTTTCTCCCTAAAATACATGAGTCCCCATGGCCAATTAAGACCAATGGATGGGAAGAGAGTTAGTTTTCAGCACTTACCTTTGGCATGGGTTGATCCTATCGGGTCTCTGCTTAGCAGAGCTAACTTTTCAAAAGGGATAGCAGGTTTTAAAGATGGTGAGTCTGAGCTATATTTGGAAACAGATGAGCCCTTTGCTCATAGCAGGTCTCCATGCAAACATTGGGTTTCAACAAAGACCTGTTTAGAGGACGTAACACATTGCCTTGTGGTTTATTGAAAACTTAAACTTACCAAAGCGTCTTATACAGGTGGAAAGGACTCAAATATAGTTTAATTTGCTGTAAAGTAGAAGATGTGATCTAACCTGCATGATGCACGGTGAGGCAATCATTGTTGTATCATTACTGTTTTTAACCAGATATTGCTTAAGGTACTAAGAATTGGCAACATTAATGAATACATAAGCAACATTAAAATAGAAGAGGTATTACAAATGAATAAAGAGTGTGGTACAATAATTAAAGTGTGATGCATTCATAAAAGAAAACGTTGCAAGAGTCCATGCAGTAGTAATGAAATATGAAAACATACACAGGGAAAGTTAAAGGGAGATATTTAATAGCAAGATTGTGCCGAGTACAAGAAGTGCAATATACAATGGAACAGATAAAAGAGGAAAAATAAATGTAACAAAGGACAGGAAAGGTAAAGTCAGCAATCTGGTTGGAAGGATTATTTGTAATATATATATATATATATATATATATATATATATATATATATATATATATATCAATTGCGTTTAACCTGAAAATAAATAATGTTTGATGAACAACTAAGTAACTGGCCATAATTGACAATAAAATACAAAATTCCACATTGTCAACAACACAAAGATGTAGAGGGGACTTTAAAAACACAATTAGCAAAAGCTTTGAGCTGTATCACACTATTAAATATAGTTTGGAATGAGACTGAAGGAATTGTAAGAGGTCTGCATCCAAATATAGTGCCTATTATTCTTCTTCTATTATTATATCTCTTCCAATCAGCGTCATCATAAAAGTATGGACAAACCCCCCTGTTTTTATGTAATGCACTCTCATTGCTATCATATTGCATACATTGCAAACATGATTTTGACTAGCATCCAACCTACCTACACTGTTTTACATTTCCTTATGGGTATGAACATTACTGTTCCAAAAATGGTAATGTTGCATGTGGTCATGAGACCACTGGTGAATAAAGGCTACCCTAAACATAAATTAATTTACAAAAAAAAAAGTGAGGCAAGGCACCATAGACAAACTAGAAATATTTCCTCTTTTCAGCTGCACACACAACTGATCTCATTTTGCTGAAATTACTCAACACGATGTATCCCTAGTGGAACCAAAGCTTCAGCCAAGGAGGGGACTTTTTTGTTGAATTCTGCCTCTTATGCCTAATGTGTATATCACTTTCCCCTGCTAGTATCTGTATCCTCATGAATGACCTGCGCTGCAGAAAACAATATAACAGCTACCTAACGAATTTACTTGCTAAACTGTGTATCAATAGCTAGCAAAATTAGCTAACTAGCTTCATTGGCAAACATTACCTTCATTGGTATTAGCAGAAGCTAACATTAGCTTCATTCACATCTTCATTAACAACACCTACAATAGTCTCTCATTCTCAATAGTTTTTCAATCAGCTGAGAAACACTCACGTACAGCTACAATAGCCTCTAATTTCATTGTTTTACAAGCTATAAAGCAAACAGACAGCATTATCAAGTTGAAGTGGGGCGTTAACTCAAGCAAAGGAGGTAGATCGAGGAGGGGTGGCCAATTAATGATAACAACCATATGAAGTGATATCTATCTATTGAAATATTCTGTCTGTATAAAATCACTGCTATAAGCCAGATAGTTGGTCTGGAAAATGACTTCAGTGAGACAGAGGCATTTGGTTTTCTTATGTTAATTTCCTATAAATGTAAATGTCCTGCTATTTCTTTCAACATTTTGGTAAAGCATTGTTTCCCCTTGTTGACCTGTCATGCATATTGCACATTCTTTAAAGATTGAATTCATTGTTTAGTTTTGTTGTTCTAAGTTGTAATTTAAAATGTTTTGTGCTATGTTTGCATACTATGTACAGCAGAAAGTAAGAAGATATAGGATGACATTTTGAAACTGCAACAATGCAAAGATATTACCAAAAACAAGTTAATTATATATATATATTTTTAAATAAATGGTTCTCTAGAAAAGGTAAGAAATAGTGTATAATCTCTGCATTTTCTGCAACATCAAAATGGGGCAGTGGGTTGGAACTAGTGTTGGAGAACGACATGCCTCCACTGTTTGGTTGCTACCGCTTGTTTTTTGGCAGAAAATGTAGGCCGAGGAGCCATTTGAATGGTACCTCTAGAGAGGACATCAGCATCAAAGGGTATAGAAGACAAAGATGCTGAGTTGACACTGAGAGATAGCTGACAGGGAGTGCTTGTGGGTATAGGGCAGTGGGTGCTTGGAGCTTGATGAGCTTTGTTGGCGCTATCATGCACAGCAGGTGAAGCATTATGCTTCCAATCCAGTTGCTTGCTAACTGGGAGTGGTTCACTTGACTGTGTAGGTTGACAGTCAAAAGGGTATAGGACACTCACCGATCTAGTAGACTTAGCAGGAGCTATGGGCTTGCTTTGTTGTTTTGCTGGGGGAAGGTCATGGCCAGGGTAAGAGTAAGGAGAAATGGTAAAGGCAGGTCTAGGGCTGACAACAGGGGCAGGTTTAGGGCTCAAGGTTGGGTTTGACTCAGGGGTTGGGATGGGGGCCGTTTTGAGGCTAGGGCTAAGGCCTTCAGCCTCAGTGCCTACGTTATATCTAAAGAGTGATGAGTCCAGCTGATAGGGCTGATGTTTCATGACATCTAGGGCATCCAGGTGCTTGGAGGGTTGTGGTTTGGTTTTCACAGTGGCCTTTGGTTTGATTTTTGGACTTGTTGAATAGGGCTGTTTAGCTGCTGCAGGGGGGTAGAAAGGAGCATGAAGGGGATTGTATGACACAGGAGGTGGGGCTCGGATGTTGGAAGAGTATCTCCAAGCACCTGGAAGGGAGGCGGTGGGGGAAGGAGACTTTGCTTTGTTGGCCTGAACTGTTTCGGCATCCACCACAAACTTCTTCATACGGGTCTGCCTCTTGGCAAAGAGTTCGGCACCTCTTCCCCTCAGAGTTGGACCATTTATGGCTGGACTAACATGGCCCTCAGAGATGTGACCCATTGAAGAAGTAGGTGGTGCCTTGGCTGCGTGGCTGTAAGAGCTCCCTCGTTGGGGTGGGCACGATGCCACCGAAGGATTTGGGGACTTATTCTTTGAGACTGTGGGTTGGCGAGGTGCCGTGTGAGTTGGGTTCGGGGCCTGAATACTCACTGGGGACCGCGGTGGCTGTGGACTCCAGCTATTCATGGTTGGATGAAGTTGAGAGGGTGATGTTGAGTTGGCTGGTGCCCCAGTGTTCATGGGTGGCTGTGGTCGTGACTGAGTTTGGGGTGGTTCCCGAGGGTTCGCCGTTTGCTGAGGCGAAAGCCAGTCTTGTTGTTTGAAGTATTGCTGAGGAGGAGACCCCACTGGATTTGGGAAAGATGCCGGGATTGGACTCCTTGCCAGGTGAAGTAGCACATTCGAGGGACTCTCCTTCAACCATGGTGGACAGACTGGGTTAATGATAGGCTTTGGGGCAACAGGTGGGGGATTCTTGTGCTTGACTGTTTGGGGTTGCATAAAGTTGCATGCCTCAGCACCAAGACTAAAGTAGTCTTCCTCTTCGCCTGACTCAATATATGATCTTCTTTCCCCTCTGTTTTGAATATAGGCATTGGAGGGTTGATCAGAGGCCGCTCTATTAGCACCTCTTCTTTTTGAGTCTGGTAGGATGCCCGTCTTTATCGCTGGTACAGATATGCGTTCGTCACGCGAAGCTATGAAGTCCCCAGTTGGGGACCAGACCTGTGGAACTGTGTGTATAGGGACTGATACCTTGAATTTGAGTTCATGATGCTTCACTGGGCTAGTGACACCACTAAGAGGAGAAAATGGGACAGGCACTCTGTTTTGGGATCCCAAGAAGGGCTTAGCTGTTCTGTTGGGCACAAGAGGCTTTGGTATGGCACTAGCTAGGAGGTTGGGCATACTGTTCATCATGTGAGCATATTGTTGCATCTCCTGTTGGTTTTCTTTGTACTGCAGATGTTGATTGCCATGACCATCCATGTAGATCTGACCAGCATGCCTTTCACTGTATTGAATTTGATTGGATTGCACATACGTTTCATCTGTTTTGTAAGACTTGTACATTTCTGTGTCTTCAAGCTCTACGATACCTTTGACGGGTAAGCCTTTGCGCCTCATTTCCTCGTGCTCTAGGGCAATCTCATCCATCCTCTGGCGGCGCTGCACAAACATTGCCACGCCCTTGCCTTTTGTCTCTGGCAGTTGCTCCATCTCTTCCAGGTGGTGAAATATCTTGTCTATTCCAAGGTTCTCCCAGTTTAAATTGACGTCTCGGTCTCGTACATTCACTGTGTAGTCTTCATCAAGTTCTGAATAATCATTCGTGGCCAAAGTAAACCTGACCGTTTTGCCGTATTCACTTTCTTCGTCTTTGCCGCTTTGGTCGTCAAACTGGTGCTGACCTGTCCCGTAGCTGACAAGTGTATACTTCTTAACCCTTTGCCGACGCTTCTTGAACATTAACACCCCTCTGTTTCTGGGATTTGGTGCATCGGTCAACAGCAAAGCAATGCGTTTACATTTAGACTTGGCTTCCTTCACCTGCCTGTCTGACTGGCTCTCACTCTGTCTGGGCCCTGTGAGGGAGAGATGAGGAGAGAGCACAGAGATAGAAAGAGAATGTAATTACATAAATTATAATTGTTTGCTACCTCAGAATGATGCATATGTAATGTGAGATGGTATCACATAAAAGTAGCCCACATACAGTACATTACAAGAGAACTGTCTACCCATTTCATATGATCTGTGTCTTGAGAATGTCATCAACCGATTCATTTTTGCTTTAGGGTGTAGCTTTCTCAATTGCCATTTAAGTTCAAGTGCATTCGGAAAGTATTCAGAGCCCTTCACCTTTTCCACATTTTGTTACGTAACAGCCGTATTCTAAAAGGCAATACATAATTTTGATCTCCTCATCAATTTACACACAGTACCCCATAATGACAAAGCAAAAACAGGTTTAGATTTTTTCGCAAATGTATAAAAAATAAAAAAACTGAAATATAACATTTACATAAGTATTCAGACCCTTTACGCAACACTTTGTTGAAGCATCTTTGGCAGCCTCGAGTCTTCTTGGCTATGATACTACAAGCTTGGCATACCTGTATTTGGAGAGTTTCTCAATTTCTTCTCTGCAGATTCTCTCAAGCTCTTTCAGGCGGGCAGCGGAAACGTCACATCTTGGCACATCTTTTATCAGGTCTCTCCAGAGATGTTGGATTCAAGTCCGTGCTATGGCTGGGCCACACAAGAACATTCAGAAACTTGCCCCCCGAAGCTACTCCTGCGTTGTTTTGGTTGTGTGCTTAAGGTCATTGTCCTGTTGGAAGGTGAACCTTCGCCCCAGCCTGAGGCCTTGAGCGCCCTGGAGTTTTCATCAAGGATCTCTCTGTACTTTGCTCTGTTCATCTTTCCCTCAATCCTCACCAGTCTCCCAGTCCCTGCCACTGAAAAACATCCCCACAGCATGATGCTGCCACCACCATTCTTCACCGTAGGGATGGTATTGGCCAGGTGATGAGAGGTGCCTGGTTTTCTCCAGATGTGACGCTTGGCCAAGAGTTCAATCTTGAATCTTGTTTCTCATGGCCTGAGAGTCCTTTAGGTGCCAAACTTCAAGCAGGCTATCATGTGCCTTGCTTTTGAAAGGCCTGATTGGTGATGTGCTGCAGAGATGGTGGACCTTCAGGAAGGTTCTCCCATCTCCACAGAGGAGCTCTGTCAGAGTGACCATTGGGTCATTAGTCACCTGCCTGACCAAGGCCCTTCTCAGTTTGGCTGGGCGGCCAGCTCTAGGAAGAGTCTTGGTGGTTACAAACTTCTTCCACTTAAGAATGATGGAGGTCACTGTTTTCTTGGGGACCTTCAATGCTGCAGACATTTTTTGATACCCTTCCCCCGATCCAATCCTCCAACACAATCCTGTCTCGGAGCTCTACAGACAGTTCCTTCGAACTCATGGCTTGGTTTTTGCTCTGACATGCACTGTCAAATGTGGCACCTTACATAGACAGGTGTGTGCCTTTCCAAATTATGTCCAATCAATTTGATTTACCACATGTGGACTCCAATCAAGTTGTAGAAACATCTCAAGGATGATCAATGGAAACAGCAAACGGTCTGAATACTTATGTAAATAAGTTATTTCAGGGTTTTTTTGTTATACATTTGCAAAACTTATGGGGTATTGTGTGAAGATTGGCGAGGAAAAACATAAATTGAATACATTTTAGAATAAGGCTGTAAGTTAACAAAGTGAAGGGGTCTGAATACTTTCCGAATGCATTGTACATGGTGATAGCTGTAGAATATAATGGATATTGAATAGAAATATCTGATTAATACTATACAATGTCAAGTAGTTAATCTTTTGACATTGTTCAACTTAGTTGCTTGTGACTTATTGATCTCAGCACCTATGGTAAATCTAGCCATTCTTAGTCTGGAATATAATTGAATTAGTATGGTTCACATCTAATCCTTTGCCCTTCTGCAAAACAGTTAGTGTTTATGAATGTACAGTGCTAATATCATGACATGATTCATGAGGAAAGGAATTTATCACGTACCGTACCTTAGTTTACTACATTATAAATAGAAGTCGTGGAGGCAGACAATTTTGGAAACAACAAGCTCTATTATTTCATAATGTATTACAAATCATTCGAACATTAATGACCAATATTTTAGAGTAACCTTTCTCTTCATAACATTTAGACATCTCCAAAATAAAAGGAACAAATAGAGAGCTAGAGATTTGAAATGTAATTCCAGACCTTCTATTTATTATCCTGTCACGATGACTCCTGACAAATGTCTTTCCTATCATATTGTATTATAGCAAACACTTCCCTTTACTTGAAGCTTCCACCCTAAGGTCTACGGAACACTGTCATCCATTGACGTGATGGATGTCATATAAACTGACTGCACAGTTTTAGCTAAACCCATTATAGTTACCTAGCCACTTACCTGTAGCTTATATAAAGACCCTGTGCAGTCGAGTAATACTTTTATTATTAAGTAGCAAACGAATACAAGTTAGATTTTAGTCAGTTGACATTTTGATTTTATTTTGATTTTATCCTAGAGCTATAAAGTTTTTATAGTGCTCACTAGAGGATGATAATATATGTATTTTTGCTGATAAATACATCCAATTTACATACTAGGATTTGTAACATTAGACAACAGACACAACCTGTCAATATTACAACTTTCATCTTTACATTAAAATAATATGTTAACTACTATACTCCTACATTGTTGCCAAATGAACACTTTAAATCTTAAAAGGGATGTTCAGTATTATACTATACAGAAGCAACAAATCTATGGAAGTAATGCAGTGCCTTTTTAAATGTTCATGGCCAAATCAACTTAAATCAACTAAGTTATTTTGTTTAAAGTTACTTGAATTGAAGGTGATCCAGCTTTTTTTAACAGGCACCACATGCCACCATCACTCCCATTGTTTTTAGCTAGTGGTGGCTAAATTTAGCTGAAGTTGAAAGAAAACCATCTAAAATTACATTTTAAAATACTCAACTTCTCCTTAAACACTTCAAATAAGTTATTGCGAAATGTCTTGAAGCACCAGTTTATGTTCGGTCAACCTGATTTATCCATGTTTTTCTGTTATTGTCCATCTGCCAGTGTTGTAGACTGAATGAACGCAAATTATTCATTGCATTTGATATAGTTGAGACTTTAAAAAAGAATAACAATGTATAAACACATAATGACACTTTGTGTTAATTTAAATAATATTTATCAAAACATCTGTGGCCCCATTGAAAACGTCACATTTAATGAAAAAAAAACGAAATCGACTACTTAATAAATATATTGTTTGCACGGTGTTTGCAACAAAGTTTTTTGCCATGTGCATAGAGCAAGCAGACAGCAAATCCAAAGAGGGTAAACATTCAGCAACGTTGGACTGCTACTTTTAATGTGCTTTCAGTATCACCTGGACCTGCCGACTCTGCAACTGTGTCCTTTTATTTTTAGGTCCACATTGCAAGATGCAATAAAAACACTAGTGTCATTTCAGAGCTAACTTAGGGGGGGGTCTATGAGGCAAGAAAATTGAGGAGCTAACTTTCCATTACACAGTCAAAGCTAACGGTTTGAAGGGGATCGGGTGTCAAGCCAGGATGACACATGTTGGTGTCCGTCAAATTAACATCTGCCAGCCTCATCAGAGGCATGGTCGTATTTTATTCTTATCCACTCAGACTATTAAATGCACAGGAGAGTCAGCCTATAAGCCCAGTTCAAATAAAACACACATCCCAGCAGTCATGCCCTTTAGTCCAAATTCAAACATTGCATCATTATCTATTTTGCTTTATAAACGTCACTGTACTTTGTAGCAGCAATAACAGCAGTTCATTGACATGACAAAGAACATGATTTAAGTGACAACAAGCCAGTTACATTTTGACATGCCTTTTCTTTTCAAATTATTGCATTAAAATAACATTTCTAACATTGTTTTATTTCATTATAAGCCGAATGCGACACAGAGAAAGTTACCACATAGTTTTGAGTTGCACAGACTTACATTGGTACACGATCTACAGTAAATGAATGAGGGGGTGGGGGGAGGAGGAGGGTGGCTACTTACGTGCGCGCCTCACCCTGTGTCTGCTGGGACTGGGGAGATCTCTCTCAGACGCAGAGTTCCACTGCTCTGCCTGCTCAGCACCCTGCGCTGAAATTCCAAAGGATAGATGAGCAGGAGGTGCTTCGCTGTGCCCTCCTTCCTCCAGAGACTCAACACTCCCATTCCCCCTGGCCCCGGTCCCAGAGCCCAGCCTCCTGCCGTCCCCCCTGGGTTGCCCATGGGTCAGAGTTAGGGTCATCTCACTCCGGCCAATGGAGGAAGAGGAGGATGACCGTTGCCTTGACATTTGACACAAGTTGGGGTTCGGGGTGGGGGCTTGTGGGGACTTTGGGGGAATCGGTGAAGGGGTGCTTGGGTAGGATTCGGCATCGGAGCTCAAGGATTCCCCAGGGTAGACGCTACCTGGCCCCTGTGATAAGGTGTCTATCTCCTGGCTTCTGCTGGGGCTCAGTCCACTGACCTGGCTACGTTCTTCCGGGCTGTAGTTCGATGGTGGTCTCTGATGTTCCACCATGGCTTTCTTGGTGTATGGTTCAGGGGACTCCACAGAATGGGGGGACTCGGCCTGTCTAATGTGGGTGTGCTGCGGATCTATGGGGAGCTCTGTATCACTCTTCCTTTCTTCATAGTAGGATCCATCCCGGGACTCTGAGATGTAAAGGTCGTCAGAGGAGTGGCCGTACTCAGAGACTGACCAAGAGTCCATGACAGTGCTCTCCTGGTCCTCTGTTTCTGGCTCCATGTCTAGTATGTTACAGACACAGACAGTGTCCTGGATGTGACAAATGCAACATTTAGAACAAGACAAGAGACAAGAGAGCATGATAAATAAGAAGACAGGGACCTTCCACTAAGAAATTGATCACGTATACAGTATTAAGTATTCATTATCAATGTCAACAATATCTCCTTGCAGCTGTAAACACAAAGCAGCAAAGCAATGTGATACGATTTGAACACGCACACAGACACATGCACACATGTGCATGCATCAACGTACATGCAAACACGCACATAACACACACACACACCACCATCATTGTCAATTCTGATGAGAGAATTCTTTAACTATCTCAAGCAGTGAAGTTAATATTTGATGTTTAAATTAAATTAGCTAATGACACCAAATACAAGCAACTACAGTTCTAACTTATGCAGCTGATTTAGCCACATGTTCCACAAGAAATTGAGTTTGCAATTCAGCTACTGTGTGATCAATGCATTCTTTATTCCTAATAGGAGGCGCAGTGGCTTGCGTCAGCAATTTCTTCAGCACTGCCACCACTCTAAATGGAATGGTATGCAATATCACACTGGAAACAGCATTCACATCCAAGGCGGTTTTCCAAGCTATGATTTATACAAAGAGAGTTTTTTTCCACTCCTCCATACAAACATATCACTCGGCTGAGCGGATTTGGATTGCTGGCATTTCCATTTAAGAACTAAATCCTAGATGTGTTTGATAAAGTGTTGCCAAAAAGAAGTCTCAAAGTTAAATAGCAACAAAGCCACTGCTACTTAATTACAGTTAAGGGTAGCACTTTATATGATAGTACTGTTGCTAAGGAAGCTCTTTTTTAAAAATGTTTTATTAAGGGAGCTCTTTATTTCATATTGTGGCACAGTAAAAGTGTAATATGTAAGAAATGCATGAGCAAATAACACTTTTAATTTTCCCATAACGAAAATCACCAAAAAATTCCCTAACAGTTGTACTATATCCTTCCTGTTTGGCCCTGTCCGGGGGTGTCCTCGGATGGGGCCACAGTGTCTCCTGACCCCTCCTGTCTCAGCCTCCAGTATTTATGCTGCAGTAGTTTGTGTCGGGGGGCTGGGGTCAGTTTGTTATATCTGGAGTACTTCTCCTGTCCTATTCGGTGTCCTGTGTGAATCTAAGTGTGCGTTCTCTAATTCTCTCCTTCTCTCTTTCTTTCTCTCTCTCGGAGGACCTGAGCCCTAGGACCATGCCCCAGGACTACCTGACATGATGACTCCTTGCTGTCCCCAGTCCACCTGGCCATGCTGCTGTTCCAGTTTCAACTGACCTGAGCCCTAGGACCATGCCCCAGGACTACCTGACATGATGACTCCTTGCTGTCCCCAGTCCACCTGGCCATGCTGCTGCTCCAGTTTCAACTTCCACCTGACTGTGCTGCTGCTCCAGTTTCAACTGTTCTGCCTTATTATTATTAGACCATGCTGGTCATTTATGAACATTTGAACATCTTGGCCATGTTCTGTTATAATCTCCACCCGGCACAGCCAGAAGAGGACTGGCCACCCCACATAGCCTGGTTCCTCTCTAGGTTTCTTCCTAGGTATTGGCCTTTCTAGGGAGTTTTTCCTAGCCACCGTGCTTCTACACCTGCATTGCTTGCTGTTTGGGGTTTTAGGCTGGGTTTCTGTACAGCACTTTGAGATATCAGCTGATGTACGAAGGGCTATATAAATAAATTTGATTTGATTTGATTTGATTTGTACTACAAACTACCCCAAAACAAGCCCTACATATTAGAAACTACCCAAAACAGTTACTGCAAACATCTTCAATACCAGAAATAACCCCAAAATACTAGAAACTAAAGCAAACAGACACCCCAGACTACCTCAAGCATCCAAAAAATACCAGACTACCCCAAACAGCTACTTTTTGTTTTTGCATAGTTTTGTGGAAGCTGTTTTGGGTAGTTTCTTGTATGGGGTTGTTTGTAGTTATCTGTGGTAATATGGGGTAAATAGTAGGACCTGTGTTTCAGTAAATCTTGAGTGATGTAATTCTTACAGGAGGGAGGGAATTTGATTTGATTGGTTGAGAGAACATGTGAATTGAGTTGTGAGTTGAGTTACCCTGTGAGGAGGCTAGGTAGAGCACACGTTGCTATCAGTGGTGTAAAGTAAAAATACTTTAAAGTACTACTTAAGTCATTTTGGGGGTATCTGTACTTTACTATTTATATTTTTGAAAACTTTTACTTTTACTTCACCACATTCCCATTGAAAATAATGTACTTTCTACTCTATACAAATCTCTGACACCCAATAATACATTTTGAATGCTTAGCAGGACAGGAAAATAATGTTACCGAAGGAGATGGAAGCCGATTTTACGATCTCGTAACCAATTGTGTTATTGTGTATGTTTATTCGCGTTATTTGTAACTTATTTTGTACATAATGTTTCTGCCACCATGTCTTATGACTGAAAAAACAGCTTCTTGATATCAGGGCAGCGAAAGCTCACCCCATTCTGAAGGAATTCTTCTTCTTCAATGAGTCGGACGGGAAGGATTTACTCCAGACACCCAACCCTTATCCCCGTCATTTTCAGGAGGAAAAGACGGAGATACAGTTGAAGTCAGAAGTTTACATACACCTTAGCCAAATACATTTAACAATTCCTGACATTAACAATTCCTGACATTTAATCCTAGTATAGTCCCTGTCTTAGGTCAGTTAGGATCACCATTTTATTTTAAGAATGTGAAATGTCAGAATAACAGTAGAGAGAATGATTTATTTCAGATTTTATTTATTTCATCACATTCCCAGTGGGTCAGAAGTTTACATACACTCAATTAGTATTTGGTAGCATTGGCTTAAAATTGTTTAACATGGGTCAAACGTTTCGGGTAGCCTTCCACAATAAAGGTGAATTTTGGCCCATTCCTCCTGACAGAGCTGGGTTACTTGAGTCTCCTTGCTCGCACATGCTTTTTCAGTTCTGCCCACATATTTTCTATAGGATTGAGGTCAGGGCTTTGTGATGGCCACTCCAATACCTTGACTTTGTTGTCCTTATGCCATTTTGCCACAACTTTGGAAATATGCTTGGGGTCATTGTCCATTTGGAAGACCCACTTACGACCAAGCTTTAACTTCTTGTCTTGAGATGTTGTAACAATATATCCACATAATTTTCCTGCCTCATTATGCCATATATTTGTGAAGTGCACCAGTCCCTCCTGCAGCAAAGAACCCCCACAACATGATGCTGCCACCCCCATGCTTCACGATTGGGATGTTGTTCTTCAGCTTGCAAGCTTCCTCCTTTATCCTCCAAACATATCAATGGTCATTATGGCCAAACAGTTCTATTTTTGTTTCATCAGACCAGAGGACATTTCTCCAAAACGTATGATCTTTGTCCCCATGTGCAGTTGCAAACCATAGTCTGGCTTTTCTCATGGCGGTTTTGGAGTACTGGCTTCTTCCTTGTGAGCGGCCTTTCAGGTTATGTCAATATAGGATTCGTTTTATTGCAGATATAGATACTTTTGTACCTGTTTCGTCCAGCATCTTCACAAGGTCCATTGCTGTTGTTCTGGGATTGATTTGCACTTTTCACACCAAAGTACGTTCATCTCTAGGAGACAGAGCGCGTCTCCATTCTGAGTGGTATGATGGATGCAGGGTCCCATGGTGTTTATACTTGCGTACTATTGTTTGTACAGATGAACGTGGTACCTTCAGGCATTTGGAAATTGCTCCCAAGGATGAACCAGACTTGTGGAGGTCTACATTTTTCTGAGATCTTGAATGATTTCTTTTGAAAGGCACTGAGTTTGAAGGTAGGCCTTGAAATACATCCACAGGAACACCGTCAATTGACTCAAATTATGTCAATTAGCCTATCAGAAGCTTCTAAAGCCATGACATCATTTTCTGGAATATTCCAAGCTGTTTAAAGGTACAGTCAACTTAGTGTATGTTAACTTCTGACCCACTGGAATTGTGATACAGTGAATTATTAAGTGAAATAATCTGTTTGTAAACAATTGTTGAAAAAATGACTTGTGTCATCCACAAAGTAGATGTCCTAACCGACTTGCCAAAACAATAATTTGTTATCAGGAAATTTGTGGAGTGGTTGAAAAACTAGTTTTAATGACACCAAGCTAAGTGTATGTAAACTTCCGACTTGAACTGAATCGTGGACGACGGTCCGTGTGCCTTGTAAGGATCCATAGCCGAGAGGGTAATCTACCTTTATTATCAGTCCTATTAGCCAATGTGCATTAGACGAACTACGAGCACGTATATCCTACCAACGGGACATTAAAAACTGTAATAAAACTGTAATAAAAACTGTAATGTTTCACTGAGTCGTGGCTGAACGACGACATGATTAACATACTGCTAGCGGGTATTAAGCTTTTCGTCAGGATAGAACAGCGGTAAGATGAGAGGCGACGCCTATGCATATTTGTAAACAACAGCAGGTGCACGAAATCTAAGGAAGGCTCAAGGTTTTGCTTGGCTGAGGTAGAGTATCTCATGATAAGCTGTAGACCACCCTATTTACCAGGAGATTACATCTATATTTTTCTGTCTATATACTACTGCAAATCAATGCTGGCACTTAGACCGCACTCAATGAGCTGCATACAGCCATAAGCAAAAAGGAAAAAGCTCATCCAGAGGTGGCGCTCCTAGTGGCCGGGGACATTAATGCAGGGAAACTCAAATAAGTTTTACCTACATTTCTATCAGTATGTTAAATGTGCAACCAGAAGAAAAAATCTCTAGACCACCTTTACTCCACATACAAAGACGCATACAAAGCTCTCCCTCGCCCTCCATTTGGCAAATCTGACCATAATTATATCCTCCTGATTCCTGCTTACAAGCAAAAAAATCAGGAAGCACCAGTGACTCAGTCAATAAGAAAGTGGTCAGATGAAGCAGATGCTAAGCTACAGGAATGTTTTGCTAGCACAGACTGGAATATGTCCTGGGATTCCTCCGATGGCATTGAGCAGTACACCACATAAGTCACTGGCTTTGTTGATAAGTGCATCAATGACTTCAACCCCACAGTGACCGTACGTACATACCCCAACCAGAAGCCATGGATTACAGGCAACATCCTCACTGAGTTCAAGGCTTCTCAACAGCTTCTACCCCCAAGCCATAAGACTCCTGAACAGCTAATCAGACCCCTCTTTTACACTGCTGCTACTCTCTGTTTATAATCTATACATAGTCACTTTAACTCTACCTGCATGTACATATCACCTCAACCCTCGACTAACCACTGCCCCCGCACAATGACTCTATACTGGTAACCCCTGTATATAGCCTCACTAGTTATTTTGCTGCTGCTGTTGAATTATTTGTTACTTTTATTTTCTATTTTTTCTTTATATATATTTTACTTAACACTTCTTTTTTAAAACATTTTTTATTAACTTCTTAAATCATTGTTGGTTAAGGGCTTGTTGTAAGTAAGCATTTCACTGTAAGGTTGTACCTGTTGCATTCGGAGCATGTGACAAATAACATTTGATTTGATTTGAAATGGTCCAGTCACATGCTTATCAAGAGAACATACATGGTCATCCCTACTGCCTCTGGCAGACTCACTAAACACATATACTTTGTTTGGAAATGATGTCTGAGTGTTGGAGTGTGCCCCTGGCTATCCATACTTTTAGTCCTATACTCAAGTAGTATTTTACTGGGCAAGTTTCACTTTCACCTGAGTCATTTTCTATTAAAGTATCTTCACTTTTACTCAAGTATGACAATTGGGTACTTTTTCTACCAGGTTGCTAAAGATTCTGATGCAACTACACATTGTGTGAGCTCTCTTTCTAGAGCATGAAAGGCAGTTCTTATTCAGGATTTAAAGGGAAATTATTCTCCAAACTCTAATTTAGTCAAATGTTTTCAGCACTTTAAAGTAGTCTAATATCAAAATGAGTCCATGTCCAGTTATATGTCAAAATAGCAAATATAAGTACCATGTCATTTCCAAATGTGCTTATGTTTTCCATAAATTTTGGGTTGAGACATAATATGGATCTGCACGACATATGGCCAGAGACATGGACTCTTCTTGACAAAATACTTCTCTGGAGGTCTGAAAACATCTGCAAAACTTCAATCTTGGATTTGTATTTTTTAAATTTACTTAACTCATTGAGCCCACCTTGTGGAATGGTCCGCAATTGCCGTAGTGGTGCAACAATAGCTACACATTTTACCATGTTAAGGGACCTTTATGCCTAAAGTTGATGGCATCAACCTTGATTTACAGAGAAACCATTGCGCCAACCGTTTAAGATATACTGCACTATCAGCATTAACTAGGACTAACATACAGCAGACTACATTTAAGGGTCTCCAAAGCTAGTATGTCACCTCTTATCTCGGTTACCCAGAAGTAAAATCTGCGCCAAATTGTCACTTCCTACATGTGAACCTGTCCATGATATTTTTATTTATTTATTTATTTTACCTTTATTTAACCAGGTAGGCAAGTTGAGAACAAGTTCTCATTTACAATTGCGACCTGGCCAAGATAAAGCAAAGCAGTTCGACAGATAAAACGACACAGAGTTACACATGGAGTAAAAACAAACATACAGTCAATAATGCAGTATAAACAAGTCTATATACAATGTGAGCAAATGAGGTGAGAAGGGAGGTAAAGGCAAAAAAGGCCATGATGGCAAAGTAAATACAATATAGCAAGTAAAATACTGGAATGGTAGTTTTGCAATGGAAGAATGTGCAAAGTAGAAATAAAAAATAATGGGGTGCAAAGGAGCAAAATAAATAAATAAATTAAAATTAAATACAGTTGGGAAAGAGGTAGTTGTTTGGGCTAAATTATAGGTGGGCTATGTACAGGTGCAGTAATCTGTGAGCTGCTCTGACAGTTGGTGCTTAAAGCTAGTGAGGGAGATAAGTGTTTCCAGTTTCAGAGATTTTTGTAGTTCGTTCCAGTCATTGGCAGCAGAGAACTGGCGGCCAAAGAAAGAATTGGTTTTGGGGGTGACTAGAGAGATATACCTGCTGGATAGATTAGTCACCCCTCAGAGCTGGTACTTTGAGATAAAGCATATTTTCGTATTTCATAAGAAGTGCTTACTCTTCACTGCCATACTTTGATATTTAAGTCCTCAAGCCGCGACTGTGCAGCCACCTCTTGGCCGCTGAGATGTCTGTGACACGAGCTAGTAGCATATTTCTAATATGATCTATGACAATGTTTCTCAGAAGTAGGTCAAGATACCCGTCTTTCTTTTCCATGGAGTTGAGAGTTGTTTTGCAAGGGATCCATGTTCAAATAGGGATGAACAAGGGGACGTTCAGCAAGACACAACGTTTTGGAACATTCAAATAGAAATATGCCATGTTGCAAAAACATGCCTCTCTGACATGTAGAATAAGAATCATTGTATTTCTATTTGCAACATTCGACAACATTTGGCTACTGAACAGGACCATGGAACTAATTAGGGGCACATGGCTACAGTCCAAGACCACAACAGTGAAAGAAGGCAGCTCAATGGAATAATAGGCACTTTTCATGCATACTGCTTTTGTGCTATGAAGATGACACAAAATGTTTGCAGGCACACTAATTATCCAATAATTCAAAATTATGGCATGGCTAGTAACACATTCATTTACTTTCAACAATAAGGCCTAGACACAGTACACACAGTGTCATTACTACAACAATGTCAAAACAGATTTGATTAACATTAATTTCAGCCTGATGATAATTGTTTTCCTTTTTTTATCAGTAATTTGTCCTCACATGGGTTTATTAAAAAAAGTGTGTTTTGTTGTCTGTGTATTGTTATTGTCTCATTGTTGTTTTGATTAGTTATGTTTTGGGGGGAGGGGGGATCGTAACAGTAAATGGGGATCCAAATACACAAATACATTATACTATTATTATGATATTATGATATTATACTGTAACACACCATGTTATACCTTGTAAAGCTACAGTTTTTTATGACAATTTGTATCTATGATGTGTGATATGAATTTACTGACTGCTTTACATTTTTTATAACATTGTACATTTGCTCCCTCTAGCGGTCATGATCTAAAGTGACATAAATCATGCTTCCCTTTGTCAAATCAAACCAAATTTTATTTGTCACATACACATGGTTAGCAGATGTTAATGGTTAGCAGATGTTAATGCGAGTGTAGCGAAATGCTTGTGCTTCTAGTTACAACCATGCAGTAATATCTAACAAGTAATCTAACAATTTCACAACAACTACCTTATACACAAGTGTAAAGGAATACATAAGAATATGTACATAAAAATAAATATGGATGAGCGATGGCTGAATGGCATAGGCAAGATGCAGTAGATGGTATAGAGTACAGTATATACATAGGAGATGAGTAGTGTAGGGTATGTAACATTATATAAAGTGGCATAGTTTAAAGGGACTAGTGATACAATTATTACATCCAATTATGAATTATTAAAGTGGCTAGAGATTGAGTCAGTATGTTGGCAGCAGACACTCAATGTTAGTGATGGCTGTTTAACAGTCTGATGGCCTTGAGATAGAAGCTGTTTTACAGTCTCTCGGTCCCAGCTTTGGGACTGACTTCGCCTTCTGGATGATAGCGGGGTGAACAGGCAGTGGCTTGGGTGGTTGTTGTCCTTTTTGGCCATGCTTAGATACATTCAGGAACATACACTACTGGTAAAAAGTTTTAGAAGACCTACTCATTCAAGGGATTTTCTTTACATTGTAGAATAATAGTGAGGACATAACAACTATGAAATAACACATATGGAATCATGTAGTAACCAAAAAAGTGTTAAACAAATCCAAATATATTTGAGATTTGAGATTTTTCAAATAGCCACCCAGTGTCTTGATGACAGCTTTGCACACTCTTGGCATTCTCTCAACCAGCTTCATGAGGTAGTCACCTGTAATGCATTTCAATTAACAGGTGTGCCATGTTAAAAGTTCATTTGTGTAATTTCTTTCCTTCTTTATGCGTTTGAGCCAATCAGTTGTGTTGCGACAAGGTAGGGGGAGGAATATACAGAAGATAGCCCTATTTGGTAAAAGACCAAGTCCATATTATGGCAAGAACAGCTCAAATAAGCAAAGAGAAACGACAGTCCATCATTATATTAAGACATTATATCAATACGGAAAATTTCAAGAACCTTTAAAGTTTCAAGTGCAGTCGCAAAAACCATCAAGAGCTATGAGGAAACTGGTTCTCATGAGGACCACCACAAGAATGGAACACCCAGAGTTACCTCTGCTGCAGAGGATAAGTTCATTAGAGTTACCAGCCTCAGAAATTGCAGCCCAAATAAATGCTTCACAGAGTTCAAGGAACAGACACAGCTCAACATCAACTGTTCACAGGAGACTGTGTGACTCAGGTCTTCATGGTTGAATTACTGAAAATAATGTTTTACTAAAGGACACCAATAAGAAGGAGAGACCTGCTTGGGCCAAGAAACACAATCAATGAACATTAGACCAGTGAAAATGTGTTCTTTGGTCTGAAGTTCAAATTGGAGATTTTTGGTTCCAACCACCGTGTCTCTTGTGAGACGAGGTGTGGGTGAATGGATGATCTCCGCATTTGTATTTCCCACCGTAAAGCATGGAGGAGGAGGTGTTATGGTGTGGGGGTGCTTTGCTGGTGACACTGTCAGCGATTTATTTAGAATTCAAGGCACACTTAATCAGCATGGCTACCACAGCATTCTGCAGTGATACGCCATCCCATCTGGTTTGGGCTTAGTGGGACTATCATTTGTTTTTCAACAGGACAATGACACAACACACCTCCAGGCTGTTTAAGGGCTATTTTACCAAGAAGGAGAGTGATGGAGTGCTGCATCAGATGACCTGGCCTCCACAATCCCCCAACATCAACCAAATTGAGATGGTTTGGAATGAGTCGGACCACAGAGTGAAAGAAAAGCAGCCAGCAAGAGCTCAGCATATGTGGGAACTCCTTCAAGACTGTTGGAAAAGCATTCCAGGTGAAGCTGGTTGAGAGAATGCCAAGAGTATGCAAAGATGTCCTCAAAGCAAAGGGTGTTTTTTAAAGAACACTTTTGTGGTTACTACATGATTCCATATGTGTTATTTCATAGTTTTGATGTCTTCACTATTATTCGACAATGTAGAAAATAGTAAAAATAAAGAAAAACCCTTGAATTAGTAGGTGTGTCCAAACTTTTAACTGTTACTGTTCATGTCCGTGAGAGTCTCACCTGGTCATATTAATGTGTAGCCCAAACTCTTCGGACGCTACAGACAGGAGTTGGCAGATCGGAAGCAAGTCCCTGTAACTATGTTCCAACATCTAGTGGAAAGCCTTCCCATGATTTTGGAGTGAGATCTTCAAAGTAGTGGCCTGAGGGCACCCACTTAATGTGTTGTGAAAAAAGTGTTATGAAATGCAATGTCATGTAATATTTTGTCATGTAATATTTTTTATTGTATATAACTGCATTAATGTTGCTGGACCCCAGGTAGAGTAGCTGCAACTAATGGGGATCCTTAATAAATACAAATACAACATCTCTAGAGAACACCACTTTGGAGGTCTCCAAAGCATAGTTTTTGGACTGGAATGTCCCTTCAAGCACATTCAACAGTAATTCATGCGATACCACTTAACTGTCATGATCCACTGTCAAGGTTGGTGCACTCCTTCCTTACATCAGTAAGAAGACTTCAATTTTGACCTAGTAAGGCAATGCCCTCAGTATCATGACTCGTCCTGCCAGGGCAAAGTGAAATAAGCATCCATGACCAGTGGAGACCCCGTGATGACCCCATAATCTGGTGTATGACCCCTAGAGGGGGGTTGTGCTTGGAGTCAGGGGATTAGCTATTTCCATGGTCTCATCAGCCAATTAGACCACTTCATGTCACCCACTAATGAGAACCATATAATATTTTTGTCAGGTCCTCAACAAATCTCAAATGTCATAGTTGTTAAGACACTTGTGGATATTTAACAATTACAGTATGATTCTAAAAGATCAATCAATCAATCAATCAAATGTATTTATAAAGCCCTTTTTACATCAACCAATGTCACAAAGTGCTATACAGAAACCCAGCCTAAAACTCCAAACCACAAGCAATGCAGGTGTAGAAGCACAGTGGCTTGGAAAAGCTCCCTAGAAAGGCAGGAACCTAGGAAGAAACCTAGAGAGGAACCAGGCTCAGAGGGGTGGCCGGTCCTCTTCTGGCTGAGCCGGGTTGAGATTATAACAGTACATGGCTAAGATGTCAAAACATTCAGATAAAATTAAGGGGTGAGAATGGATTTGTTATGTTTATATTACATTAAAATATCATTTATTATAGCAGCAAGGGATAGTATATTACGCAAAACTTTAAAAAATAATGTCTCATTATCTTCATTACATAATATAATATTTGATTTAAAACCCAGTGTGGGGTCCAAATGAATGTGAAATGCAAAACATACACATAGATACAAGTAACATGCTGAAAACTCTTATGATTCCGTTTATAGTGTAAAGTTAATTGTACACATATTTCCTTGTTTAAGTCTCTGACGATGTTATACATATTGTACTTGAGGTATATACCAAATACTCTATAGGCTCTGCACACACTTTGCTTGCACGGACCATGCAAATAACTAATCTTTACATTTACATTTCCAATGGTAAAATTACTTTATAATATCTGCCCTGAGCTGAACAGTTCTGAATTCCATAGCAACCTTGAATGAAAACCTAAATAAATAAATAGACAAATAGAATATCACACTGCTACTGTAAAACTAAAAACTTCACTACTAGCACTATTACCTCTCCCCCACGTAACACTGCTCCAAGTATTGTCACTCCAGCCCTGTTATTTCTGATAATATCAACACAAAACAATTTTCACACTTACAACAACTCTTTTCAACTAGAAGTATCCATTATTATTTATTTAATATGACCTACCTTAGGTACCTGGAAATATCAATGAAGAATTCCTGTAGGGAAAAACCCTAAAACAGCAACCAGTGCACTGCTGTGCTGATTTAAGCCAAGTGATCAAACAGTTGAAGTTACTCAGGGATGTGTACCGGGACCCCGCATGGTTCTTATCTGCAGTATGAATTGGGTGATGGTCAGTTGTGAGGCTGTCCAAGAATTCAATCCAGTCCTCTTAGAATACAGAAAGTTGTGCCGTGTCACACTATAGGCTACACCCACATAGCTTTGTTAAGTTTTGGAAGCGGTGAGCTGAATAATTATAGATGGCTAATTAGCATGAATATCCGAAAAGGGCTGGGCACTGCCAAGAGCAAAAAAAAAAAATGGTGTTGGCACTGAAACATGGATTAACATTTGAGACATACAGTGCATTTGGAAAGTATTCAGACCTCTTGACATTTTCCACATTTCGTTACCTTACAGCATTATTCTAAAATGGATTCAATTGTTATTTTTCCTCATTAATCTACACACAATTCCCCATAATGACAAAGCAAAACCTTTAAAAAAAATACATTTTACCAAATGTATAAAAAAAACTGGAAATATCACAATTACATAAGTATTCAGACCCTTTACTAAGTACTTTGTTGAAGCACTTTTGGCAGTGATTACAGGCACGACACTTCTTGGGTATGACGCTATAAGCTTGGCACACCTGTATTTGGGGAGTTTCTCTCATTCTTCTCTGCAGATCATCTCAAGCTCTGTTAGGTTGGATAGGGAGAGTCGCTGCACAGCTATTTTCAGGTCTCCCCGGAGACGTTGGATCAGTCCTGGCTCTGGCTGGGCCACCAAAGGACAATCACAGACTTGTCCCAAAGCCATTCCTGCCTTGTCTTGGCTGTGTGCTTAGGGCTGTTGTCCTGTTGGAAGGTGAACCTTCACCCCAGTCTGAGCGCTCTGGAGCAGTTTTTCCTCAAGGATCTCTCTGTACTTTGCTGTGTTCATCTTTCCCACGATCCTGACTAGTCTCCCAGTCCCTTCTGCTGCAAAACACCCCCACAGCATGATGCTGCCACCATCATGCTTCACCTATAGGGATGGCGTCACGTTTCCTCCATAATTTGTAAATAAATTCATAAAAAATCCTACAATGTGATTTTCAGGATTTTTTTTCTCATTTTGTCTGTCATAGTTGAAGTGTACCTATGATGAAAATTACAGGCCTCTCTCATCTTTTTAAGTGGGAGAACTTGCACAATTGGTGGCTGACTAAATACTTTTTTGCCCCACTGTAGCTTTGCGTTATTTTTCGGGTATGGGGACAATGACCAATGCAGCCTATTGGTTGTGCTGAGGCAACGCTGAAATTGGCAATGCATCTAACATTATCTTTCCATGGTTCTGAATCAATGGTTAAGTGTGTGCTGTTTAAATGACCGGATCTTGGGCTACCAGTCCTCGTGGGGATTTTCTTCAAAAACAATGTGTGCAAAATGACAGTTGTTGTGTATATGGCTTCATTTCAGAGAAGCTTACATTTTTGTAGATTTTGTATGTGGGACCAATACCGTGTGTAGCCTGCTGAAAGTAGGCAAACTTTCACATTGTAATCATTCATTTGCGTTACACAGTCATTGTGAGATAGGCTACAATAAATGTGATGTCAATCCTAAACGACACACAGACTACTTTTTCGCCCCCTCCCTGTTCTCTTGCTATAGAGTGTATACGTGTGCTGCTCTCGGAAAGGGCATTTTCTCTTATTCATGGCAGATTCAAATTAGCTACTGATATTTAGGACATTTCACATCAACCATGACTATAGAATATGCACTCAATTTGATTTAGTTTGCTTTTCTGAAGCTCTCCCACACAGAAAATATTGAACACCTGGAGAAGTGGCCGTAGCCTCTGGTAAGACACGGAGTGGGGGCCTACGCATTTATGTAAACAACAGCTGGTGCACGAAATCTAAGGAAGTCTTGAGGTTTTGCTCTCCTGAGTTAGAGTAGCCTGAGGTATAGTATCTCATGATAAGTTGTAGACCACACTATCTACCTAGAGAGTTTTCAGCTGTATTTTTTATAGCTGTCTACATACCACCACAGACCGATCATGGCACTAAAACTCAATGAGCTGTATACCGCCATAAGCAAACAGGAAAACGCTCATACAGAGGCGGTGCTTCAAGGGGCCCAGAACTTTAATGCAGGGAAACTTAAATCAGATTTACCTCATTTCTATCAGCATGTTAAATGTGCAACCAGAGGGGAAAAAAATTCTACAACACCTTTACTCCACACACAGAGAGGCATACAAATGCTCCCTCGCACTCCATTTGGCAAATCTGACCATAATTCTATCCTCCTGATTCCTGCTTACAAGCAAAAAATTCAAGCAGGAAGCATCAGTGACTCGGTCTATAAAAAAGTGGTCAGATGAAGCAGATGCTGAACTACTGTTTCGCTAGCACAGACTGGAATATGTTCTGGGATGCTTCTGATGGCTTTGAAGAGTACACTACATCAGTCACTGGCTTTATCAATAAGAGCATGGAGGATGTCGCCCCCACATTGACTGTACGTACATACCCCAACCAGAAGCCATTGTTTACTGGCAACATTAACACTGAGCTAAAGGGTAGAGCTGCCACTTTCAAGGAGAGGGACTCTAACCTGGAAGCTTATAAGAAATCCTGCTATGCCGTCCGATGAACCATCAAACAGGCAAAGCGTCAATACAGGACTAAGATCGAATCGTACTACACTGGCTCCGTCGCTCGTCGGATGTGGCAGGGCCTGCCAACTATTAGAGACTACAAAGGGAAGCACAGCCAAGAGCCCAGTGACACAAGGCTACCAGATGAGCTAAATTACTTCTATGTACACTTCGAGGCAAGTAACACTGAAACATGCATGAGAGCATCAGCTGTTCCGGACGACTGCGTGATCACGTTCTCCGCAGTCGATGTGAGTAAGACCTTTAAACAGGTCAATATTCACAAAGCCGCAGGGCCAGATGGATAACCAGGACCTGTACTCTGAGCATGCGCTGACCAACTGGCAAGATTCTTCACTGACATTTTCATCCTTTCCCTGTCTGCGTCTGTAATACCAACATGTTTCAAGCAGACCACCATAGTTCCTGTGCCCAAGACCACTAAGGTAACCTGCCTAAATGACTACCGACCCGTAGCACTCATGTCTGTAGCCATGAAATGCTTTGAAAGGCTGGTTAAGGCTCACATCAACATCATTATCCCAGAAATCCTAGACCCACTCCAATTTGCAAACTGCACCAACAGATCCACAGATGATGCAATCTCTATTGCACTCCACACTGCCCTTCACACTTGGACAAAAGGAACACCTATGTGAGAATGATATTCATTGACTAAAGCTCAGCGTTCAACACCATAGTGCCCTCAAAGCTCATCACTAAGCTAAGGACACTGGGACTAAACACCTCCCTCTGCAACTCGATCCTGGACTTCCTGACGGGCTACCCCCAGGTGGTGAGGGTAGGTAACAACACGTCCACCATGCTGATCCTCAACACGGGGGCCCCTCAGGGGTGCGTGCTCAGTCCCCTCCTGTATTCCTTGTTCACTCATGACTACACGACTTCAACACCATCATTAAGTTTGTTGATGACACAACAGTGTCAACAGCCTGATCACTGACAATGATGAGACAGTCTATAGGGAGGTCAGAGACCTGGCCATGTGGTGCAAGGACAACAACCTCTCCCTCAACGTGATCAAGACAAAGAAGATGATTGTGGAGTACAGGAAAAGGAGGACTGAGCACGCCCCCATTCTCATCGACGAGGCTGTAGTGGAGCAGGTTGAGAGCTTCAAGTTCCTTGGCGTCCACATCAACAACAAACAAACATGGACCAAGCACACCACGACAGTCGTGAAGAGGGCACAACAAAACCTATTCCCCCAAAGATTTGGCATGGGTCCTCAGATCCTCAAAAGGTTTTACAGCTCCACCATCGAGAGTATCCTGAGTGTTTACATCACTGCTTGGTATGGCAACTGCTCGGCCTCCGACAGCAAGGCACTACAGAGGGTAGTGCGTACGGCCCAGTACATCACCGGTACCAAACTTCCTGCCAACCAGGACCTCTATACTAGCCGGTGTCAGAGGAAGGCCCTAAAAATTGTCAAAGACTCCAGCCACCCTAGTCATAGACTGTTCTCTCTGCTACCACACAGCAAGCGGTACCGGAGTGCCAGGTCAAGGTCCAAGAGGCTCCTAAATAGCTTCTATCCCCAAGCCATAAGAATCCTGAACAGCTAATCAAATGGCTACCCAGACTATATGCATTGCCCCCCCCCTCTCCACCTTAAGTATTTTAATAATTCTGCATTGTTGTTTAAGGGCTTGTAATTAAGCATTTCACTGTAAGGTCCACTACACCTGTTGTATTCGGCACATGTTACAAATCAAATTTTATTTTATTTGATTGAACTGAAATTGCAACCAGCATTCTATGGCTTGTTTTAAAAATAGGGATATTTTGGAGATTATTTGGCTGTAGAGTGCTTCAGTGTGAACAATATGCTCTCAATTAGGAAAAGCTATTTTTATCCCTTGTTTAAAGTCTAACACGAACAAACTCGCTACACGCAAAGAATCAATAATCAGGATAACTTGTTCTGAAACATTACATGGATAAACATGCTAAACATTTACCCTACTGCATATCAAAACATTTACAAAAACCAAAAGCGAGGGGTTCTAATCTGAATGAATGACTAGTCTGCTCGAGAACCAGCTTGGATTTACATATAGTTTTTGCATGACTAAAGCCTTAAGAGACAGGTATAAAGTTTTAATATTTAATCACTTCTGCCCTCCGAATTCATATGAATTATATAAATAGGCCCATTTAATTTTGTCTGGCTTGCCGTTCCAAATGAAGTGGAATATTTTTTTGTCATTAGGTGTAGGCAGGGCCATAAGTAAATAGGTAAACTGGGATATGACTAAAGAATGAATTCATGGGATTTCTACACAAAAACAAGACCTTATCTAATTTGGCTAACTTTCTATTAAAATGTATTGCAGTGAGATTATTCATTTATTTTGGGACATGAATACAGAGCATGTCCACTTCACCGTCAGACCACTGTTTTGGTAAACTAAACGGTAATGTAAAAGTTGTATTTTGGCATCAAAACACTGAAGTGTAAGTGGTCTCCAGTTTTTTAGGTGGACTGGATCTTTATATTTACCACCTGGGTCCTGCTTCAATAATAGTGAAAGCAGACCTTCTTGCTGATTATCTGATCATTTACATTTTTTATAGGAAAGGTTTAAACATGTTTATAATGGACCTTTGAGTACATTGAAAATTGCCATCCAGACCTGGAGTTTTCCTGGACTTTAATTGCATTTAATTTAATTTAGTTCCTCCTCTGTAATTAAGCTTTCACATGAGTCTTTCTGTACAATTTTACACTATTAATATAAAACATATTTACAATTAACTTCAGTTACTGGAGACTGCAATGAAAACACATGTTTAAAGAACTTTGCTTCCTCTTTCAAAATATTGTTAGTAGTAGTAGTAGTAATAGTGAATCATGGATGACTCCGTCATTTGTAACAAGTTTATGTTATGTAATTTATTTTTGGTAGAATTTCAATGTTGAAGATGTAAAAAATATTGAGTGCATTTTTCCCTATATTCTATGCAGTTCGCTACATTTTTGTAATATATTACACTTGATCATTCTTGAATAAGTTCCTCCATTTATTTGTATTTTTCCTCTAACTTATTCTGTGCCTCTATGTTACAGTTTTTTATTGCTATCTGTCTGTACTGTTAGTTCCTCTATTTCCTTTGTTAAGATGAACTCTTTTGACCTAAATCGTTTTTGTTTTAAAGATGAGTATTGAATTGCATGACCTCTTAAGGCACATATAAAGTGTCCCATAAAATAAGGGAATCTGCTGTACCTACAGTATGTTATGTAGGGAAAAGTATGTTATAAATTCTTCTGTCTTGGTTGTCATCCTCTAGGCTTTTATTAAATATCCAATATATTTGCCCTCGTGGAAAATCTGTAAGAGTAATGTGTATATCAATTATTTGATGGTCCGACCGTATTCTGTCCCCTATCAACATTCTTTTAACTTTTGGTGCCAGCGAAAATGACATAAGAAAGTACTCAATATGACTAGTTTGACTGAGCCTCTGCTATGTATATGTCACTAGGTCAGGATATTTAAGCCTCCATACAGTGCCTTGCGAAAGTATTCGGCCCCCTTGAACTTTGCGACCTTTTGCCACATTTCAGGCTTCAAACATAAAGATATAAAACTGTATTTTTTTGTGAAGAATCAACAACAAGTGGGACACAATCATGAAGTGGAACGACATTTATTGGATATTTCAAACCTTTTTGAACAAATCAAAAACTGAAAAATTGGGTGTGCAAAATTATTATCAACCAGACTCTTCCAGATCTGCCAGTCAACCAGACTCTTCCAGATCTGCCAGTCAACCAGACTCTTCCAGATCTGCCAGCCAGCCAGGATCTGGTAGATATATCTACCTGCCTGAGCTTCCTCTCACTCCTGAGCTTCCTCTCACTCCTGAGCATTCTCTCATTCCCGAGCTCTGGTCTAAGTATTTTGTGTTTTTTCTTCATGTATTGGGTCAGGCCAGGGTGTGGCATGGAGTTTTTGTATTGTGGTGTGTTTTGTCTTGGGGTTTTGGTGTGTATATATTTGGGATTGTAGCTAGTGGGGTTTTCTAGCAAAGTCTATGGCTGTCTGGAGTGATTCTCAATCAGAGGCAGGTGCTTATCGTTGTCTCTGATTGGGAACCATATTTAGGCAGCCATATTCTTTGAGTTTGTCGTGGGTGATTGTCCTTAGTGTCTTACGTGTACTCGCTGTTAGTTTGCACTAGATAGGCTGTTTTCGGTTTTCATTCCGTTTATTGTTTTTTAGTGTTTAGTCGTGTTTTTGTTTAAATAAATATGGATCGCAATCGACACGCTGCAGTTTGGTCCGACTCTCCTTCATCACCACTAGAAAACCGTAACAGGGGCCGAATACTTTCGCAAGGCACTGTATATCCACTAGTTCCAAGATATCCATAACATTTGTGATTTTCTTAAGTGCATAAGGGTGATAGTTTGTAGTGTGATTTCCTTTACGGTCCGGTCCATTTAGTTACTTAAAACCCTATTATAATCTCATAATAATTGAGTCATGGATTGCCTGTAAACTGGATAAGTTATTATATATATTTTCAAAGAAGCATGGATCATCATTTGGACGATATAGATTAATGTGCCAAATCTGTTTATGGTCCAATATCATATATAAAAGGATCCACCTTTTAGATCCACCTTTTAGATCCACCGTGCTGATCTGTTTGAACAGTTTTCACATTCGGATCAAAATTATTGTTAATTAATATCATCACCCCTTTTTAGTTTAATTGCCCATGGGAGAAATATATTTAGCCCCCCATTCCTTTTTCCTTACAATTTTGACTAAAGGTGTAGAATGAGTTATATTCCTTCTTTTTTAGCCAGGTAAAAACGGATTGTCTTTTGTTATTATCTGCAAAGCCATTACAATCATAACTAGCTATACCTATTTCCACACTTACCATAATGAGATACACATTTTGATTATAGTTACCATAATATATGTTTGTAAATTTAAAACCTAAAACCTCCCCCCATTCCATGTTGGGTTGCCGTCCCCGTGACTGGCTGACCACCCCTGTACACATGGATCCTAGGACCTTTGAGAGATAGGGGCCCACATCCTTTAAAAAGAGCACATGGTGCCACCTACAGTACAGAACCAGTTTTGCAGCCAAAACCATTTATAATACATTCACCTAGGTTGTACTGCACCTATTTATAAAAAAAATCTTGCATATCTTAATTTATTCCAACAATTGACAAATAATATGCAAAATAATACAAGCACTTCTACAAAGGATTGTTAACTATAACAATGACTGGCAGTAGAAAATCTACATTGTTGTCAACAGAGGTGGAAACGTAAACTCACTCACCCCAGTACTCCCACACACATGCACTCTCACACAACCAGAAACTCAAATGTTCAACAGTTGTTCCATCCCCAAGCCCAATTCAAGAGAGGACTTGATGTGTGAACGTCAATCAAGTTTGGCTGTTTAAGAAGACGTGCCAAATTGAGCAGGAATGGGAAGATTTGATTAACCAATATCTAGTCCTAGTTGATGGAGCTCAAATACCTCCCTTTCCCCCAACACACACACGCTTGTCTCCCGTTGTAACCCATCTTCCGAAGCACCTCTGTGCAGTCAAACCTGTTGATTATTCTGTGTCGCCAGGGCCACAATAATATGCCCCCTCTCTGAATGGCTAGTGTGACTCCCACCCCATGTGTTACTGCAGCCAGTGTTGACAGCACTGCCACTACTTGGGTGGTGGTACTCCAATGGAATTCCCATCAGCTAGGTACGAGGTTATCAAGGTTCTCATTAGTAGCTTTGAGAAAATACTTGTATATTATGCTCACCCATCCGGGGGATTTGGCTTTTGGACCAACCCTGCCAGGCAGGCTCAGACTCTTGAGGCAGTGCTGCATTAGTGGGTCTCTGACCGCGTTCACCTTTCTGTCTTGTCTGCTTAGGCTACTTGCAGTAAGCCTAGGAAATGGACAAGGACTTCTCCTTAGTGGGTGGATTGCTCAGGTGGCTGTCTAGGATATAGGTTTGGCATCATTCCATCATTATAGGACAATAGATAAAACCATATATTTGTCATCTTAGGGTGCCCGTGTTTACAGATTTAGGGTTGTACGTGGTAGGTTCCTTGATCATTTGTGTGAGATTGAGGGCATCTAACTTAGATGCCCCGGATTGTTAAGCATATCCCAGTTTAGGTCACTTAACAGTACAAACTCTGAAGATAAATGGGGGGCAATCCATTCACATATGGGGTCCAGGGCACAGCTGGGAGCTGAGAGGGCCTATAACAAGTGGCAACAGTGAGAGACTTATTTCTGGAAAGGTGGATTTTTAAAAGTAGAAGCTCCAACTGTTTTGGGCACAGACCTGGACAGCATAACATACCTCTGCAGACTAACTCCACCCCCTTTGGCAGTTCTATCTTGGTGGAAAGTGTTATAGTTAGCAATGGAGATTTCAAGGTTTTTGGTGGTTTTCCTAAGCCAGGATTCAGACACGGTTAAGATATCCGGGTTAGCAGAGTGTGCTAAAGCAGTGAGTAAAACAAACTTAGGGAGTAGGCTTCTAATGTTAACATGCATGAAACCAAGGTATTTACGGTTACAGAAGTCAACAAATGAGAGCACCTGGGGAGTGGGAGTGGAGCTAGGCACTGCAGGGCCTGGATTAACCTCTACATCACCAGAGGAACAGAGGAGAAGTAGGATAAGGGTACGGCTAAAGGCTATATGAACTGGCCGTCTAGCACGTTCAGAACAGAGAGTAAAAGGAGCAGGTTTCTGGGCACGATAGCATAGATTCAAGGCATAGTTTAAGGACAAAGGTAAGGTAGGATGTGAGTACATTGGAGGTAAGCCTAGACATTGAGTAATGATGAGAGAGATATAGTCTCTAGAGACGTTTAAACCAGGTGATGTCATCGCATATGTAGGAGGTGGGATAACATGGTTGGTTAAGGCATATTGAGCAGGGTGTCACGGATATCGTCCTCTTCGTCTGAAGAGGAGTAGCAAGGATCGGACCAATATGCAGTGTGGTAAGTGTCCATGTTTAAATAGTATAAATGAACATGACAGAATACAAAATGAATATAAACGTAACAGTCCCATGTGGCGCAAACACTGACACAGGAAACAATCACCCACAAAATACCCAAAGCATATGGCTGCCTAAATATGGTTCCCAATCAGAGGCAACGATAAACAGCTGCCTCGAATTGAGAACCAATCTAGGCAACCATAGACATACAAAAACCCCTAGACTGGTACTAACCCCATAAACATACAAAACCCCTAGACAGGACCTAAACATATAATCACCCATGTCACAACCTGACCTAACCAAAAATGTAAAGAAAACAAAGATAACTAAGGTCAGGGCGTGACACAGGGCTAGAGTGAAATAAGACAGGACAGTAATGGAGGTGGCATATTGATATTAGAGAGAGGCATGCGTAGCCAAGTGAACATATGGGTCCACGGCGATTCAGACAGTTAGCAGGCCGATGCTAAACAAGCTAGCAGTTAGAAAATAAAATAAAATCAAATGTATTTACATAGCCCTTCGTACATCAGCTGATATCTCAAATTGCTGTACAGAAACCCAACCTAAAACCCCAAACAGCAAGCAATGCAGGTGTTGAAGCACGTTAGCTAGGAAAAACTCCTTAGAAAGGCCAAAACCTAAGAAGAAACCTAGAGAGGAACCAGGCTATGAGGGTTGGCCAGTCCTCTTCTGGCTGTGCCGGGTGGAGATTAAAACAGAACATGGCCAAGATGTTCAAATGTTCATAAATGACCAGCATGGTGAAATAATATGTCTAGGACAGGTAGCACGTCCGGTGAACAGGTCAGGATTCCATAGCCGCAGGCAGAACAGTTGAAACTGGAGCAGCAGCATGGCCAGGTGGACTGGGGACAGCAAGGAGTCATCATGCCAGGTAGTCCTGAGGCATGGTCCTACGGATCAGGTCCTCCGAGAGAGAGAAAGAAAGAGAGAAAGAGAGAATTAGAGAGAGCATACTTAAATTCACACAGGACACCGGATTAGACAGGAGAAGTACTCCAGATATAACAAACTGACCCTAGCCCCCCGACACATAAACTATTGCAGCATAAATACTGGAGGCTGAGACAGGAGGGGTCAGGAGACACTGGGGCCCCATCCGATGATACCCCCAGACAGGGCCAAACAGGAAGGATATAACCCCACCCACTTTGCCAAAGCACAGCCCCCACACCACTAGAGGGATATCTTCAACCACCAACTTACCATCCTGAGACAAGGCCGAGTATAGCCCACAAAGATCTCCGCCACGGCACAACCCAAGGGGGGGGGGGGCGCCAACCCAGACAGGAAGATCACATCAGTGACTCAACCCACTAAAGTGACGCACCCCTCCTAGGGACGGCATGAAAGAGCACCAGTAAGCCAGTGACTTAGCCCCTGTAATAGGGATAGAGGCAGAGAATCCCAGTGGAAAGAGGGGAACCGGCCAGGCAGAGACAGCAAGGGTGGTTTGTTGCTCCAGAGCCTTTCCGTTCACCTTCACACTCCTGGGCCAGACTACACTCAATCATATGACCCACTGAAGAGATGAGTCTTCAGTAAAGACTTAAAGGTTGAGACCGAGTTTGCATCTCTCACATGGGCAAGGCAGACCATTCCATAAAAACTGAGCTCTATAGGAGAAAACCCTGCCTCCAGCTGTTTGCTTAGAAATTCTAGGGACAATTAGGAGGCCTGCGTCTTCTGACCGTAGCGTACGTGTAGGTATGTATGGCAGGACCAAATCAGAGAGATAGGAGTAGCAGTAAAACCTTGAAATCACCCTTGCCTTGACAGGAAGCCAATGTAGGGAGGCTAGCACTGGAGTAATATGATCAAATTTTTTGGTTCTAGTCAGGATTCTAGCAGCCGTATTTAGCACTAACTGAAGTTTATTTAGTGATTTATCCGGGTAGCCGGAAAGTAGAGCATTGCAGTAGTCTAACCTAGAAGTGACAAAAGCATGGATTAATTTTTCTGCATCATTTTTGGACAGAAAGTTTCAGATTTTTGCAATGTTACAAAGATGGAAAAAAGCTGCCCTTGAAATCGTCTTGATATGTTCTTCAAAAGAGAGATCAGGGTCTAGAGTAACGCCGAGGTCCTTCACCGTTTTATTTGAGACGACTGTACAACCATTAAGATTAATTGTCAGATTCAACAGAAGATCTCTTTGTTTCTTGGGACCTAGAACAAGCATCTCTGTTTTGTCCGAGTTTAAAAGTAGAACGTTTGCAGCCATCCACTTCCTTATGTCTGAAACACATGCTTCTAGCGAGGGCAATTTTGGGGCTTCACCATGTTTCATTGAAATGTACAGCTGTGTGTCATCCGCATAGCAGTGAAAGCTAACATTATGTTTTCGAATGACATCCCCAAGAGGTAAAATATATAGTGAAAACAATAGTGGTCCTAAAACGAAAACTTGAGAAACACCGAAATTTACAGTTGATTTGTCAGAGGACAAACCATTCACAGAGACAAACTGATATCTTTCCGACAGATAAGATCTTAACCAGGCCAGAACTCGATGGACTCGATGGTATCAAAAGCAGCACTGAGGTCTAGGAGCACGAGGACAGATGCAGAGCCTCGGTCTGATGCCATTAAAAGGTCATTTACCACCTTCACAAGTGCAGTCTCAGTGCTATGATGGGGTCTAAAACCAGACTGAAGCATTTCGTATACATTGTTTGTCTTCAGGAAGGCAGTGAATCGGGACTTACAGACCCGAACTGGCCTGCAGAGGAGATTTAACCAATACATCCGGATGTCGATATCCATTGGCAACCTACTGGTGGACCGCAGACCTATACAGTCGCCCATGGCCTGCGTGTCTTCCATGCCCTTCTCTCGTTCCCCATGGTCTAATAGCCCCGAACCCATGCAACTCGGCTGCACCCCCCTCACGCCTGCCGAGAGACATCGGAGGTTATGTGAATACCTGTGCATTTATTGTGGAGAGAGTAACCACCTACTCAATAGCTGTCCGATTCACCCCCCCGCAAAGGGATGACCACAACACCTCCACTTCTGAGGTAAGCACCTCTACGTTTTTGAATATTACCAAAAGGTAGTTCGGTATCCCGGCTCTTCTACTAATGGGGTCACTCAGTTTGTGGAGGGACTAGTGGACTCGGGGGGCCACAGGTAATTTCATTGATGAACAATTGGCACAACAGTTAATTAACCTCTTTGGGCTAGGGGGCAGTATTTTGACATCCTGATGAAAAGCATGCCCAAAGTAAACTGCCTGCTACTCAGGCCCAGAAGCTAGGATATGCATATAATTGGTAGATTCAGATAGAAAACACTCTAAAGTGTCTAAAACAGTTTGAATAATGTCTGTGAGTATAACAGAACTGATATGGCAGGCAAAAACCTGAGAAAAATCCATCCAGAAAAGATGGGGTTTCTATGGGGGATCTAGATTTCTAAGGCACTTGCTTGAAGTTCCTATCACTTACACTAGATGTCAAAAGTCTTTAGAAATTGGTAGATTTTTTTCCTTTGAGAAATGAAGAAGTAGGGCTGTTCAGAACGAGGGTCGAGTCTAGTGTACTGTTTGTTAGGGGCGCACGACCTGAAAGCTCGCTCCACTTTGTTTTCATCCGGTATTGAACACAGTTTATCACGTCTTAAATTGTATCGATTA
Organism: Oncorhynchus kisutch; assembly: GCF_002021735.2. NCBI lineage: Eukaryota > Metazoa > Chordata > Actinopteri > Salmoniformes > Salmonidae > Oncorhynchus > Oncorhynchus kisutch. The sequence goes on from NC_034185.2 coordinate 44,346,710, forward strand.
TTTATGTTAAAAAATAGCTAAAGTGGTATTAGGAAAGTTGTTTGAAATACGTTTACAGGTAACTTATTAGATATTTTGTAGTCATGTTGCGCGAGTTGGAACCGGTGTTTTTCTGGATCAAACGCACCAAATAAATTGACATTTTGGAGATATAACGACGGAATTTATCGAACAAAAAGACTGTTTGTGATGTTTATGGGACATATTAGAGTTTCAACAAAAGAAGATCTTCAAAGGTAATGCATGAATTATATCATTAGTTCTGCATTTTGTGTCGCGCCTGGCGGGTTGAAATATGAATGTCATGTGTTTGTTTGGTGGGGTGCTATCCTCAGATAATCGCATGGTTTGCTTTCGCCATAAAGCCTTTTTGAAATCTGACACGTTGACTAGATTAACAACAAGTGTAGCTTTAATTTGGTGTATTGCATATGTGATTTCATGAAAGTTTCATATTTCATTTGAATTTGGTGCTCTGCCATTTCACCGGATGTTGTCGAGGAGTTCCACTAGCAGAACATCTAGCCGTAACAGGTTTTAACACCTGCGCTTGAAACCAGCTCTCTGTCTCCCGTCGTGTTCATTACAGACATACAGTGCTTTGGGGAAAGTATTCAGATCCCTTGGCTTTTCTATATTTTGTTACGTCTATACACAATATCACATATTTTAAATGTATCTAGGTAACACGGTCACCACCGATAAATCCATGATTATCGAAAACTTCAACAAGCATTTCTCAACAGCTGGTCATGCCTTCCGCCTGGCTACTCCAACCTCGGCCAACAGCTCCGCCCCCCCCCCGCAGCTACTCGCCTAAGCCTCTCCAGGTTCTCCTTTACCCAAATCCAGATAGCAGATGTTCTGAAAGAGCTGCAAAACCTGGACCCGTACAAATCAGCTGGGCTTGACAATGTGGACCCTCTATTTCTGAAACTATCCGCCGCCATTGTCGCAACCCCTATTACCAGCCTGTTCAACCTCTCTTTCATATCGTCTGAGATCCCCAAGGATTGGAAAGCTGCCGCAGTCATCCCCCTCTTCAAAGGGGGAGACACCCTGGACCCAAACTGTTACAGACCTATATCCATCCTGCCCTGCCTATCTAAGGTCTTCGAAAGCCAAGTCAACAAACAGGTCACTGACCATCTCGAATCCCACCGTACCTTCTCCGCTGTGCAATCTGGTTTCTGAGCCGGTCACGGGTGCACCTCAGCCACGCTCAAGGTACTAAACGATATCATAACCGCCATCGATAAAAGACAGTACTGTGCAGCCGTCTTCATCGACCTTGCCAAGGCTTTCGACTCTGTCAATCACCATATTCTTATCGGCAGACTCAGTAGCCTCGGTTTTTCGGATGACTGCCTTGCCTGGTTCACCAATTACTTTGCAGACAGAGTTCAGTGTGTCAAATCGGAGGGCATGCTGTCCGGTCCTCTGGCAGTCTCTATGGGGGTGCCACAGGGTTCAATCCTCGGGCCGACTCTTTTCTCTGTATATATCAATGATGTTGCTCTTGCTGCGGGCGATTCCCTGATCCACCTCTATGCAGACGACACCATTCTATATACCTCCGGCCCGTCCTTGGACACTGTGCTATCTAACCTCCAAACGAGCTTCAATGCCATACAACACTCCTTCCGTGGCCTCCAACTGCTCTTAAACGCTAGTAAAACCAAATGCATGCTTTTCAACCGTTCGCTGCCTGCACCCTGACCACACTGACCAGCATCACCACCCTGGATGGTTCTGACCTTGAATATGTGGACATCTATAAGTACCTAGGTGTCTGGCTAGACTGTAAACTCTCCTTCCAGACTCATAACAAACATCTCCAATCGAAAATCAAATCAAGAGCCGGCTTTCTATTCCACAACAAAGCCTCCTTCACTCACGCCGCCAAACTTACCTTAGTAAAACTGACTATCCTACCGATCCTCGACTTCGGCGATGTCATCTACAAAATTGCTTCCAACACTCTACTCAGCAAACTGGATGCAGTTTATCACAGTGCCATCCGTTTTGTCACTAAAGCACCTTATACCACCCACCTCTGCGACTTGTATGCTCTAGTCGGCTGGCCCTCGCTACATATTCGTCGCCAGACCCACTGGCTCCAGGTCATCTACAAGTCCATGCTAGGTAAAGCTCCGCCTTATCTCAGTTCACTGGTCACGATGGCAACACCCATCCGTAGCACGCGCTCCAGCAGGTGTATCTCACTGATCATCCCTAAAGCCAACACCTCATTTGGCCGCCTTTCGTTCCAGTTCTCTGCTACCTGTGACTGGAACGAATTGCAAAAATCGCTGAAGTTGGAGACTTTTATCTCCCTCACCAACTTCAAACATCTGCTATCTGAGCAGCTAACCGATCGCTGCAGCTGTACATAGTCTGTACATCGGTAAATAGCCACCCAGTTTTACCTACCTCATCCCCATACTGTTTTTATTTATTTACTTTTCTGCTCTTTTGCACACCAATATCTCTACCTGTACATGACCATCTGATCATTTATCACTCCAGTGTTAATCTGCAAAATTGTAATCATTCGCCTACCTCCTCATGCCTTTTGCACACAATGTATATAGACTCTCTTTTTTCTACTGTGTTATTGACTTGTTAATTGTTTACTCCATGTGTAACTCTGTGTTGTCTGTTCACACTGCTATGCTTTATCTTGGCCAGGTCGCAGTTGCAAATGAGAACTTGTTCTCAACTAGCCTACCTGGTTAAATAAAGGTGAAATAAAAAAAATATATATATTTTTTTATAAAGCCTGTGCCGACTTGCAAGCCATGTGCCGACTTGCAAGCCCTTAACCAACAATGCAGTTAAAAAAATACCTAAAAAAAGAAAAACAAAGAGCAGCAGTGATCACAATATAATGGCTATATTCAGGAAAGCCAAAGTTCCAAAATCTGGGCCTAAAATAGTGGATAAGAGATCTTACAATATATTTTGCTGTGATTCTTAGGTGGATGATGTTAAAAATGTGTTGGTCTGATGTGATTAAGAAAGATCCCGATGCTGCACTTGAATTCATGAAATTGATTCTTCTAATTATTGATAAACATGCACCTGTTATGAAAATGACTGTTAGAACTGTTGAGGCTCCATGGATTGATAAGGAATTGAAAAACTGTATGGTTGAAAGAGATGGGGCATAAAAGTGGCTAATAAGCCTGGATGCACATCTGACTGGCTGATTTACTGCAAATTGAGAAATTATGTGACCAAACTCAACAAAAAGAAGAATAAACTATTATGAAGCCAAGATCAATGATGTAAAGAACGAACTTTTGAGAACTTTAAATGAAATGATGGGCATAAAGACAGATTCAACTCCATAATTTATCGAATCAGATGGCTTATTCATCACAAAACCATTTGATGTTGTCAATTATTTTAATGATTACTGATTAATCACTGATGAGCTGAGAGAAATTGATGATCAATTATTGTGGGGGCTGTCTTGTAAGACTTCAGTGCAGCTTTTGACCTTATCGATCATAGTCTGCTGCTGGAAAATCTCATGTGTTATGGCTTTACACCCCCTGCTATAATGTGAATAAAGAGTTACTTGTCTAACAGAACTCAGAGGCTGTTCTTTAATGGAAGTCTGTCAAACATAATCCTGGTAAAAGCAGGAATTCCCCAGGGAGGCTGTTTAGGCCCCTTGCTTTTTTCAATCTTTACTAACGACATGCCACTGGCTTTGAGTAAGGCCAGTGTGTCTATGTATGCGGATGACTCAACACTTCTGTATACATTTCAGCTACTACAGCGACTGAAATGACTGCAACACTTAACAAAGAGCTGCAGTTAGTTTCAGAATGGGTAGCAAGGAATGTTAGTCCTAAATATCTCCAAAACTAAAAGCACTGTATTTTGGACAAATCATTCACTAAACCCTAAACCTCAACTACATCTCGTAATGAATAATGTGGAAATTGAGCAAGTTGAGGTGATTAAACTGCTTGGAGTTACCCTGGATTGTAAACTGTCATGATCAAAACATATTGATACAAAAGTAGCTAAAATGGGGAGAAGTCTGTCCATAATAATGTGTGGCTCTGCATTCTTAACAACACAATCAACAAGGCAAGTCCTACAGGCCCTGGTTGTGTCTCCTGTTCAGTAGTGTGGTCAGGTGCCACAAAGAGGGACTTGGGAAAATTGCAGTTTGCTCAGAACAGAACAGATCAGCACCGCTGGCCCTTAAAACTACACGGAGAGCTAACATTAACAACATGCATGTCAATCTCTCATGGCTCATAGTGGAAGAGAGATAGACATCATCATTTATTGTTTTCGTAAGAGGTTGACAAGTTGAAGGTACTGAGATGTCTGTTTAAAATACACCCATGCCTACCCCACAAGACATGCCACCAGAGATCTATTCACAGTTCCCAAGTACAGAACAGACTATGGGAGGTGCACAGTACTACATAGAGCCATGACTACATGGAACTCTATTCCACATCAGGTAACTGATGCAAGCTGTAGAATCAGATTTAGAAAGCAGGTAAAAATACATGTTATGGAACAGCAGGGACTGTGAAGTAACACAAACAAAGGCACAGACACATGCATAAACACACATGATAACATACGCATTATACATACAGGTACCTGTGGATTTTGTGTTGTAGATATGTGGTAGTGTTGTATGGGCCTGAGGGCACGCACCTAGTGTGTTGTGAATTATGTAGTGAATGTATTGTAATGTTTTAAAAATTGCATAACTGCCTTAATTCTGCTGGACCCCAGGAAGAGTAGATAATGGGGATCCATAATCAATAAAAATGCAAATACTTAATTGACAAAAATGGGCAAACTTAGGCTCATGTTTAAAAAAAAAAAAGAATGAAAGAAAAGCATTGCAAGTTTGAGGTGGAAACGTTATTGTCAAACTAATCAAATCAACAGCAGGCTTATAGAGAAGGACACTCAACATGTACTGCACCGACACAAATGACTGATGATTGGTTGAAAGAAATTGATAATAAGAAGATTGTGAGAGCTGTTATATTTCAGTGTAGCCTTTGATATTATTTTGACCATAACCTGTTGTTGAGAACTTATGTGTTGTGGCTTTTCATCCTCTGCCATATCGTTATTTATTTCTTTATTTTATTTATCATTTCTTTATTAACTAGGCAAATCAGTTAAGAACAAATTCTTATTTACTATGACAGCCTACCAAAAGGCAAAAGGCCTCCCGCGGGGATGGGGACCTGGGATTAAAAATTAAAAATACATGCAATATAAATATAGGACACAAAATACGTCACAACAAGAAAGACAACACAACACCACATAAAGAGAGACCTAAGACAACAACATAGCAAGACAGCAACACATGACAACACAGCATTGTAGCAATACAACATGGCAACAGCACAACATGGTAGCAGCTCAAAACAGGGTAACCATTATTGGGCAGAAACAACAGCACAAAGGGCAAGAAGATAGAGAACAATGCATCACGCAAAGCAGCCACAACTGTCAGAGTGTCCATGATTTGAGTCTTTGAATGAAGAGAATGAGACAAAACTGCCCAGTTTGGGTGTTTTTTTCAGCTCGTTCCAGTCGCTAGCTGCAGCGAACTGAAAAGATGTCTGTGCATTGGGGACCTTTAACAGAATGTGACTGGCAGAACGGGAGAGGATGATGGCTGCAGTAGATATCTCAGAAATGGGAGAGTGAGGCCTAAATGGGTTTTATAAATTAGCATCAACCAGTGGGTCTTGTGACAGGTATACAGCGATGATCCAGTTACAGAGTATAGAGTGCAGTGATGTGTCCTATAAAGAGCTCTGGTGGCAAATCTGATGTTTCTATGTCAGTGTTGTCAATCGGTGTTGTTATGTTTGTCTTCTGTGATGTATATAAAGTGTAATATTGGGATGCAAACTCAAAATGTAATACTTTTCAACTCTATATCTGACATGGTACACATCTTCTTTTTCTTTTGCCCATAACCATGTGAGTGAGGTGTATACTTTTGTTTCAAAGTAGATTTGTTGAAGACTACCAAGAAACACTGTGTGACCCTGATTTAGTAAAAGGTTAAACACCACTACAAAGTACCCTACAAAGTATGTATAAAAACACACACTGTTGGAAGTGACCGGAAAACCCAAGGCAGAGGTTCTGCCTCTTCTGTGGTGCGCCACAGAGTTTTAGAGTTTTAGTGTTCTGCAGAACAGACCAGACACTTATCTGCAGACTGTGCATAGTAACAAATCACAATGAACATGATACTGTCTATGATGAGATAAAACAAGCTGGAAGACAGGTTTGTTTTTTACTATTTATTAACTGGATGACCTATGCTCCTCACAGACTGAGGGTTTAAAGTGATAGTTCACCCAAAATACAAAATTAGATATTAGTGTTCTTACCATGTAGTTTACAGAAAGTGTAAGATAGCAATCCATGCGTTGTTTATGTTCATCTGGCTATTGTCTGCAAATGCTAGTCAATATCCCCAATATTAGCATATTTTGTCCAAATCATCTTATCTTGTTACCTTCCCTTGTATTTTCTGTGAACTATCACTTTAAGTAAGATATGGATATGTGCTAATTGACCCATTGTCAAGCCCCACCCCAGAATTTGATGCATTTAATTACCTCGCATTTAATTGACTGGCTGATTCAATCGCAGTGTCGTTAATCAAGTTCAAAGTCAAGGCCAAAATATATTTTCAAATGCATTCAATCCAGATGTTTTGTTTTCTATAGATCATCGGAAGGAGCAACATCTAAAGTTTCTAACACCTACATTTTGTCACAACTTCCACCTAAGTCGGCTCCTTTCCTTGTTCGGGCGGCGTCCGGTGATCAAAGTCACCAGCTTTCTAGCCATCACCGCTCAATTTTTCATATATCCATTTGTCTTGTCTTGTTTCCATACACACATGGTCTTCATCTCCCAAATCAATCTACTTGTATTTAACCCTCTGTTTCCCATCATGTTTTGTGTGTAATTGTTTCATGTTATGTGGTGTTAGTTTACGCACTTTACTTTTATGTTCCGTTTTTTGAGCGCGTTTGATTTATGTCGCGCTCTCGTTTTTGGAACTTTAATAAAAGTGTGCCTATTCATTATACTCTGCTCTCCTGCACCTGACTTCCCCTCCAATACACCATTGACACATTTTCCAAAACAACATTTGCCAAACAAATCTTTGGTATTTTTCCTATTTTGTTGCCATACAACCTGGAAATAAAATGTATTTTTGGGGGTTTTGTGTCATTTGATTTAAACAACATGCCTACCAGTTTGAAGATGCAAAATATTTTTATTTGTGAAACAAACAGGAAATAAGACAACATCAAAAAACACTTGAGCGTGCATAACTATTTCCCCCCTCCAGCAGTACAGCAATCTTTATGTCATCCCACAGATTCTCAATTGGATTGAGGTCTGGGCTTTGACTAGGCCATACCAAGACATGTAAATGTTTCCCCTTAAATCACGTGAGTGTTGCTTTAGCAGTATGCTTAGGGTCATTCTCCTGCTGAAAGGTGAACCTCCGTCCCAGTCTCAAATCTCTGGAAGACTGAAACAGGTTTCCCTCAAGAATTTCCCTGTATTGAGCACCATCCATCATTCCTTCAATTCTGACCAGTTTCCCAGTCCCTGCTGATGGAAAACATCTCCACAGCATGATGCTGCTACCACCATGCTTCACTGTGGGGATGGTACTCTCGGGGTGATGAGAAGTGTTGGGTTTGCGGCAGACATAGCGTTTTCCTTGATGGCCATATAGCTCAATTTTAGTCTCATATGACCAGAGTACCTTCTTCTATGTGGTTGGGGAGTCTCCCACATGCCTTTTGGGGAACACCAAATGCGTTTGCTTATTTCTATCTTGGCTTTTTTCTGGCTACTTTTCTGTAAAGCTCAGCTCTGTAGAGTGTACAACTTAAAGTGTTCCTATGGACAGATACTCCAATCTCCGCCATGAGTTTTGGTGGGCAGCCCTCTCTTGGCAGGTTTGTTGTGGTGCCATATTCTTTCCTTTTTTAAATAGTGGATTTAATGGTGCTCCTTGGGATGTTCAAAGTTTCCGATATTCTTTTATAACCCACCCTGATCTGTACTTCTCCACAACATTGTCCCTGACCTGTTTGGAGAGCTCCTTGGTCTTCATGGTGCCGCTTGGTGGTGCCCCTTGCTTATTGGTGTTGCAGACTCTGGGGCCTTTCAGAACAGAACAGGTGTATATATATATTGAGATCATGTGACAGATCATGTGACACTTAAATGAAGTCCACCTGTGTGCAATCTAACTAATTATGTGACTTCTGAAGGTAATTGGTTGCACAAGATCTTATTTAGGGGCTTCATAGCATAAGTGGGTGAATACATTTCTAATTTCTTAAATTCTGTTTAAATTTTTATTTCACTTCCCCAATTTGGACTAATTTGTGCATGTCCATTACATGAAATTTAAATTTAAATTACATCAATTTAAATTCCAGGTTGTAATGCAACAAAATAGGATAAACGCCAAGGGGGATGAATACTTTTGCACGGCACTGCATGTTCTTTTGAAATACTTCATTTTAGTATGATAGTGTTTTTTAAAGACCTGCCTGAATGAAATAATGAATTTCTCTGTAATGGTCTATACTAAACGGGATTTATTAGACTGCAAAACAAATATTATCTAAGGAGTACATGGCTTGACAGTGGGACAATTGAAATGGGGTAAATGGGGTACACATCTAGTCTCTTGTTCCAAAGTAATGTGAAGTATCACATCATAAAACATAAATTCTTCTGCTGATAAAAAAGAGCATCAAGTGCAGTATCTCAACAGGCATTTTTATTTAAAGAACGAAATAAGCACAAAGAGAAAAGACTGAATCATCATATCTTTTTGTGACTGCACAATGACAGTACAGGCTCATTCACACATAGAGGTTCACAGAGATTTGCCAAATTCCATTTCAGTCCCTATTCAAGTAGCCATAACATAGACCTCGCCGCTCCTACCCTGCCTTTTTCCCATAACTGTTGTTTCTGCCTTTGTGTTACTATGACAATGACAGGGAATGTCTCCCTGGCTCAACACAAGAGCAGGCTGGCAACCATTGCTGTGGTGCCTACATAACAGGGAGGGTAGGGTCTAAAGGCCCAGCCACCACGATGGTGTCGATTGGTGCTATGAGAGCAGGATCGATGACAATGATGTCAGTGGCAACGGTGGCAGGGATGTCGACGGCAGCGGGTATAACAACATCGATAGGTACATCCACGGCTGGGTCTACAGGGGCTGCATCAGCTGGGTCTACTGGGGCGGCGGTATCCACAACTGCTGGTTCCTCAGCTGCGTGGTCCACTGCTGGCTCAGCCTCGGTTTCAGTGGCAGCCTCGTCCTCTCCAACCTCGTCAGAGTTCAGAGGGACGGCAGGGGCAGCAGGGGCAGCCAGGCCAGGATAGGGATAATATCTGCCATAGCCGCCATAGCGGGGCTGAAAGAGGGATAGTGAGCATGAGAAGGGGTTGAACACACGCTCACATCACAATGAACACATTTGTAAGCATTATATTACAGTAATTCGTATCTCTTCTCTTAGAGAGATGGAGAGGAAACCCACTGATGCTTTTTAACAATTTAGCAGATTAATTCAAACTGATTTAAAGGACCATGAGCTCACCACTGGGGCCTCTTCATCTGAGTTCATTGGTGGTGGTGGGTAGAAGAATTTGGGGTCTTGAGCTGGGGCAGCAGGGGCTGCAGCAGGTGCATTCAACTGTTCACACCACAAATGGTTCAGTCCATAAGAGTTTTCAGACAACATTATGGTGTCACTATCAGCTCTAAAACAGGGTATTGAGTCTTGAGTCTCGCAAGGAGTGATAGAAGTGTTAGAAAAGCTACGGATGTTTATGAGAATAGTCTTTCTACAGCATGCATCTACAGTTTTTTAAAGAGTTTCTAAAAGCAACATTTACCATTGGGGGCTGAGCTGGTGCAGCCTTCGGAGGAAAGAAAATAATTAAATTGATTAGATGATCACTGATATGGTTGATATACAGAGCTAATTATTCCATTATCTTCCTTTTATTCCATTGAAAGTTGTTATATGTCTAACATGTTGTGCAAGTTAAATCCGAAACAAAATGGCTGCCCTCTAACCAGTTGTCCGAGGGAACCATACATTCTGTAGAGCTCCATCCATCTCAGGGCCTCGTTGGCATGTGCTGCAACCTGCTGGGAAATACCAGATGTGGAACCAAACATGTCATTAAGGTAGTAGTTAAGGTAATTGAAACCCCTTTCCCATGTCCATGACATGACGTGACATGATGATTGCATGATGTTGTTAAGAGATGTCGAAACTGAAATCCACCTACCTCATCGCTTCCACTATCAGGAGTCTGCAAGGCACAACACAGCATTTTGATAATCATCATCCAGTCAACACACAGACTTATGTCAACATCAAAAGAACACCAGCGTACAATTGAAGCTCAAGCATAAAACGATTCAATCAGAAGGTAAACAACATGGTCTGGGTTTGGAGACTTACTGGAGCAGCCAGGGAGAAGCCCAGCAGGCACATCAATAGCACCACAGATATCATCTTGATCCTTAAACAGAGAAAGAGGATATACGGTCAGGTCCAAAATTATTGGCACCCTTGATAAAAATGAGCAGAAAATACTGTATAAAATGAATACAAATATCGTATGCTCCAAAACCCCAAAAATGGGAAATTATATTCTTTCATACTAATACAATTTCTCAGAGTAGTATTGTTTTATTGTTTTCTCGCAAAAAAGTAGCCCCATAAGTAAGTGGTAATGCCCTCGAAGCCGTTGCAACAAAGTTGAGGGGAAATTAATGATCTGGAAAGATTCTGTATGGAGAAATTGTAAAAAGATCCCTACCAATGTGTTCTCCAATCTCAAAAAGCATTTTAGAAAAAGGCGCCCTCATCCTCACAAGGTGAGGCATTGAAAGGTATTGAAACAAGGGTGCATTTTATTTTGAGAAAAATATTACTTGCTGAACAACATTTATTTTCAGCAGCACTTTCTTAAATATATGCTTAAAAGTATTCAATAATGTAACGTAAGTAGTCTGTGATATAATAATACAGAAAAACAAAAGCTTTCTCCCAAACTGTAAACTGTATACTTTTCTGTATACTGTGAAATGGAAATCTAGAATCTCACCTTTGTCTTGGTATCAGGAGCAAGTGAAGCAGTGGTCTTGATGTGGGAAAGAATGAACTACATAATTTCTCACTCAAAGTCAATTTATACTCTGGAACCACCTGCGACAACCAATCAGGTCTTTGCACCCCGACAAATGTGCATGCCACTGTTGTTTGATGAAATCTCCTTTCTCTTCAAAACTCAAGTAAGACGTGGAGTCTTAATGCCCCTATTATCTTTAATTACACACCGTGCAATTATGCTTACCACACCACACATCCCCCCCTCCCAAGTAAACCCCAAACTTGAAAAGATTCTCAAACTAAAGTAGAGGGCATCAATCGAGTGTATCTCTCATGGTTACATTAATAAAATATCTCTTTTGGGACTTAAAAGTTCTTACAGTCTGTTAGCAATAGGGTAATTATCTCCATAAAGGCATAAGGGGTAGTGCCAAGTCAATCAAACTCAGAACAAAGGCCTTGATAGATATTGGAGCTCAAAAGCGTACATTCCTTTAACATTTTTAATTAACAGTCTGTCAACACACTGACTCGAACACACTGATGGTGCAGAGAGATATTAAACATCAATCCTTCTCTTTTGTCGTTGTTGTGAACACAGTGATATTTTTAACAGGTTTTTCCCTCTTCATTGGTTAGGGCATGTCTGATTCATATCACAGATGCACAAGGGTATTTTGAATGTTGGATGTAAAGGTTAGATTAGCCATGATGGTGGTGTGGACCAAATCAGATAAGAGGAGTTACATCAATGTGTGATAATCAGGTACAGTATTCTAAACATTCCACAATCCATAACATACACACATGCCACTTAAGAATATGCTGAGCTGTGAGACTTCATGGAGATACGATAAGAATCTTGGCAACTTGTTGCTTTCTGCTTTGTCTAGAGCTGAAAAATACTATTGTGCTGAAGGAAGAGGGAGGTTGTGAAAGTGGGTGCCTTGTAGTCAAATTAAGAGGACTGCCACAGCATGTCTATGACTTTGTACCTTACTAAACATAACAGTTCTCTTCCACTTCACTGTATTTTCACACCTGGTCACAATACTCTATTTGTAGTAGGTTTTATTGGTTTCTTGCAGTCATAGACTGAATTGTACACCAATTTACAATCATATCATTAATCATAAATAATTATCAAATAGTAAAATCCTAAAATAGCAAAACACTTATAATATAATACAGCGTTAAAATACGCAATATATATAACAAATACTACAAAGACAAGGTTTGGGGTGGCAGCTTTAGAAAATACATTGTTGAAATTCTTACGTAGACATTTCTAAGGCCCCTGGGCTATAGAGTATGGGGTGTGCATTGATCAGTTTTGTGAAGTATGGAACGGGAGAGTTCTGATATCAATCAATCATTCAAATGTATTTATAAAGCCCTTTTTTACATCAGCCGATGTCACACAGTGCTATACAGAAACCCAACGTAAAACCCCAAACAGCAAGCAATGCAGATGTAGAAGCACGGTGGCTAGGAAAAACTCCCTAGACAGGTAGGAACCTAGGAAGAAACCTAGACGGGAACCAGGCTCTGAGGGGTGGCCAGTCCTCTTCTGCGTGTGCAGGGTTGAGATTATTACAGTACATGGCCAAGATGTTCAAACGTTTATAGATGACCAGCAGGGTCAAATACTAATAATCACAGTAGTTGTAGAGGGTGCAACAGGTAAGCACCTCATGAGTAAATGGCAGTTGACTTTTCACAGTCGAGCATTCAGAGTTAGAGACAGCAGGTGCGGTAGAGAGAGAGAATCAAAAACAGCAGGTCAGGAACAAGGTAGCACATCCAGTGAACAGGTTAGGGTTCCATAGCCGTAGGCAGAACAGTTGAAACTGGAGCAGCAGCACGACCAGGTGGACTGGGCAAGGAGTCATCAGGCCAGGTAGTCCTGTGGCATGGTCCCAGGGCTCAGGTCCTCCTGGAGGGGAGGGAGAGGGAGAGGGAGGGAGAGAGAGAGAATTTAGAGGGAGCATACTTAAGTTCACACAGGTGAAATACTCCAGATATAACAGACTGACTAGCCCCCGACACATAAACTGTTGCAGCATGGCCAACCAGGCAGGATATAACCCCACCCACTTTGCCAAAGCACATCCCCCACACCACTAGATGGATATCTTCAACTACCAACTTACTACCCTGAGACAAGGCCGAGTATAGCCCACGCAGATCTCCCCCATGGCATGAACCCGAGAGAGCGCCAAACCTGGACAGGAAGATCACGTCAGTGACTCAACCTTTCTCAAGTGACGCACCCCTCCTAGGGACGGGATGGAAGAGCACCAGTAAGCCAGTGACTCCGTAATAAGGTTAGAGGCAGAGAATCCCGGTGGAGAGAGGGGAACCAGCCAGGCAGAGAGAGCAAGGGTGGTTCGTCGCTCCAGTGCCTTTCCATTCACCTTCACACCCCTGGGCCAGACTACACTCAATCATAGGAACGACTGAAGAGATGATTCTTCAATAAAGACTTAAAGGTCAAGACCGAGTCTGCGTCTCTCACATGGATAGGCAGACCATTCCATAAAAATTATAGGCAGACCATTCCATAAAAATTATAGGCAGACCATTCCATAAAAATTATAGGCAGACCATTCCATAAAAATGGAGCTCTATAGGACAAAGCCCTTCCTCCAGCTGTTTGCTTGAAATTCTAGAGACAATAAGGAAGCCTGCATCTTGGGACCGTAATTGCGTGTATGGCAGGACCAAATCGGAGAGATAGGTAGGAGCAAGCCAATGTAATGCTTTGTAGGTTAGCAGAAAAATCTTGCAATCAACCCTAGCCTTAACAGGGGGACACCATTGATGCAGAAGGATGGTGCAGGGAGTGGGGTTTTAGAGGTGACATGCATCACTACATATTTCTTCTCCTTGAGGAGCATGTCATTGGAAGCGGTCCAGGTACTGTGCTCGTCCAGTGCTTTTGCATTGATGCTGGTTTCCTGGTTTCAAGAAGATTCATGTCATCAATATATTTCCACACATGTGCAGCATTATTGATGAGGGCAAGGAAAAGGATTGGGCCAAGGATGATCCCATGTGCTACCCCACATGTGAGGGACTCTCATTCAGATAGGGCATCACAATTGCACACCTGTTGTCTCCTATCAGATAAAGTCACAAATCCATGGGGCTATTTCAGGCCTCACCCCCATTGACAGGATCTTTTTATTGACAATAGTGTGGTTAACCCTGTCAAATCAAATCAAACCAAAGTTTATTTGTCACGTGCGCCGAAAAAGGTATTAGGTGAACAATAGGTAGGTAAAGAAATAAAACAACAGTAAAAAGACAGGCTATATACAGTAGCGAGGCTATAAAAGTAGCGAGGCTACATACAGACACTGGTTAGGCAGGCTGATTGATGTAGTATGTACAGTACATGTGGATATGTTTAAACTATGTGACTATGCATATATGATGAACAGAGAGTAGCAATAGCGCAAAAGAGGGGATTGGCAGGTGGTGGGTGGGACACAATGCAGATAGCCCGGTTAGCCAATGTGCGGGAGCACTGGTTGGTTGGCCCAATTGAGTTAGTATGTACATGAATGTATAGTTAAAGTGACTATGCATATATGATAAACATAGAGTAGCAGCAGTGTAAAAAAGAGTGGTTGGGAGGAGGCGCACAATGCAAGTAGGCATTTGATTAAATGCTTTGCTGTCAAATGCTTTGCTGAAATCTGTGGTTATCAATAAGCAGGGCATGGGTGGTTGACTTAGGGCTAGGGTCCTTTTTTCTCAATTTCTGCCTGACTGACATGCCCAAAGTATAATGTCTGTTGCTCAGGCCCTGAAGCCAGGATATGCATATAATTGATACCATTGGAATGAAAACACTTTGAAGTTCGTAGAAATTTTAAAATAGTGTAGGAGCCTATAACACAATAGATATGGTAGGAGAAAATCCAAAGAAAAACCAACCAGAATTTTTTTCTTTTGAGAGCCCATGCTCTTACAATGGAAAGTATAGGAAAATAATGAAATCTGGCTCCCAGTATGCAATTCCTATCGCTTCCACAGGGTGTCTCCACTCTATGTTGAAGTTTTCAGGCTTGTTTCTTCCAAAACGAATGAGAAAGAACAGTTTTAGTACAAGGACACAGTCTTGGAAATTCGTGTTTGGGCGCGCGATTAAGACAAGATGCACCTGCTAATATCGGTTTCCTAATGAACATACTTCTTTCCGTATGAAATATTATAGTTTGATTACATTTTAGGGTGTCTGAGGAGTCAATCGAAACATATTTGACTTGTTGGATTCCTTTCTATGCATATTGAACGAGTGGATTACTCAAATCGATGGCGCCAACTAAACAGACTTTTGGGATATAAAGAAGGGTTTTATCTAACAAAATGACACTACATGTTATAGCTGGGACCCTTTGGATGACAAATCAGAGGACATTTTTTTTTTAAGTAAGTGAATATTTAATCACTATTTGTGAATTTATAAAACCTGTGCCGGTGGAAAAATATTTTAATGTGGGGTGCCATCCTCAAACAATCGCATGGCATGCTTTTGCTGTAATGGCTACTGTAAACCGGACAGTGCAGTTAGATTAATAAGAATTTAAGCTTTCAACTGATATAAGACACTTGTATCTACCTAAATGTTTAATATCCATAATTTTTATGATTTTTTATTTGAATTGCGCGCCCTCCAGCTTCACCGGAAGTTGTTGTCCCATTAGCTTGACGCATAGCCCTAAGATTAAGACTTCCAAACTGTCTGTGGTCAATGTCGTTGAGTATCAGATGTCATTGAGTATCCATTGGAGAGCAAAGCCTTCATCAGTCTTTGCAAACTGGGATGTCAGAGAGATTTGTCTTAGTTGTTTTACATAGGCAGGTCGGGATAGGGATGAACACTACTTCTTTCCAATGCTTACGAACTAGGCTCTCCTTGAAGAGTAGTTGAGAATGTGACATAGGGGAGTACTGATCTCGCAGGCAAAATGTTAAAACAGTTTCTGGGGGTATTAGGTCTGGGCTGGGTGCTTTGCAGACCTTGATTGCTTGGGGACTTTTGTAGATATCCCACCATAATTTGCAAATACATTTATTAAAAATCCTACAATGTGATTTTCTGGATTTTTTTTCTTCATTTTGTCTGTCATAGTCATTGAAGTGTACCTATGATGAAAATTACAGGCCTTTCTCATCTTTTTAAGTTGGAGAACTTGCACAATTGGTGGCTGACAATACTTTTTTGCCCCACTGTAAACACTTTGCAGATAATAAGATGCTATGTATCGCATAACATTTTTATATAAAAGTTGATCGAAGCATATTCTCTGAACGTTATAATTAATCGAAATCAAACCTTTGATTTGTCAATCGTGATGATCACTATAAAACTGTTGTACAAAAATGCAGTTGTATTATGACACAACAGTGGTAGGCCTGATCACCGACAACAACGAGACAGCCTATAGGGAGAAGGTCAGAGATCTGGCCGTGTGGTGCCATGACAACAACCTCTCCCTCAACGTGATCAAGACAAAGAGATGATTGTGGACTACAGGAAAAGGAGGACCGAGCACGCCCCCATTCTCATCGACGGGGCTGTAGTGGAGCAGGTTGAGAGCTTCAAGTTCCTTGGTGTCCACATCACCAACAAACTAACATGTTCCAAGCACACCAAGACAGTTGTGAAAAGGGCACGACTCAACCTATTCCCACTCAGGAGAAATTTGGCATGGGTCCTCAGATCCTCAAAAGGTTCTACAGCAACACCATCAAGAGAATGACTGACTGGCTGCATCACTGCCTGGTTTGGCAACTGCTCAGCCTCCGGCCACAAGGCACTACAGAGGGTAGTGTGTACGGCCCAGTACGTCACTGGGGCCAAGCTTTCTGCCATCCAGGACCTCTATACCAGGCTGTATCAGAGGAAGAACCTAAAAATTGTCAAAGACTCCAGCCACCCTAGTCATAGACTGTTCTCTCTGTTGACGCACTGCAAGTGGTACCGGAGCGCCAAGTCTAGGTCCGAGAGGCTTCTAAACAGCTTCTACCCCTAAGCCTCAAAACTCCTGAACATCTAATCAAATAGCAGTTTATTTACATTACCCCCCCCCCCCCCCCCCACCTCTTCTACGCCGCTGCTACTCTCTGTTATTATCTATGCATTGTCACTTTAATAACTCTAACTACATGTACATATTACCTCAATTACCTTGACTAACCGGTACCCCCTGTATGTAGTCTTGCTATTGTTATTTTACTGCTGCCCTTTAACTACGTTTTACTTTTATTTCTTATTCTTATTTTTTTAACTGCATTGTTTGTTAGGGGCTTGTAAGTAAGCATTTTACTGTAAGGTCTACATGCATGTGACTAATAAAATTGGATTTGATTTGATTAGACTCAATTTCCCCACAGAGAAGAGAGAGAACCCTAGCGAGGCATGTCTCTCTTTAAGTTAGTTACCTTGACGCTGTTCTTCCTTGGGTTTCAGAAAATCCCTCTAGGAGCCCAGCAGAAGCCTGGAATGTTAAGTTGTTTTATTCAGAAATCTTATTCAGTTAATTAAGGAAAATGTTTAATAAAGATGTCATTGAGACACATTTTATCATTTTCAGCCAACAGCACTTACCATCGTCTAGTAAGTAGCCAGGCAGTGCCAGCCAACAAAAAAAACCTTTAAGTAGTGAATGTTGAATGCTACATACTGCAATAGTTTAAACCTACAGTGGGAAAATGGACGTTTAGAATGTGGTCTCAGCTGCGGAAAACACCAGCCTCTGTTATGTTTACTCTATCTACATACTGTATGAGCAATTCTACACACATTAACAAAGTCTCATTAGATATAATGGAATGTAAAGATTGATGTGTTCCTGTTCTGTCCCACAGCTTTTCCCACCTTAAGGCTTCATCAAGCGTGACATCCCTCAGGGTCCCGGTAAAGCTAGTCTCAAGGTGGTGAGTAAACACTGAACTCTGACCCTTCTCGGAACATACTGTGTCAACCATTGACTTCTCCATGAGTAGGTTTTCCTCAGAAGGGATGGAAATAGAGATGAGATAGAGGCTTTCCTAAACATTACCTTCTGTCTTGTCCTCCAGTTCTACCCATTCAGTTTTGAACAGGCAGCCCCTGCCGCAAGTCCGATAAGATACCATGTGATAAAAATGGTAAAACTAGGCTTATCTGTTTTTTTGGTACATAGAGGGCAGAATTGTAGAACCTGTAGACACACTGGACATGCTGTTTCTTTAACTGCTTGAGCATTCAATGAATTATGTCTGATTTTTATCAGTTTGTGATAGTATCGAGTTAGTATGTAGGGAGTTTTTACCATTCAATGTGAACTCTGATAGGCTGAACAGTTGGTGGCCTGCCTGAAAGAAAGTTTTAAGTGATTGTAGTATAGTGGGTGCTGTAAACAATCCAAGACTGTAGGCAACGACTTGTGAGGTGAACAGCCATAAAGGAGTTCAAAAGATGGTGCCTGTCTCTCCTTCTATTTTGAGGATTGGAGTGTGTTCTCACAATATACCTGTTCTTACTTGTAAGCCCCTGGAGGGGAGGATGAGGAGAAGGATGACTAGACCAGAAAGACAATAATTATTTGTCTGCTGAGGTAAAGGGAAGGGAAATCTTAACGCTACAGCATACAAGGACATTCTAGACGAATCTGGAATCAACTTTGTGACAACAGTTTGTGGAAGGCCCTTTCCTGTTTCAGCATGACAATCTCCTTGTGCAGAAAGCGAGGTCCAGAAGAGCAGGTGTCCACATACTCTTGGTCATGTAGTGGATTTGTTGGTAATGTTTCTCTTATTTGTTTATTTTGTACGATCATCTGATTGAACATGGCTGGTAGGACCCAGAAGACCTTCTTATAGTTTGCTTTTCTTACTCTACAATACACCATACATTTATGTTGATTTGGAGGACTATGCAGTGAAAAGTATTTTGGAGTGACATTCTTTGCTTATTCTACAGTCAAATATTATTCTACAGTCAAAAAAGGCTATTATAAAGCTTACCCCCACGAAATAAAAATGCTGGGAAATAGAATTTATTCCCTGTGATATGACTGTTCAAATTCAAAACTTTATTATATATTTTAGACTTTTATGGCCATGAAGAATTACAGTTACTGGTAAACTCCTTTTGCAGTAAAGTAAGAGGGAACTATAAACAAATGGACATTGATTGTTATTATCAACAGATATCCATCGATCGATACTGTTCAACTGAAATGAACATGAATAAAATGAACTGTTTAATCAAATAACTTATTCTCCTCTTTAAATTCACACAATGACATTTAACAGGGAAACAACTCAATAATTGCTTGTAAACATACTTTAATTGCCTTTACTAAAATACATGGCTTAAATTAAATGTAGCAAAGAAAAGATTGTAAGGAAGATAATGTCCACCCATACTCTCTATTGCCTACTCTAATATCAATGATGCATGCTTATTATACTAATTACAATAGCCTTCACTAGAAACTTCAAGGGGAAAAACTCTAAAGGACAGTAGATTAACACTCTACATTGATACTCATAACCATACTACTGTAAATACCCCAATTAATATCAATAGGCCATATTGAAGCAGCAAATCATCTGGTCTTCTCTGGGTCAGCAGACTTTGTACTTCCTTCAAGCTGGTAACTAAAAGAACAGCAGGAATAATGTAATGAACAAAATATATTGTGTCTTCATTTTGTTGTCAAAGGACTTTACAGCATAATTAAGACTTACATTCAGTTTCCATTCTATGGTTGCACATGAGGTACCTGTGAACAAAGAAAAATGTCACTGTCATTCTTGGATTCCCCCTAAGCTATAGATGACATCTTGTAAAAGAGCAGGTATAAAAAATATGAATCACTTAAACAATATGTTCAGGAAAGGAGTCGTATTTCAGTCAAAAGTTCACTGTTAGTGTTGTATTTCTTAAACCACAGATGACATATAGTAAAAGAGTATGTGAAAAGAAGGTAAATCATTTCCAAATGATGTTCAGTAAAGAAGTTGTACATATAGTTATGATAGATAGAGTTCTAGCTTTCCAACCTGGCCTGTCTGCATTGGCTGCTCCTGCTCAGCTGGCTGCAAAGGATCCTGGGAATGAGGAAGTTGAGAGTTGTATGGTGGGAATGGGATCTGCAGAAAAAAGAGCACCTGTTTTCTTGGACACCAAAGCAGGGGTTCCCAAACGTTTTGTGTCTGGGACACCTTTTGTGATAACAAATTCATGAGGGACCCCCTCATAACATCAGAACACAACTCTTACTTTAGAGTTCAATAAAAATAGCATACCATCAGTTTTATTATGACTTCTGTAGTGCATGGCCGGACTAATCAAGTCTCAGGACCCTGGAAATAACATTTAAAAAACCCCATTTTGCATGTTGCAGTTGTAAAGTTAATTTCCTGCAATTCTGAAAATGTTGCCTTGGGGCAGAAATAACATTTAGCAGTTTTAAAGCTTAAATTATAGTGAATTATGTTCAAAACAAACATTTGGGGGAATACAATAAGAATTTAGTCTAATATTTTTATAATTGATCACTACTGTGGATACCAATATCCCTGTGAGCCTCCCAGGCCCATATTGTGCATATAAGGCCCAAGAACATAAATTGTAGTGTAATAATATTACATTGCATTGTATTGCACCCTCTAAACTCTTTCCATTGAGAACTTGTCCAAAATGTGTTTAATCCGTTTTGGCGAGCAATATTCATTAAAAAAAATAAACTAAATAAAAATCTGATATATTTTTAGATTTGGCAGCGGACCCCCTGCAATACCCCACTTTGCCCCCTGTTCAAAACCATCTGTCGTCAAGGAAACGCGTACATCTTTGCACCCATTACAATAACTACAGGTCAAGAAAGGGATGTCCTACATTGGGTCTTTGCTGTGGCACAGTTTGTGGTTGGTATTCATTTTGGAACAGCTGTGAAAGATAAAACAAAAATATTGCAAAAATAAAGCAATTAAATACATACGTTCCAAAATCATTCCAAAAATTCATAAAACGTTTTATGACAGTTTCTTGATTGATAAATCTTTGTACTCACGTTTGGAATCTGTGGCATCTGAGGGATATTTGGCATCATCTAAAACAAAAACAAATAACTCAAACTTCCTTTAAAGACAGAATTGCTGAAATAAGATACAAATGTTTACACCAAATGAAACATATTATTTATATTTAACTTTATTTGCCAGAGTATGTGTATATCTTTATTGTATATGATGGTGTAATTACAATGTGCACATGCTAAAAGACAGGAAGGAGGTGGGTAGATAACTATGTGTCATTGTAGCAAAGTATTTATAAACTAAAAATCAGATCTCTTAAACTTTTCATTCATTTTTGTTATTTTATCAATAGGACATAATTGATTATGGCCAAATATGCCTGGCATATTCCCACGTTTAAGGAGTTTTTCATTTTGATTGGGCTATTTTGGCTAGAAACCTTTAGAACTACCTTTAGAAAAATCAAAAAGCAACTCTGTATCTCTGCCCAGTCTAGCAAGAGTGACCAAAAGGAGGTGTTCAGCATCCCCAGTGGCTCTGAAAGTGTGGCGAGGATATTCTCCGCTACTGTCCTGCTCCCCACACACAGTCGCATGAGCCTGAAGCCACAGACTGGCCAAACTTGTGTTTCAAAAAATAAATTCTAAAAATGAATTCAGTATTTTTTTGTAATTAATTCTAACTTAAATCACAGCCTATATGCACAATTTATAGACTTTATTGATTTAATACAATGAAATATTGTTTAAATGCTGAGTGCTTTATGTCCCTAGCCGACTACTGTGTTGCACACTTCACAATGTATTTCTTTGTTGGCTAGAGTCTGGAAATAATTGAAAAAATATAGCCAAAATCCTTTATTTTTGTCCTTCTTAGACTCCCTGTCTGGCTCCTGACCTATGCTGTTTAACCTATATGGGATCGGTGTCTTCCCCCAGCGGGACGGTTCATTTAACGTAGGCTAATGTGATTATTATGAGGTTGTAATTAACAAAAACAATTCACAGGACATATTTTATATGGGCAGAAAGCTTAAATTCTTGTTAATCTAACTATATTGACCAATGTAAAGTACTGTAGCTATTACAGTGACAGAATACCATGCTATTGTTTGAGGAGAGTGCACAATTCTGAACTTGAAAATGTATTAATTAACCAATTAGGCACATTTAGGCAATCTTGATACAACATTTTGAACAGTTCATTAAATCAGTCTAAAACTTTGGCGATGCACTGCTGCCATCTAAATCTAAATTGGGCCTGCAATACATTATGGTATTATCTTTTACTAGATCTAATGTGTTATATTCTCCTACATTAATTTCACATTTCCACAAACTTCAAAGGGTTTCCTTTCAAATGGTATTGAGAAAATGCATATACTTGCTTCAGGTCCTGAGCTACAGGCAGACAGATTGTCATTTTAGGCGAAAAGAAAAGGGTCAGATTCTTTAAAATGACATGTAGCCTGCTTGAAATGATGTGCACGTCTTACATTCACCTTTTCATGTTTATTCAAATACTATTCATTA
This sequence comes from Oncorhynchus kisutch, assembly GCF_002021735.2. NCBI lineage: Eukaryota > Metazoa > Chordata > Actinopteri > Salmoniformes > Salmonidae > Oncorhynchus > Oncorhynchus kisutch. The sequence goes on from NC_034185.2 coordinate 44,369,499, forward strand.
AAATCGTATGGTTAAGTTTCAATACTTCAAAACCAAATGGCAGGTCCAGGAAGTCACAAAAATAGATGGGTGTTGGTTCAATTGTTATTTTAATGATTAGAGTGAATTTGGAGTATAATATTTTCCCCCCTGTGAGTGCAGAGCGGTTTTCTAGCAGAGAGAGCGCTCCATGAGCCATGAGCTGGATTTCAAACCACTCAATTCTGCTCACCTACTCTGATCCAGGTCCCACTGAGACAAAATTACTGGTTGTAAAACAAGTAAATTATATCAGGATTTACCTTTTGCTGCACAAAGTCATAGGGGTAGTACTTTAATATGGGGGGAAAAGAAACAGAGAAACAATCATTAAACTACTGCAGTATATAGATAAAATACATTCAATGTGATCTGTGCTTGAGTAGGATATTAAATGGATGGGTTCTCTTACAAAACACATACAGTATAACAACCCTCATTTCCTGCTGTGCAATTTGGAATGTACCATGCCTTAACTTTAGCCACTTAAAGTCACGAGTCACCTGAACTTAAATAGTGCCTATCAAATTTCATATAGCTGTAATTGAAGAGAGAGATTTATTCACATACTACAACACCTATAATTCTGAGGAGGGATAAGTAACTCAACTTGAGACAACACTTACAATTTCTACACTCTTTCTTCCTGGGGCCTTAGGTAGGGAGTATTTGATGAAGGCTTGAGAGGGATAGGACTGCTGAAAGAAAAGAAAGGGAAAAGTTAAACGGTGGAGGATGGTTGATATATTTTTTGGTTGATATATTAAAGAAGGTGAAGTAGTAGTATTTATAGTATTTACTGGTCCATTGATCTGGCCACCAGTAGACCATCCAGGGAATCTCTGTGGAAACACCTGTAATATAAAGTAAAACAAACAAAACAGTTACACATTACAAATAAATAAAATGACTCTACTATTTAATTAAGACAAAACTCCAGTGTAACTGCTAAAGTTCAAGATGATTACTCATCACAGTCTGAATTAAATAGGCAAGTGATAAGTCAAGAGAAAGTAAATCATGAAGTAAGTAATACACTTAAGTAATTGCTAAGTAGGTCATTAAGGCACTAAAGAGACAAGTCTTTGATCATATAATTTTCGAGAGGTCTAATAGAGGTCTCATAGTGAAGATGATGTAAGAGCATACTATTTCCATGCTGACAGGGCCGTTGAGTCCAGGCTGAGGGTAAGGATAGCCTGCTGGGTAGAGGCCTTCATTCACCTGGAGATTAAACACTTTGGTCAAAGGTCAAACAAACAAAAGTGTCCTCATAAATTAATTTCAGTACTTAATCTTCTCATGTTATGTATTGTTTCATACTATGTTGAACCACACCTAAGAAAGAAGGTGACCAACAGAATGCAGTAGAATATTACAATATGCATTTGTTCTTACTTGTGTGGGTGGTCCTGATTGCCTTGGATCCCCATAGTGGGGCAAGTAATTGAAGAAAGGTTGACGCTGTGAACATTGAACAAATACTAAATAATCACAATTTTCACAAAGCCATAGTCAATTTAAAGAAATGACAGACTGTTGACAGACACTCAGTGGAAAATGAGCGTGAATAATGTGCTCTGAACTCTTAACACCCAACTAAGTTCTTTTAAGTCCAGATTCTGGAAATAGATCATGATACATTTGGAAAGTGAAGACGTCATAGAATATCAAAAGGAAAATTAACTAATAGGCTAAGGGAATTGTTTTGCCTCACGTCAAGACGATTAGCTAGATTAGCTAGTCAAGACGATTAGCTAGCCAGTTCAAAGTGTTAACAGGTAGTTAACAATTGCTTATAAACTAGCTACCGTAGCGATGCCATGACAATAACCTGTCTCCAAAAATGAAGACTGTCTCCTGTTGTGTTTACATTTTTTCCATTGTAACGCACCCTTGCGTATTCACTTTCTATGCATATTCAAATTCCTACTCTTGAGAAATACAGGAGTAAAGTTTTCCTTGCCCATTTTTTCAAACTTACTGGAGCAGCAGATATTGAGCTGGCCAAACAAAGGCACATAATGGTGATCTTCATTTTCAAAGGAGAACCTTGCACATGAAAGAGAGGTATAATGTTAAGTTAACACCCTCCAGTGTCAAAAAGTAGTCATCTCTATTACATTAGACACATTTTAACACTGACCACCAGTGTTGAATGACTGCAACAATAACCAGTGTTGGTCTGTTTTAATTTTTAACATATTGCTTACAGGAATTCTGTGAAAGTCTTAAAAGCATAACACTTATAAAAGTCTAACAATAACTCTGTGTAGTGTGGGACACTATAGAGACACTTTGATTGTTAAACTTAACTCTATTAAAGATATTAACACTTGCAATGTTGTTGTGAGAATCCTTAGGCACTCAAAGTATTCTGTAAATTCAAAAGAATAAAGAATCCCATACCATTACGTTGTACAACATCCAGATAAAATGCATTTTAAATAGACAAGTTCTAGCCACATTACCTTTGGTGATACCAGTATAGATGAGGAATATGGAGGGTCATACAGTGCAGAGATCTGTCTCTGCTTTTAAACCGTGTCAGTTGAGATTTCAGCCAACCAACATTGACCTGCTGTGACACTACATAGCGAATGAGAATGTGGCTGTCTAGTCGTGAGCTTTGGTAAATGACAGTGGTCAGATATAGTATAGTAATCATAATAGCAGAGCATGGACAATTACACGGTCTGCAATAGTGCACACTTCAGCACATTTACTTGAAAGCACATCATATCTTATCGCAAACAGAGAATATTATTTGGTACGTTTGAATTCAATCCAAATGCTGTCAGTGAATTTGATGTATCCAATTATATTGTATGATTATATTGCTATATCCAATGATATTGTATGATGATATTGCTTTATCCAATGATATTGCATGATATTGTATAGTCTTTAAGTGTAATCTGCTTTGTTGCGGTAATCTTTGACCTTCTTTCAAAGCGTCAACTGTAGTGTTTTAATACTTTGAGTGTGTATGTAACAAGCTTTTTCATTTCCCTGTGTGAAATTATAGTAAACAAACCATATTCAACAACAATTCATTAAAAATGATCTTAAACAATGACACAATGCAACATCAAGTGTACTGTAAGCTGGTAAAGTTTATTACCAATCCAATTGATAACACCGTGGTGTTCGTGGGAGTCTCATCTTTGTATAGAGTGGTCATAATAGTTTTTAGGCCAAACCTTGTCTCATGGTTTGACAAACACTGCTCTTTGCTCTGTCACCTTTCACATCAGATGCAGAAGTGCGACACCGGTGGATGTAGTGGATTGAGACACATCCTAATCTGATATCTCTAGCTTAAATTGACAGATTTTTACATAACCATGTTTTGTATGGCAAGTTTGTTCTCTGTTTTGCTTTCCCGCAAGCGTCTTGTGGCTTGTCTGAAGTCGGTACAGCCGATCTGCCAACTTCTGTCTGCAGCTTCTGAACAATTTGGGCTACACACCTCTGTGGAAAGGTGAGGATCTCACAAACACGTACATGTCGGTTGTTTTGCTCTAGACCTCCCACAGGCCTCACAAGACTAGTCTGAAGGTCCCCCAGTAGCAGTTGAGAAAATGAATGGAAGCATACTGTACATTAAGACTGTTTCGTGACAAAAATAAGGGGTTAAATACATGTCAAAAATGTCATAAAAATTGGGCTGACATTATTTGGGAGGCACTATCTGTTGTTCAATGTATTGAATCTGTTATGCGTTTGTATGGGCTAATAGCAGTTAGGCCAAAAACAATCATAGCAGTGGCTGGAACAGAATCAATGGAATGGTATCGAACACATCAAACACGTTTTCCCACTCCATTCTAGCCATTATTAAGAGCCGTCCTCCCATCAGCAGCTTAGAAGCCTCCTGAGCTGTGAATGTTCAAGTGTATACTGTGGAGAAGTTTAACCTTGTGCAAGTTGATCCGATACTGCTGTTTACTTTGTGTATAGATGAGTCTACCTAAAGTGAAGGATGTTTGTTATTTCTTCACAAAACAGAGTCATAGTATTCCACCTAATTGTCTTATCCTCACTTTTTTGTATTGTTAACAAAAAAGAAGTGACTTCTAAAATGACTTTATGATGATGATTTTACAGGCAACATATTCTCATAATTTATGTGGCCCTTAAGCATAAGCTCACTCCACAGCTAGCTTGAAATGTCACGGATGGAGCCATCCAGTTTGTACCTTTTGGTTGGCTCGAACGCTTAGAATGTTGTCAAGGAGTCCCAGTGAACTTTTTAGACATTTTTTATTTATTATTATTTGAACTCTTTTTTTACTACTTTTCTCCAGAATTTCCTGATATCTATTTCATATTTACAGTCTTGTCGCATCGCTGCAACTCCTGTGTGGACTAGGGAGCGGTGAAGGTCGAGAGCCATGCATGCAGTGTTGCCAACTTAGCATTTTTGTGAGTTGGGGTGGGCAGTCTATGTTTGTTTTTCTATGTTTGGTTTCTGTTTCGGCCTAGTATGGTTCTCAATCAGAGGCAGGTGTCGTTAGTTGTCTCTGATTGAGAATCATACTTAGGTAGCCTGGGTTTCACTGTTGGTTTGTGGGTGTTTGTTTCCGTGTGAGTGTTTGTCGCCACACGGTACTGTTTCGGTTTGGTATATTTCACGTGATCGTTTATTGTTTTTGTTCGAGTGTTCATTTTGTCTTTATTAAAATATCGTCATGAACACTTACGACGCTGCATCTTGGTCCGATCCTTACTCCTCTTCAGACGAAGAGGAAATCTGCCGTTACAGGTTTGAATTGTGACATTAAAAAAACAAGAATCGACAGAAGAAAGTTCATTTGTAGTTCTAAACATATATTTAGGGTGTTTTTTACTCACTTTTTGTCTCTCCCACAATGTTATTCCTCTTTCCTACAGTGTCCATCACAATTACATGCACATGGCCAATTATGCAAATGATGTATTGCCTTATTATTATTATTATTATTGTACCGCTGCACCGCTCGGGAGGCCCTGGTCTCACAGACACAAAATAATAGTTTTAGCACATTCTCTAAATGTCTGTCATTTCTAACCCAGGTTCTAGCTAGAGGCTTCATCGGACCCCTGTGGTTTCATACATCTACGCAATTGCTGTAGAGAACGAACGATGATGCTGAATAGAATAACAATATTTAAAGTAATGGTTAAATATAAAAACATAAAAATCTGGATTGAATATTTTAGGCTATGAACCCAATTCAGATTTGTCTTCATATCTGATCTTTTTTTTCTGATTGTCCACGCTCAGCTTTGTGTTTCTGCGTTCCACTATTGGCAAAAGTGCAATTCTGATTGGTCAAAATACCAATTCGAAAAAAAAGAGGAATTGGGATGCCATGTAAACACACTCATATGAGATTTGTGCATTCACACTGATGTAGCTTCTTGGTAATTCTTGAATTGCATTTATGATATGCTTAAAGGGTGTGATTACCTAATCCTTTTCTTTAACATAGACCCAACCCCTAATAACAGTTTGGCACTGGAGAAAATGCTCAAGGTTCTTGTCTCTCTCTCTAATTGTCACACCCTGACCATAGTTTGCTTTGTATGTTTCTATGTTTTGGTTGGTCAGGGTGTGATCTGAGTGGGCATTCTATGTTGGATGTCTTGTTTGTCTATTTCTATGTCTGGCCTGATATGGTTCTCAATCAGAGGCAGGTGTTAGTCATTGTCTCTGATTGGGAACCATATTTAGGCAGCCTGGGTTTCACTGTGTGTTTGTGGGTGATTGTTCCTGTCTCTGTTTTGTACCAGATAGAGCTGTTTTTTTGGTTTTCCACGTTTATTGTTTTTGTAGTGTTCGTGTTTATCTTTTGTTATAATACATGAATCAAAGAAACCACGCTGCATTTTGGTCCGCTTCTCCTTCACCTAAAGAAAACCGTTACACTAATGAGTGAAGGTGGTAACACCAATGACATAAAATTTGGGGACACATTATAAGTATTTTTGAATAGCCTTTGTTTTGATTGTTCTTTGATTGATCTATACAATTATATTATTACAATGTGTTAATTGTATTTTTGCTGTCACACAAAATATGTCAGATAGTCCCAATAATTGACAAAATATCAGAATGTGGCTGCCTGTCTTAATGCAAGTTTTAAGATATCTGTTTTCAAAATTATGAACACAAATTCACTGAAAGGTGTTTTGTTCCCAGACTATTAACTATGCCATGTTAGCAATATAACATCTGGTGGGAATGAGCCAGATACTGTAGTTGCTGATGTTACAAGATTGTGTTAGCCTGCTAAGATAAAGGTAATAGTTTGTGGAGCTAATACAATTCTTCAGGTATTAGCTAAGATTGCTAACTACCACATTACACAGGCAAACAATTGCTCAAGTGCCAGGGTTGAAATAGTAACACTTTGAGCATTTGCTGAAGCCTACCTGGAGTTGCACTTTTGGGACAACTCCGTTGCACCAGTTATGTATAATAACGATTCTACATGCAGGACTGGTGCTATCTCATACTGCCATTATGGCCTTCATCAAAATGCTGTAAGGCTGACCCTGCGCATCACCCCACCTGTTGTGTGAAAACTCTCAGAAATTTGGGTGCTGTGACAGTAAAAATGTGAATTTCAGTTTTATTTGAGGGAGCTTTTATTTTGGTTTAGAATAAATGTGTTATGAAGGTTGTTATAACAATACTGCAACACTTATAAAGGTGTTATGACTGGTTTCATAATGGTGTTAGGTATACCCCCTTCATATAAAGTATTACTGAGATACACTACATGACCAAAAGTATGGGGACACCTGCTAGTTAAATATCTCATTCCAAAATCATGGGCGTTAAGATGGAGTTGGTCCCCCCTTTGCTGTTCTAAGTCTCCACTCTTCTGCAAAGGCTTTCATTCAGCCACAAGACCATTAGTGAGGTCGGGCACTGATGTTGGGCCACTAGGCCTGGCTTGCAGTCTATGTTCCAATTAATCCCAAAGGTGTTAGATGGGGTTGAGGTCAGGGCTCTGATCAGGCCAGTCAAGTTCTTCCACACCGATCTTGACAAAAAATCTCTGTATGGACCTCTCTTTGTGCAAAGGGTCATTGTCATTCTAAAACGGGGAAGGTCCTTTTCCAAACTGTTGCCACAAAGTTGGAAGCACAGAATCGTCTGGGATGTCATTGAATTCAATAGTGTTTAGATTTCCCTTCACTGGAACTAAGGGGCCTAGCCCATCTCATGAAAAATAGCCCCAGACCATTATTCTTCCTCCACCAAACTTTACAGTTGGCACTACGCATTGGGGCAGGTAGCATTCTCCTGGCATCCGCCAAACCCAGATTCATCCGTCGAACAGCCAGATGGTGAAGCGTGAATCATCACTCCAGAGAATACGTTTCCACTGCTCCAGAGTCCAATGGCGACGAGCTTTACACCACTCCAGCTGACGCTTGGCATTGTGCATGGTGTGCTGCTGCTTGGCCATGGGAACCCATTTCATGAAGCTCCCGACGAACAGTTCTTGTGCTGACTTTGCTTCCAGAGGCAGTCTGGAACTCGGTAGAGATTATTGCAACCGAGGTCAGAAGATTTTTGCGCTATGCGCTTCAGCACTCGGCTGTCCCGTTCCGTAAGCTTGTGTGGCCTACCGCTTCGCGGCTGAGCCGTTGATGCTCCAAGATGTTTCCACTTCACAATAATAGCACCTACAGTTGACCGGGGAAGCTCTAGAGCAGGGCAGAAATTTGACAAACTGACTTGCTGGAAAGCTGGCATCCTATGACAGTGCCATGTTGAAATTCACTGAGCCCTTCAGTAAGGCCATTTTACTGCCAATGTTTGTTTATGGAGATTACATGGCTGTGTGCTTGATTTTACTCACCTTTCAGCAATTGCAGCTGAAATAGCCAAATCCACTCATTTGAATGGTTGTCCACAGACTTTTGTATATATAGTTTATGAATGGTTGTGTTCATCTTTTTGCAGGCCGTGTTGTTCTTTTTATGAATGTGTTTGCAGTTTTGAGGGTGTCCTATCGTTTTTAATAGTATCATATTGTTTTGAAAAGGTAACAACATTTGGAAAATTTACGACACTGAGTAGTGTGTCGTGTAAACTGTTTAGAAAATGGACAACAATGTTCCAAAAATGCGTACGCGATGGAATTATTTGAATGCTGAATGTCATCAATGCCACAGACTAACAAGCAGAGACAAGAAAGAAAATTGAGGCATGGTATGGAGAAGGTTGGCAAAACATTCTGGGGTTTTTATTAACATTCTTCTGCCAAGTACAAACAATTACACACAGCTTTCATGCATCAAGCCATCAGTTAAGCACCATGTTACGCTGTGTTTATTGCTGGGTTAAGCATTGCATTTACTGAATCAATCTAGGACACTAAAAGCAGCTGTGGAGTTGAAGGACATCGTTGTTCATCAAAGGGTATTGTAGATCTCCAAGTAACCGGAAGGTTGCAAGTTCAAATCCCCAAGCTGACAAGGTACAAATCTGTCGTTCTGCCCCTGAACAGGCAGTTAACCCATTGTTCCTAGGCCGTCATTGAAAATAAGAATTTGTTCTTAACTGACTTGCCTAGTTAAATAAAGTTTTTTTTAAAATATTTAAACAATCTGAAAAGAGTAAAAATGGGGGATTGAAAAACAGATATACAGATATACACATGAGGTATGATAAATGTATCTTATGAGGTTGGAATGTACTGTAGATTTTACACAGTAATACAAAAAAACTGACCACAATCAAACATAGGTACTGTAGCACCAAACAACATTATCAAGCCTATTGCATTGCTCTGTGACAGAACGGTTAAGGAATTGAGCAATTCACGAGCTTAAATATGGCAATACAAGTGTGTGTCATATAAAGGTCTTACTCACATCTCTATTCATCTTCCTCATTGGATGTATGAGTCTGCAATAACAGTGGTTGCCAATTAACCAATCAGCACTCCTATTTGAACAGGTGTTTCATTTCACATCACAGTGGCTAAATGAATGGTTGAAGACACTGTTCCCAGCTTTTTTGACAGTATCTTTAAAGTAACCCACTATAACATATTGGAAATCAGTATTTTTCATTTTAAAATGACATGGACTTACTAGCCAAAGTCCATGATCAACAACCACCTCTGTATCACACACTATATATATATATATATATATATATATATATATATATATATATATATATATATATATATTTAATCTTTCTTTTTCAACATGATTGAGTGAGACTCTTTCACTGTAGCACCTATATGAACGTAGGTATGGTGTCCATGTTAGTACAGTCTCAGTCTCAGCAGGACTTCTTTCAAATACGTTCAAAATGCCACCTGATGTACTGTATGTTGCGGACATGAAGGCAGATAGGTATTGGGTCTTACACTGGCAGGTGCAGCAGGAGCAGGCGGAGGTGGTGCAACCTGGATACTGAAGGGAAGGTACGGGAGGAGAGGAGAGAAAGGTATTAAGTCATATATCCAATCAAGCAGATGCACAATACATTTGTTGTACTGTGTACCGTACATTAATGGGGGTGATGATCACTCATAATCTCAACGCCCTCCTGGCTGAGGGATCTCCTGTTTGAGGACACCACCCGACTATTGATTGACACACACGCACTTTCATCATGATTTTCTGAATTTCTGATAGTGAACCATTTTAATTGAACCTTTTATTTAACTAGGCAAGTCAGTTTAAGAACAAATTCTTCTTTACAATGACAGCATACCGGAGAACAGTGGGCTAACTGCCTTGTTCAGGGGCAGAACAACATATGCTTGTCAGCTCGGGGACTCGATCCAGCAACCTTTAGATTACTGGCCCAAGACTCTAACCACCAGACAACCTGCCGCCCCAACATCTTTGACATTGACTGGATTGAACATTCACTGTATTATTGTGAGATTCACTGGTGTAGCATAACTAAATCAACAGCACTAACATGTACAGTATTTCACTATGTTGCTATGGTTACTTACATGTACTCCGCCACCAACAGGAAGAATCTGTAACATCAGAACACACACTGGTAACTACAGTAAACTTAGAAGTTTGACTTCAATCTAAAATGGGAAATGTATTGTGATTTAATTTGAACTATTTATTTTGTCAAACACCCACAATCTCTAGATCAGGTCTGGCTTGTCCAGCTTGGAGAGCCTACAAATAATTGGAAAACAAAGATTTGTATTATAGAAAATTCAGTTCTTCAGTGTTCTATTCCCTTTTCAGGCACTTTGTTCCTCATCTTATGATTTTCAAACCATTCAAATTGTCATAATTATTCTTATTCTTGAAATTTGAACACCTTTTCATCACAAAACATAAGTTATGGTATCCATATGTCCATGGAAGGACACCCTCGAGTTATGTATATGTCCTAATATGGGCAATGTAACTATGTATCAAATCAAATGCATCATAAACAACAGGTGTAGACTAGCAGTGTTTCTTACCTGAGCGTTGGCAGCCTGGAAGTCAAACTCCATGACCAGCCTTTGCTTGTGAAGTACAGATGAATGTTCGATGAATGTTAGGTTCAGCACTTATAAAGACACTGTAATCACAGTAAATAATGACTAAATATTTGAATACTGTTTGTAAATGTATCCAATTCATTTATTTGTAAATTAAAGAAGAAAAAAAACATAATTTCAGAATATCACAATGGTTGAGGTATTTTGTACTGAAATACAGAGAAACATAAAATAGGAAAGACAACACAGTAAGCTTATAAATAATACATTGGAGAAATGAACTCACAGGGCGGCCAAGAGCAATCCCCAGGATGCAGGCGATCAGAATGAAGGTTTTCATCTTGAATGATTCTGTCGACTAAAAATATCTGACATTTTATAAAATCCCCCATCACTTTCTGAAGTGGTTTCCTCTAGTTTATTTTCCCTTCTGCCTTGACAAATATTGAAGCTAAAGGTTGAATCAGCGATTATTTCTAATACATTACCTTTAGTAGTGCAGCAAGGAGGAAGCCTGTATAGAATACAAATATTTAAAAGTATGCATCCTGTTTGCAAAAAAGGCACTTAAGTAAATCTGAAAAAAAGGTGTCCTTTATGTCCTGAATACAAAGCGTTATGTTTGGGGCAAATCCAACAGAACACATCACTTAGTACCACTCTTCATATTTTCAAGCATGGTGGTGGCTGCATCACGTTTTGGGTATGCTTGTCATTGGCAAGGATTAGGGAGTTTTTTAGGATAAAAATAAATGGAATAGAGCTAAACACAGGCAAAATCCTAGCGGAATACCTTGTTCAGTTGCATTCCAAAAGACAAATTAACCTTTTAGCAGGACAAAAACCTAAAACACAAGGCCAAATATACAGTGGAATTGCTTACTTAAATGACATTGAATGTTCCTGAGTGGCCTAATTACTGTTTTGACCTAAACCTAAATGGCTATCTAGCAATGACAGCAGCTGAATTTTAAAAAAAAGAATCATGTGCAAATATTGTACAACCCGGGTGCGCAAAGCTCTTAGAGACTCACAGCTGTAATCACTGCAAAAGGTGATTCTAACATGTATTGACTCAGGAGTGTAAATACTTATGTGAACGAGTTATTTCTTTATTTCATTTTCAATAAATTTGCAAACATTTCAAAAAAAAAATCACTTTGTCATTATTAGGTATTCTGTGTAAATATATATATAAAAAAAAAAAAAGATTTAATCCATTTTGAATTCAGGCTGTAAAATGTGGGTGTCACGCTTGTAGAAAGGAGTGGACCAAGGCGCAGCGTGCGTAGAGTTCCACATTATATTTAATAGTGAAACTTACAACAAAACACAAAGAATAACAAACGTGCACTAACCAAAACAATATCCCACAAAGCACTAACCAAAACAATATCCCACAAAGCACTAACCAAAACAATATCCCACAAAGCAGGTGGGAGAAAGGGCTTCCGAAATATGATCCGCAATTAGAGGCAACGATTACCAGCTGCCTCTAATTGGGAACCATACAAATATATGTGACAAAATAAATGACTAGAACCCCCCCCCCCCCCCCTAGTCACACTCTGACCTAAACACCATAGAGAACCGAGGGCTCTCTATGGTCAGAGCGTGACAGTGGGGTGTGACTACTTTCTGAAGGCACTGTATTAGACCTGGTTTTAATACTTGTATCCTTTCTGACTCCCTTGAGTTAATCACTGATCTGCAATTACTTGATAGGAAGCCTAAAAGCAAGAGCTCAGTGACTTTCAACTTGGCACCATCATAGGATGCCACCTTTCCAACAAGTGAGTTAGTCACATTTCTGCCCAGTAAGAGCTGCACCGGCCAACTGTAAGTGCTGTTATTGTGAAGTGGAAATCTCTAGGAGTAACAACGGCTCAGCCATGAAGTGGTAGGCCACACAAGCTCACAGAAAGGGACCACCGAGTGCTGAGGTGCGTAGAGCGTAAAAATCATCTGTCCTCGGTTGCAAAACTCATTACCGAATTCCAAACTGCCTCTGGAAGCAACATCAGAATGGGTTTCCATGGCCAAAAAGCTGCACACAAGCCAAAGATCACCATACGCAATGCAAAGTGTCGTTTTGAGTTTTGTATAGCGTGGCGGCGACGCCATTGGACTCTGGAGCAGTGGAAACACGCTTCCCCATCTGGCAGTCTGACGGACGAATCTGGGTTTGGCGAATGCCAGTACAATGTTACCTGCCCCAAAGCTAGGTCCAGACAAGCAGGTGTCCACATACTTCTGGTCATGTAGTGTACTTGTTGGTAATGTTTCTCTTATTTGTTTATTTTGTAGGATCATCCGATTGAACCTGGCTGCTACTGTAGGACCCAGAAGACTTTATTTTGGTTTGCAATTCTGTTACTCTACAACACACAATATATATTTATGTCGATTTGGAGGCCTATGCAGTGAAATGTATTTTGGAGTGACATTCAATGCTTATTCTATAGTCAAAATTGGCCAATATAAGGCTTAGCGAAAGAACTGTGATATGACTGTTTAAATTCAAAACTTTATTATACATTTTTTACTTTTATGGCCATGAAGCATTATAGTTACTGGTAACTCCTTTTGCAGTAAAGTAAGTGGGAACTATAAACTAATGGACATTGATATTTATTATCAACAGATGTCCATCGATCCACACTGTTCAACTGAAATGAACACCTACAGATATTGTACTGTTAAAGAATAATTGAATAAAATGAACTGTTTAATCAAATAACTTATTCTCCTCTTTAAATTCACACAAAGACATTATACAGGGAAAACACTCAATGATTGCTTGTAAAACATACTTTAATTGCCTTTACTAAAATACATGGCTTAAATTAAATGTAGCAAAGAAAAGATTGTAAGGAAGATAATGTCCACCCATACTCTCTATTGCCTACTCTAATATCAATGATGCATGCTTATTATACTAATTACAATAGCCTTCACTAGAAACTTCAAGGGGAAAAACTCTAAAGGACAGTAGATTAACACTCTACATTGATACTCATAACCATACTACTGTAAATACCCCAATTAATATCAAAAGGCCATACTGAAGTAGCAAATCATCTGGTCTTCTCTGGGTCGGCAGACTTTGTACTTCCTTCAAGCTGGTAACTAAAAAAGCAGCAGGAATAATGTAATGAACAAAATATATTGTGTCTTCATTTTGTTGTCAAAGGACTTCACAGCATAATTAAGACTTACATTCAGTTTACATTCTATGGTTGCACATGAGGTACCTGTGGACAAAGAAAAATGTCACTGTCATTCTTGGATTCCCCCTAAGCTATAGATGACATCTTCTAAACGAGTAGGTAGAAAAAACATAAATCACTTTCAGTCAAAAGTTCACTGTGATTGTTGTATTGCTTAAACCACAGATGACATAGAGTAAAATAATATGTGAAAAGAGGGTAAATCTTTTCCAAATGATGTTCAGGAAAGAAGTACATATACTATATTGTACATATAGTTATGATAGATAGAGTTCTAGCTTTCCAACCTGGCCTGTCTGCACTGTCTGCTCCTGCTGAGCTGGCTGCAAAGGATCCTGGGAATGAGGAAGTTGAGAGTTGTATGGGGGGAATGGGATCTGCAGAAAAAAAGAGCACCTGTTGTCTTGGACACCAGAGCAGGGGTTTCCAAACTTTTTGTATCTGGGACACCTTTTGTGATAACAAATTCACGAGGGATCCCCTCATAACATCAGAACACAACTCTTACTTTAGAGTTCAATACAAATAGCATACAAGCAGTTTTACTATGACTTCTGTAGTGTTTGGCCAGACTATGTCTCTTGACACTGGAAATAACATTTTAAAGGCCCCCACTTTGCATGTTGCAGTTGTAAAGTTAATATCCTGCAACTCTGAAAATGTTTCATTGGGGCAGGAATAACCTTTAGCAATTGTAAAGCTTAAATTTACAGTGAATTATGTTCAAAACAAACATTTAGGGGAATACAATAATAATTTTGTTGAACATTTTTATAATTGATGACCACTGTGGATACCAATATCCCTGTGACCCTCCCAGGCCCATGTTTTGCATATAAGGCCCAAGAACATAAATTGTGGCGTAATAATATTACATTGCATTATATTGCACCCTCTAAACTCTTTCCACTGATCCTTTCTCCAAAATGTGTTTATTCCATTGTTGCAAGCAATATTCATAAAAATAAAAGATACATTCAAATTAGATATATTTAGAGATTTGGCCGCAATACCCCACTTTGACCCCTGCTCTATAGCATCTGTAATCAAGGAAACGTGTACATCTTTGCACCCATTACAATAACTAAAGGTCAGGAAAGGGATGTCCTACATTGGGTCTTTGCTGTGGCACAGTTTGTGGTTGGTATTCATTTGGGAACAACTGTGAAAAGATAAAACAAAAATAAAGCAAAAAGATACAGAAATTCCAACATCAATCTGAAAATTTATGAAATTATTTATTACATTTTTTGGAGTGATTAAATGTTGTACTCACGTTTGGAATCTGTGGCATCTGAGGGATATTTGGCATCATCTGAAACAAAAATAAATAGCTCAGACATCCTTTAATGACAGAATGGATTAACTAAGATACAAATGTTTACACCAATTAAACATGATATATCCAGGTCAGTGTATGTGTATCTGTTTATATGTATATGAGGGTGTACTTACTACGTGCACATGCTAAAAGTAAGGTAGGAGGTGGGTAGAAAACGAAGTGTATCATTGCAGCAAAGTATTTATAAACTACAAATCAGATCTCTTAAACGTTTCGTTCATTTTTGTTATATTATCGAATCAATAGGCCATGATTAATTATGGCCCAATTAAGCCTGGCGTTCAAGGAGCTTTTCATTGTGATTGGGTTATTTAGCCTAAAAACCCTTAGAACTACCTAAAGAAAAATCAAAAAGCAACTCTGTATCTCTTCCCATTCTAGCAAGAGTGGCCAAAAGGGTGTTTAGCATCCCCAGTGGCTCTACTGGCCTGCTCTCCATGCACCATTGCATGAGCCTGAAGCCACAGACTGGCCAAACTTGTGTTGCAAAAAAAACATATTCTAAAATTGAATTCAAAGGCAGTAATACGTCATTTCTCGTTTAATTTGTAATTAATTCTAAGTAAGTCGCAGCCTATATGCACAATGTATAGGCCATAATGATTTAATAAAACAAAATGTTGTTTAAATGCTGAGTGCTTATCATGCCTTGACCATAGAGAGCCTTTAATTCTCTATGTTGGTTAGGTAGGGGTGTGACTAGGGTGGGATATCTAGGTTATTATATGTCTATGTTGGCCTGGTATGGTTCCCAATCAGAGGCAGCTGTTTATCGTTGTCTCTGATTGGGGATCATATTTAGGCAGCCTTTTCCCACTTGAACTCGCTTGTTTGTGTGTAGTTGCCAGTGTGCACTGCAATTGACTTCACGTTTCGTTTTTGGTTCTGTATTGTTTTGGTGAGTTTCTTTAATTAAACATGTGGAACTCCATCCATGCTGCGCCTTGGTCCGTTAATTCTACAAACAACCGTGACAGTGCTTTATGTCTGTACCACACTACTCTGTCGCACTCCCAAATTCTTCTAAACGTATTAACTTTCATGCTATAGCCTGGAAATAATAGAAATAAGCTTGCCTATATAATTATTTTAGGCTCCCTGTCAGGCTCTTGACCTATTTACAGTGTTTACATGCTGTTTAATATGACATGTGGCCTATTTTAAATTATGTGCACTTCTTACATTCACCTTTTCATGTTAATTCAAATCATTTTCATTCAAATAATTTGATTGTGTTTCAATACTTCAAAACCAAATGGTAGGTCCAGGTAGTCACAAAAATGAATGCGTTTTGGTTCAAATTGGAGCAGCATTTTTTTTTCTTATGAGTGCAGAGCAGTGTTGGAAAGGACGTGGAGAGCAGGAGTTGTGCGCGAGCACCGCTCCATGAGCTATGCCCTGGATTTCAAATGGTTAAATTCTGCTCACCTACTCTGATCCAGGTCCCACTGAAATAAAATGTTTGGTTGTAAACAAGTAGATGATATCAGGATTTACCTTTTGCTGCACAAAGTCATAGGGGTAGTACTTTAATATGGGGGGAAAAGAAACAGAGAAACAATCATTAAACTACTGCAGTATATAGATAAAATACATTCAATGTGATCTGTGCTTGAGTAGGATATTAAATGGATGGGTTCTCTTACAAAACACATACAGTATAACAACCCTCATTTCCTGCTGTGCAATTTGGAATGTACCATGCCTTAACTTTAGCCACTTAAAGTCATGAGTCACCTGAACTTAAATAGTGCCTATCAAATTTCATATAGCTGTAATTGAAGAGAGAGATTTATTCACATACTACAACACCTATAATTCTGAGGAGGGATAAGTAACTCAACTTGAGACAACACTTACAATTTCTACACTCTTTCTTCCTGGGGCCTTAGGTAGGGAGTATTTGATGAAGGCTTGAGAGGGATAGGACTGCTGAATGAAAAGAAAGGGGAAAGTTAAAAGGAATGTTCAATGTGGAGGATGGTTGATATATTAAAGAAGGTGAAGTATGTTTTAGTAGTATCTATAGTATTTACTGGTCCATTGATCTGGCCACCAGTAGACCATCCAGGGAATCTCTGTGGAAACACCTGTAATATAAAGTAAAACAAACAAAACAGTTACACATTACAAATAAATAAAATGACTCTACTATTTAATTAAGACAAAACTCCAGTGTAACTGCTAAAGTTCAAGATGATTACTCATCACAGTCTGAATTAAATAGGCAAGTGATAAGTCAAGAGAAAGTAAATCATGAAGTAAGTAATACACTTAAGTAATTGCTAAGTAGGTCATTAAGGCACTAAAGAGACAAGTCTTTGATCATATAATTTTCGAGAGGTCTAATAGAGGTCTCATAGTGAAGATGATGTAAGAGCATACTATTTCCATGCTGACAGGGCCGTTGAGTCCAGTCTGAGGGTAAGGATAGCCTGCTGGGTAGAGGCCTTCATTCACCTGGAGATTAAACACTTGGGTCAAAGGTCAAACAAACAAAAGTGTCCTCATAAATTAATTTCAGTACTTAATCTTCTCATGTTATGTATTGTTTCATACTATGTTGAACCACACCTAAGAAAGAAGGTGACCAACAGAATGCAGTAGAATATTACAATATGCATTTGTTCTTACTTGTGTGGGTGGTCCTGATTGCCTTGGATCCCCATAGTGGGGCAAGTAATTGAAGAAAGGTTGACGCTGTGAACATTGAACAAATACTAAATAATCACAATTTTCACAAAGCCATAGTCAATTTAAAGAAATGACAGACTGTTGACAGACACTCAGTGGAAAATGAGCGTGAATAATGTGCTCTGAACTCTTAACACCCAACTAAGTTCTTTTAAGTCCAGATTCTGGAAATAGATCATGATACATTTGGAAAGTGAAGACGTCATAGAATATCAAAAGGAAAATTAACTAATAGGCTAAGGGAATTGTTTTGCCTCACGTCAAGACGATTAGCTAGATTAGCTAGTCAAGACGATTAGCTAGCCAGTTCAAAGTGTTAACAGGTAGTTAACAATTGCTTATAAACTAGCTACCGTAGCGATGCCATGACAATAACCTGTCTCCAAAAATGAAGACTGTCTCCTGTTGTGTTTACATTTTTTCCATTGTAACGCACCCTTGCGTATTCACTTTCTATGCATATTCAAATTCCTACTCTTGAGAAATACAGGAGTAAAGTTTTCCTTGCCCATTTTTTCAAACTTACTGGAGCAGCAGATATTGAGCTGGCCAAACAAAGGCACATAATGGTGATCTTCATTTTCAAAGGAGAACCTTGCACATGAAAGAGAGGTATAATGTTAAGTTAACACCCTCCAGTGTCAAAAAGTAGTCATCTCTATTACATTAGACACATTTTAACACTGACCACCAGTGTTGAATGACTGCAACAATAACCAGTGTTGGTCTGTTTTAATTTTTAACATATTGCTTACAGGAATTCTGTGAAAGTCTTAAAAGCATAACACTTATAAAAGTCTAACAATAACTCTGTGTAGTGTGGGACACTATAGAGACACTTTGATTGTTAAACTTAACTCTATTAAAGATATTAACACTTGCAATGTTGTTGTGAGAATCCTTAGGCACTCAAAGTATTCTGTAAATTCAAAAGAATAAAGAATCCCATACCATTACGTTGTACAACATCCAGATAAAATGCATTTTAAATAGACAAGTTCTAGCCACATTACCTTTGGTGATACCAGTATAGATGAGGAATATGGAGGGTCATACAGTGCAGAGATCTGTCTCTGCTTTTAAACCGTGTCAGTTGAGATTTCAGCCAACCAACATTGACCTGCTGTGACACTACATAGCGAATGAGAATGTGGCTGTCTAGTCGTGAGCTTTGGTAAATGACAGTGGTCAGATATAGTATAGTAATCATAATAGCAGAGCATGGACAATTACACGGTCTGCAATAGTGCACACTTCAGCACATTTACTTGAAAGCACATCATATCTTATCGCAAACAGAGAATATTATTTGGTACGTTTGAATTCAATCCAAATGCTGTCAGTGAATTTGATGTATCCAATTATATTGTATGATTATATTGCTATATCCAATGATATTGTATGATGATATTGCTTTATCCAATGATATTGCATGATATTGTATAGTCTTTAAGTGTAATCTGCTTTGTTGCTGTAATCTTTGACCTTCTTTCAAAGCGTCAACTGTAGTGTTTTAATACTTTGAGTGTGTATGTAACAAGCTTTTTCATTTCCCTGTGTGAAATTATAGTAAACAAACCATATTCAACAACAATTCATTAAAAATGATCTTAAACAATGACACAATGCAACATCAAGTGTACTGTAAGCTGGTAAAGTTTATTACCAATCCAATTGATAACACCGTGGTGTTCGTGGGAGTCTCATCTTTGTATAGAGTGGTCATAATAGTTTTTAGGCCAAACCTTGTCTCATGGTTTGACAAACACTGCTCTTTGCTCTGTCACCTTTCACATCAGATGCAGAAGTGCGACACCGGTGGATGTAGTGGATTGAGACACATCCTAATCTGATATCTCTAGCTTAAATTGACAGATTTTTACATAACCATGTTTTGTATGGCAAGTTTGTTCTCTGTTTTGCTTTCCCGCAAGCGTCTTGTGGCTTGTCTGAAGTCGGTACAGCCGATCTGCCAACTTCTGTCTGCAGCTTCTGAACAATTTGGGCTACACACCTCTGTGGAAAGGTGAGGATCTCACAAACACGTACATGTCGGTTGTTTTGCTCTAGACCTCCCACAGGCCTCACAAGACTAGTCTGAAGGTCCCCCAGTAGCAGTTGAGAAAATGAATGGAAGCATACTGTACATTAAGACTGTTTCGTGACAAAAATAAGGGGTTAAATACATGTCAAAAATGTCATAAAAATTGGGCTGACATTATTTGGGAGGCACTATCTGTTGTTCAATGTATTGAATCTGTTATGCGTTTGTATGGGCTAATAGCAGTTAGGCCAAAAACAATCATAGCAGTGGCTGGAACAGAATCAATGGAATGGTATCGAACACATCAAACACGTTTTCCCACTCCATTCTAGCCATTATTAAGAGCCGTCCTCCCATCAGCAGCTTAGAAGCCTCCTGAGCTGTGAATGTTCAAGTGTATACTGTGGAGAAGTTTAACCTTGTGCAAGTTGATCCGATACTGCTGTTTACTTTGTGTATAGATGAGTCTACCTAAAGTGAAGGATGTTTGTTATTTCTTCACAAAACAGAGTCATAGTATTCCACCTAATTGTCTTATCCTCACTTTTTTGTATTGTTAACAAAAAAGAAGTGACTTCTAAAATGACTTTATGATGATGATTTTACAGGCAACATATTCTCATAATTTATGTGGCCCTTAAGCATAAGCTCACTCCACAGCTAGCTTGAAATGTCACGGATGGAGCCATCCAGTTTGTACCTTTTGGTTGGCTCGAACGCTTAGAATGTTGTCAAGGAGTCCCAGTGAACTTTTTAGACATTTTTTATTTATTATTATTTGAACTCTTTTTTTACTACTTTTCTCCAGAATTTCCTGATATCTATTTCATATTTACAGTCTTGTCGCATCGCTGCAACTCCTGTGTGGACTAGGGAGCGGTGAAGGTCGAGAGCCATGCATGCAGTGTTGCCAACTTAGCATTTTTGTGAGTTGGGGTGGGCAGTCTATGTTTGTTTTTCTATGTTTGGTTTCTGTTTCGGCCTAGTATGGTTCTCAATCAGAGGCAGGTGTCGTTAGTTGTCTCTGATTGAGAATCATACTTAGGTAGCCTGGGTTTCACTGTTGGTTTGTGGGTGTTTGTTTCCGTGTGAGTGTTTGTCGCCACACGGTACTGTTTCGGTTTGGTATATTTCACGTGATCGTTTATTGTTTTTGTTCGAGTGTTCATTTTGTCTTTATTAAAATATCGTCATGAACACTTACGACGCTGCATCTTGGTCCGATCCTTACTCCTCTTCAGACGAAGAGGAAATCTGCCGTTACAGGTTTGAATTGTGACATTAAAAAAACAAGAATCGACAGAAGAAAGTTCATTTGTAGTTCTAAACATATATTTAGGGTGTTTTTTACTCACTTTTTGTCTCTCCCACAATGTTATTCCTCTTTCCTACAGTGTCCATCACAATTACATGCACATGGCCAATTATGCAAATGATGTATTGCCTTAAAGTAATGGTTAAATATAAAAACATAAAAATCTGGATTGAATATTTTAGGCTATGAACCCAATTCAGATTTGTCTTCATATCTGATCTTTTTTTTCTGATTGTCCACGCTCAGCTTTGTGTTTCTGCGTTCTACTATTGGCAAAAGTACAATTCTGATTGGTCAAAATACCAATTCGAAAAAAAAGAGGAATTGGGATGCCATGTAAACACACTCATATGAGATTTGTGCATTCACACTGATGTAGCTTCTTGGTAATTCTTGAATTGCATTTATGATATGCTTAAAGGGTGTGATTACCTAATCCTTTTCTTTAACATAGACCCAACCCCTAATAACAGTTTGGCACTGGAGAAAAAGCTCAAGGTTCTTGTCTCTCTCTCTAATTGTCACACCCTGACCATAGTTTGCTTTGTATGTTTCTATTTTTTGGTTGGTCAGGGTGTGACCTGAGTGGGCATTCTATGTTGGATGTCTTGTTTGTCTATTTCTATGTCTGGCCTGATATGGTTCTCAATCAGAGGCAGGTGTTAGTCATTGTCTCTGATTGGGAACCATATTTAGGCAGCCTGGGTTTCACTGTGTGTTTGTGGGTGATTGTTCCTGTCTCTGTTTTGTACCAGATAGAGCTGTTTTTTTGGTTTTCCACGTTTATTGTTTTTGTAGTGTTCGTGTTTATCTTTTGTTATAATACATGAATCAAAGAAACCACGCTGCATTTTGGTCCGCTTCTCCTTCACCTAAAGAAAACCGTTACACTAATGAGTGAAGGTGGTAACACCAATGACATAAAATTTGGGGACACATTATAAGTATTTTTGAATAGCCTTTGTTTTGATTGTTCTTTGATTGATCTATACAATTATATTATTACAATGTGTTAATTGTATTTTTGCTGTCACACAAAATATGTCAGATAGTCCCAATAATTGACAAAAGATCAGAATGTGGCTGCCTGTCTTAATGCAAGTTTTAAGATATCTGTTTTCAAAATTATGAACACAAATTCACTGAAAGGTGTTTTGTTCCCAGACTATTAACTATGCCATGTTAGCAATATAACATCTGGTGGGAATGAGCCAGATACTGTAGTTGCTGATGTTACAAGATTGTGTTAGCCTGCTAAGATAAAGGTAATAGTTTGTGGAGCTAATACAATTCTTCAGGTATTAGCTAAGATTGCTAACTACCACATTACACAGGCAAACAATTGCTCAAGTGCCAGGGTTGAAATAGTAACACTTTGAGCATTTGCTGAAGCCTGCCTGGAGTTGCACTTTTGGGACAACTCCGTTGCACCAGTTATGTATAATAAAGATTCTACATGCAGGACTGGTGCTATCTCATACTGCCATTATGGCCTTCATCAAAATGCTGTAAGGCTGACCCTGCGCATCACCCCACCTGTTGTGTGAAAACTCTCAGAAATTTGGGTGCTGTGACAGTAAAAATGTGAATTTCAGTTTTATTTGAGGGAGCTTTTATTTTGGTTTAGAATAAATGTGTTATGAAGGTTGTTATAACAATACTGCAACACTTATAAAGGTGTTATGACTGGTTTCATAATGGTGTTAGGTATACCCCCTTCATATAAAGTATTACTGAGATACACTACATGACCAAAAGTATGGGGACACCTGCTAGTTAAATATCTCATTCCAAAATCATGGGCGTTAAGATGGAGTTGGTCCCCCCTTTGCTGTTCTAAGTCTCCACTCTTCTGCAAAGGCTTTCATTCAGCCACAAGACCATTAGTGAGGTCGGGCACTGATGTTGGGCCACTAGGCCTGGCTTGCAGTCGATGTTCCAATTAATCCCAAAGGTGTTAGATGGGGTTGAGGTCAGGGCTCTGATCAGGCCAGTCAAGTTCTTCCACACCGATCTTGACAAAAAATCTCTGTATGGACCTCTCTTTGTGCAAAGGGTCATTGTCATTCTAAAACAGGGAAGGTCCTTTTCCAAACTATTGCCACAAAGTTGGAAGCACAGAATCGTCTGGGATGTCATTGAATTCAATAGTGTTTAGATTTCCCTTCACTGGAACTAAGGGGCCTAGCCCATCTCATGAAAAATCATCAAGCCATCAGTTAAGCACCATGTTACGCTGTGTTTATTGCTGGGTTAAGCATTGCATTTACTGAATCAATCTAGGACACTAAAAGCAGCTGTGGAGTTGAAGGACATCGTTGTTCATCAAAGGGTATTGTAGATCTCCAAGTAACCGGAAGGTTGCAAGTTCAAATCCCCAAGCTGACAAGGTACAAATCTGTCGTTCTGCCCCTGAACAGGCAGTTAACCCATTGTTCCTAGGCCGTCATTGAAAATAAGAATTTGTTCTTAACTGACTTGCCTAGTTAAATAAAGTTTTTTTTTAAATATTAAAAAAATCTGAAAAGAGTAAAAATGTGGGATTGAAAAACAGATATACAGGTAAGTGCAAAGTCAACAATCTTCTTACAAAGCAGACTTCTGAGTCTAAGATTTAACCACATGAGGTATGATAAATGTAGGTCTTATGAGGTTGGAATGTACTGTAGATTTTACACAGTAATACAAAAAAACTGACCACAATCAAACATAGGTACTGTAGCACCAAACAACATTATCAAGCCTATTGCATTGCTCTGTGACAGAACGGTTAAGGAATTGAGCAATTCACGAGCTTAAATATGGCAATACAAGTGTGTGTCATATAAAGGTCTTACTCACATCTCTATTCATCTTCCTCATTGGATGTATGAGTCTGCAATAACAGTGGTTGCCAATTAACCAATCGGCACTCCTATTTGAACAGGTGTTTCATTTCACATCACAGTGGCTAAATGAATGGTTGAAGACACTGTTCCCAGCTTTTTTGACAGTATCTTTAAAGTAACCCACTATAACATATTGGAAATCAGTATTTTTCATTTTAAAATGACATGGACTTACTAGCCAAAGTCCATGATCAACAACCACCTCTGTATCACACACTATATATATATATATATATTTAATCTTTCTTTTTCAACATGATTGAGTGAGACTCTTTCACTGTAGCACCTATATGAACGTAGGTATGGTGTCCATGTTAGTACAGTCTCAGTCTCAGCAGGACTTCTTTCAAATACGTTCAAAATGCCACCTGATGTACTGTATGTTGCGGACATGAAGGCAGATAGGTATTGGGTCTTACACTGGCAGGTGCAGCAGGAGCAGGCAGAGGTGGTGCAACCTGGATACTGAAGGGAAGGTACGGGAGGAGAGGAGAGAAAGGTATTAAGTCATATATCCAATCAAGTAGATGCACAATACATTTGTTGTACTGTGTACCGTACATTAATGGGGGTGATGATCACTCATAATCTCAACGCCCTCCTGGCTGAGGGATCTCCTGTTTGAGGACACCACCCGACTATTGATTGACACACACGCACTTTCATCATGATTTTCTGAATTTCTGATAGTGAACCATTTTAATTGAACCTTTTATTTAACTAGGCAAGTCAGTTTAAGAACAAATTCTTCTTTACAATGACAGCATACCGGAGAACAGTGGGCTAACTGCCTTGTTCAGGGGCAGAACAACATATGCTTGTCAGCTCGGGGACTCGATCCAGCAACCTTTAGATTACTGGCCCAAGACTCTAACCACCAGACAACCTGCCGTCCCAACATCTTTGACATTGACTGGATTGAACATTCACTGTATTATTGTGAGATTCACTGGTGTAGCATAACTAAATCAACAGCACTAACATGTACAGTATTTCACTATGTTGCTATGGTTACTTACATGTATTCCGCCACCAACAGGAAGAATCTGTAACATCAGAACACACACTGGTAACTACAGTAAACTTAGAAGTTTGACTTCAATCTAAAATGGGAAATGTATTGTGATTAATTTGAACTATTTATTTTGTCAAACACCCACAATCTCTAGATCAGGTCTGGCTTGTCCAGCTTGGAGAGCCTACAAATAATTGGAAAACAAAGATTTGTATTATAGAAAATTCAGTTCTTCAGTGTTCTATTCCCTTTTCAGGCACTTTGTTCCTCATCTTATGATTTTCAAACCATTCAAATTGTCATAATTATTCTTATTCTTGAAATTTGAACACCTTTTCATCACAAAACATCAGTTATGGTATCCATATGTCCATGGAAGGACACCCTCGAGTTATGTATATGTCCTAATATGGGCAATGTAACTATGTATCAAATCAAATGCATCATAAACAACAGGTGTAGACTAGCAGTGTTTCTTACCTGAGCGTTGGCAGCCTGGAAGTCAAACTCCATGACCAGCCTTTGCTTGTGAAGTACAGATGAATGTTCGATGAATGTTAGGTTCAGCACTTATAAAGACACTGTAATCACAGTAAATAATGACTAAATATTTGAATACTGTTTGTAAATGTATCCAATTCATTTATTTGTAAATTAAAGAAGAAAAAAAACATAATTTCAGAGTATCACAATGGTTGAGGTATTTTGTACTGAAATACAGAGAAACATAAAATAGGAAAGACAACACAGTAAGCTTATAAATAATACATTGGAGAAATGAACTCACAGGGCGGCCAAGAGCAATCCCCAGGATGCAGGCGATCAGAATGAAGGTTTTCATCTTGAATGATTCTGTCGACTAAAAATATCTGACATTTTATAAAATCCCCCATCACTTTCTGAAGTGGTTTCCTCTAGTTTATTTTCCCTTCTGCCTTGACAAATATTGAAGCTAAAGGTTGAATCAGCGATTATTTCTAATACATTACCTTTAGTAGTGCAGCAAGGAGGAAGCCTGTATAGAATACAAATATTTAAAAGTATGCATCCTGTTTGCAAAAAAGGCACTTAAGTAAATCTGAAAAAAAGGTGTCCTTTATGTCCTGAATACAAAGCGTTATGTTTGGGGCAAATCCAACAGAACACATCACTTAGTACCACTCTTCATATTTTCAAGCATGGTGGTGGCTGCATCACGTTTTGGGTATGCTTGTCATTGGCAAGGATTAGGGAGTTTTTTAGGATAAAAATAAATGGAATAGAGCTAAACACAGGCAAAATCCTAGCGGAATACCTTGTTCAGTTGCATTCCAAAAGACAAATTAACCTTTTAGCAGGACAAAAACCTAAAACACAAGGCCAAATATACAGTGGAATTGCTTACTTAAATGACATTGAATGTTCCTGAGTGGCCTAATTACTGTTTTGACCTAAACCTAAATGGCTATCTAGCAATGACAGCAGCTGAATTTTAAAAAAAAGAATCATGTGCAAATATTGTACAACCCGGGTGCGCAAAGCTCTTAGAGACTCACAGCTGATTCTAACATGTATTGACTCAGGAGTGTAAATACTTATGTGAACGAGTTATTTCTTTATTTCATTTTCAATAAATTTGCAAACATTTCAAAAAAAAAAATCACTTTGTCATTATTAGGTATTCTGTGTAAATATATCAAAAAAAAAAAAAAAAGATTTAATCCATTTTGAATTCAGGCTGTAAAATGTGGGTGTCACGCTTGTAGAAAGGAGTGGACCAATGCGCAGCGTGCGTAGAGTTCCACATTATATTTAATAGTGAAACTTACAACAAAACACAAAGAATAACAAACGTGCGGTCACGGCGCCCACAAAGCACTAACCAAAACAATATCCCACAAAGCACTAACCAAAACAATATCCCACAAAGCAGGTGGGAGAAAGGGCTTCCGAAATATGATCCGCAATTAGAGGCAACGATTACCAGCTGCCTCTAATTGGGAACCATACAAATATATGTGACAAAATAAATGACTAGAACCCCCCCCCCCCCCCCCTAGTCACACTCTGACCTAAACACCATAGAGAACCGAGGGCTCTCTATGGTCAGAGCGTGACAGTGGGGTGTGACTACTTTCTGAAGGCACTGTATTAGACCTGGTTTTAATACTTGTATCCTTTCTGACTCCCTTGAGTTAATCACTGATCTGCAATTACTTGATAGGAAGCCTAAAAGCAAGAGCTCAGTGACTTTCAACTTGGCACCATCATAGGATGCCACCTTTCCAACAAGTGAGTTAGTCACATTTCTGCCCAGTAAGAGCTGCACCGGCCAACTGTAAGTGCTGTTATTGTGAAGTGGAAATCTCTAGGAGTAACAACGGCTCAGCCATGAAGTGGTAGGCCACACAAGCTCACAGAAAGGGACCACCGAGTGCTGAGGTGCGTAGAGCGTAAAAATCATCTGTCCTCGGTTGCAAAACTCATTACCGAATTCCAAACTGCCTCTGGAAGCAACATCAGAATGGGTTTCCATGGCCAAAAAGCTGCACACAAGCCAAAGATCACCATACGCAATGCCAAGTGTCGTTTTGAGTTTTGTATAGCTCGCCGCCATTGGACTCTGGAGCAGTGGAAACACGCTTCCCCATCTGGCAGTCTGACGGACGAATCTGGGTTTGGCGAATGCCAGTACAATGTTACCTGCCCCAAAGCTAGGTCCAGACAAGCAGGTGTCCACATACTTCTGGTCATGTAGTGTACTTGTTGGTAATGTTTCTCTTATTTGTTTATTTTGTAGGATCATCCGATTGAACCTGGCTGCTACTGTAGGACCCAGAAGACTTTATTTTGGTTTGCAATTCTGTTACTCTACAACACACAATATATATTTATGTCGATTTGGAGGCCTATGCAGTGAAATGTATTTTGGAGTGACATTCAATGCTTATTCTATAGTCAAAATTGGCCAATATAAGGCTTAGCGAAAGAACTGTGATATGACTGTTTAAATTCAAAACTTTATTATACATTTTTTACTTTTATGGCCATGAAGCATTATAGTTACTGGTAACTCCTTTTGCAGTAAAGTAAGTGGGAACTATAAACTAATGGACATTGATATTTATTATCAACAGATGTCCATCGATCCACACTGTTCAACTGAAATGAACACCTACAGATATTGTACTGTTAAAGAATAATTGAATAAAATGAACTGTTTAATCAAATAACTTATTCTCCTCTTTAAATTCACACAAAGACATTATACAGGGAAAACACTCAATGATTGCTTGTAAAACATACTTTAATTGCCTTTACTAAAATACATGGCTTAAATTAAATGTAGCAAAGAAAAGATTGTAAGGAAGATAATGTCCACCCATACTCTCTATTGCCTACTCTAATATCAATGATGCATGCTTATTATACTAATTACAATAGCCTTCACTAGAAACTTCAAGGGGAAAAACTCTAAAGGACAGTAGATTAACACTCTACATTGATACTCATAACCATACTACTGTAAATACCCCAATTAATATCAAAAGGCCATACTGAAGTAGCAAATCATCTGGTCTTCTCTGGGTCGGCAGACTTTGTACTTCCTTCAAGCTGGTAACTAAAAAAGCAGCAGGAATAATGTAATGAACAAAATATATTGTGTCTTCATTTTGTTGTCAAAGGACTTCACAGCATAATTAAGACTTACATTCAGTTTCCATTCTATGGTTGCACATGAGGTACCTGTGGACAAAGAAAAATGTCACTGTCATTCTTGGATTCCCCCTAAGCTATAGATGACATCTTCTAAAGGAGTAGGTAGAAAAAACATAAATCACTTTCAGTCAAAAGTTCACTGTGATTGTTGTATTGCTTAAACCACAGATGACATAGAGTAAAATAATATGTGAAAAGAGGGTAAATCTTTTCCAAATGATGTTCAGGAAAGAAGTTGTACATATAGTTATGATAGATAGAGTTCTAGCTTTCCAACCTGGCCTGTCTGCACTGTCTGCTCCTGCTGAGCTGGCTGCAAAGGATCCTGGGAATGAGGAAGTTGAGAGTTGTATGGGGGGAATGGGATCTGCAGAAAAAAAGAGCACCTGTTGTCTTGGACACCAGAGCAGGGGTTTCCAAACTTTTTGTATCTGGGACACCTTTTGTGATAACAAATTCACGAGGGATCCCCTCATAACATCAGAACACAACTCTTACTTTAGAGTTCAATACAAATAGCATATAAGCAGTTTTACTATGACTTCTGTAGTGTTTGGCCAGACTATGTCTCTTGACACTGGAAATAACATTTTAAAGGCCCCCACTTTGCATGTTGCAGTTGTAAAGTTAATATCCTGCAACTCTGAAAATGTTTCATTGGGGCAGGAATAACCTTTAGCAATTGTAAAGCTTAAATTTACAGTGAATTATGTTCAAAACAAACATTTAGGGGAATACAATAATAATTTTGTTGAACATTTTTATAATTGATGATCACTGTGGATACCAATATCCCTGTGACCCTCCCAGGCCCATGTTTTGCATATAAGGCCCAAGAACATAAATTGTGGCGTAATAATATTACATTGCATTATATTGCACCCTCTAAACTCTTTCCACTGATCCTTTCTCCAAAATGTGTTTATTCCATTGTTGCAAGCAATATTCATAAAAATAAAAGATACATTCAAATTAGATATATTTAGAGATTTGGCCGCAATACCCCACTTTGACCCCTGCTCTATAGCATCTGTAATCAAGGAAACGTGTACATCTTTGCACCCATTACAATAACTAAAGGTCAGGAAAGGGATGTCCTACATTGGGTCTTTGCTGTGGCACAGTTTGTGGTTGGTATTCATTTGGGAACAACTGTGAAAAGATAAAACAAAAATAAAGCAAAAAGATACAGAAATTCCAACATCAATCTGAAAATTTATGAAATTATTTATTACATTTTTTGGAGTGATTAAATGTTGTACTCACGTTTGGAATCTGTGGCATCTGAGGGATATTTGGCATCATCTGAAACAAAAATAAATAGCTCAGACATCCTTTAATGACAGAATGGATTAACTAAGATACAAATGTTTACACCAATTAAACATGATATATCCAGGTCAGTGTATGTGTATCTGTTTATATGTATATGAGGGTGTACTTACTACGTGCACATGCTAAAAGTAAGGTAGGAGGTGGGTAGAAAACGAAGTGTATCATTGCAGCAAAGTATTTATAAACTACAAATCAGATCTCTTAAACGTTTCGTTCATTTTTGTTATATTATCGAATCAATAGGCCATGATTAATTATGGCCCAATTAAGCCTGGCGTTCAAGGAGCTTTTCATTGTGATTGGGTTATTTAGCCTAAAAACCCTTAGAACTACCTAAAGAAAAATCAAAAAGCAACTCTGTATCTCTTCCCATTCTAGCAAGAGTGGCCAAAAGGGTGTTTAGCATCCCCAGTGGCTCTACTGGCCTGCTCTCCATGCACCATTGCATGAGCCTGAAGCCACAGACTGGCCAAACTTGTGTTGCAAAAAAAACATATTCTAAAATTGAATTCAAAGGCAGTAATACGTCATTTCTCGTTTAATTTGTAATTAATTCTAAGTAAGTCGCAGCCTATATGCACAATGTATAGGCCATAATGATTTAATAAAACAAAATGTTGTTTAAATGCTGAGTGCTTATCATGCCTTGACCATAGAGAGCCTAGGTTATTATATGTCTATGTTGGCCTGGTATGGTTCCCAATCAGAGGCAGCTGTTTATCGTTGTCTCTGATTGGGGATCATATTTAGGCAGCCTTTTCCCACTTGAACTCGTTTGTTTGTGTGTAGTTGCCAGTGTGCACTGCAATTGACTTCACGTTTCGTTTTTGGTTCTGTATTGTTTTGGTGAGTTTCTTTAATTAAACATGTGGAACTCCATCCACGCTGCGCCTTGGTCCGTTAATTCTACAAACAACCGTGACAGTGCTTTATGTCTGTACCACACTACTCTGTCGCACTCCCAAATTCTTCTAAACGTATTAATTTTCATGCTATAGCCTGGAAATAATAGAAATAAGCTTGCCTATATAATTATTTTAGGCTCCCTGTCAGGCTCTTGACCTATTTACAGTGTTTACATGCTGTTTAATATGACATGTGGCCTATTTTAAATTATGTGCACTTCTTACATTCACCTTTTCATGTTAATTCAAATCATTTTCATTCAAATAATTTGATTGTGTTTCAATACTTCAAAACCAAATGGTAGGTCCAGGTAGTCACAAAAAGGAATGCGTTTTGGTTCAAATTGGAGCAGCATTTTTTTTTCTTATGAGTGCAGAGCAGTGTTGGAAAGGACGTGGAGAGCAGGAGTTGTGCGCGAGCACCGCTCCATGAGCTATGCCCTGGATATCAAATGGTTAAATTCTGCTCACCTACTCTGATCCAGGTCCCACTGAAATAAAATGTTTGGTTGTAAACAAGTAGATGATATCAGGATTTACCTTTTGCTGCACAAAGTCATAGGGGTAGTACTTTAATATGGGGGGAAAAGAAACAGAGAAACAATCATTAAACTACTGCAGTATATAGATAAAATACATTCAATGTGATCTGTGCTTGAGTAGGATATTAAATGGATGGGTTCTCTTACAAAACACATACAGTATAACAACCCTCATTTCCTGCTGTGCAATTTGGAATGTACCATGCCTTAACTTTAGCCACTTAAAGTCATGAGTCACCTGAACTTAAATAGTGCCTATCAAATTTCATATAGCTGTAATTGAAGAGAGAGATTTATTCACATACTACAACACCTATAATTCTGAGGAGGGATAAGTAACTCAACTTGAGACAACACTTACAATTTCTACACTCTTTCTTCCTGGGGCCTTAGGTAGGGAGTATTTGATGAAGGCTTGAGAGGGATAGGACTGCTGAAAGAAAAGAAAGGGGAAAGTTAAAAGGAATGTTCAATGTGGAGGATGGTTGATATATTAAAGAAGGTGAAGTATGTTTTAGTAGTATCTATAGTATTTACTGGTCCATTGATCTGGCCACCAGTAGACCATCCAGGGAATCTCTGTGGAAACACCTGTAATATAAAGTAAAACAAACAAAACAGTTACACATTACAAATAAATAAAATGACTCTACTATTTAATTAAGACAAAACTCCAGTGTAACTGCTAAAGTTCAAGATGATTACTCATCACAGTCTGAATTAAATAGGCAAGTGATAAGTCAAGAGAAAGTAAATCATGAAGTAAGTAATAACTTAAAGTATTGCTAAGTAGGTCATTAAGTCACTAAAAAGACAATTCTTTGATCATATCATTTTAGAGAGGTCTAATAGAGGTCTCATAGTGAAGATGATGTAAGAGCATACTATTTCCATGCTGACAGGGCCGTTGAGTCCAGGCTGAGGGTAAGGCTGGCCTGCTGGGTAGAGGCCTTCATTCACCTGGGGATTAAACACTTGGGTCAAAGGTCAAACAAAAGTGTCCTCATAAATTAATTTCAGTACTTAATCTTCTCATGTTATGTATTGTTTCATACTATGTTGAACCACACCTAAGAAAGGTGACCAACAGAATGCAGTAGAATATTACAATATGCATTTGTTCTTACTTGTGTGGGTGGTCCTGATTGCCTTGGATCCCCATAGTGGGGCAAGTAATTGAAGAAAGGTTGACGCTGTGAACATTGAACAAATACTAAATAATCACAATTTTCACAAAGCCATAGTCAATTTAAAGAAATGACAGACTGTTGACAGACACTCAGTGGAAAATGAGATGTGAATAATGTGCTCTGGACTCTTAACACCCAACTAAGTTCTTTTACATCCAGATTCTGGAAATAGATCATGATACGTTTGGAAAGTGAAGACGTCATAGAATATCAAAAGGTTAACAAACTAATTAACTAATGGGCTAAATGAATTGTTTTGCCTCACAGTTAGACAAGACGATTAGCTAGCCAGTTCAAAGTATTAACAGGTAGTTAACAATTGCTTATAAACTAGCTACCGTAGCGATGCCATGTCAATAACCTGTCTCCAAAAACGACGAGGGAGTCTCCAGTTGTGTTTACATTTTTTCCATTGTGACGCACACCCTTGCGTGTCCACTTTCTATGCGTATTCAAAATCCTACTCTTGAGAAATACAGGAGTAAAGTTTTCCTTGCCCATTTTTTCAAACTTACTGGAGCAGCAGATATTGAGCTGGCCAAACAAAGGCACATAATGGTGATCTTCATTTTCAAAGGAGAACCTTGCACATGAAAGAGAGGTATAATGTTAAGTTAACACCCTCCAGTGTCAAAAAGTAGTCATCTCTATTACATTAGACACATTTTAACACTGACCACCAGTGTTGAATGACTGCAACAATAACCAGTGTTGGTCTGTTTTAATTTTTAACATAATGCTTACAGGAATTCTGTGAAAGTCTTAAAAGCATAACACTTATAAAAGTCTAACAATAACTCTGTGTAGTGTGGGACACTATAGAGACACTTTGATTGTTAAACTTAACTCTATTAAAGATATTAACACTTGCAATGCAATGTTGTTGTGAGAATCCTTAGGCACTCAAAGCATTCTGTAAATTCATAAGAATAAAGAATCCCATACCATTACTTTGTACAACATCCAGATAAAATGCATTTTAAATAGACAAGTTCTAGCCACATTACCTTTGGTGATACCAGTATAGATGAGGAATATGGAGTGTCATACAGTGCAGAGATCTATCTCTGCTTTTAAACCGTGTCAGTTGAGATTTCAGCCAACCAACATTGACCTGCTGTGACATCACTTAGTGAATGAGAATGTGGCTGTCTAGTCGTGAGCTTTGGTAAATGACAGTGGTCAAAAAAGTATAGCAATCATAATAGCAGAGCATGGCTGATTACACGGTCTGCAATAGTGCAGACTTCAGCACATTTATTGGAAAGCACATATATTATCACAAACCTGTGTGAATTTATAGTAAACAAACCATATTCAACAACAATTAATTGAATATTTTCTTAAACAACAACACAATGCAACATCAAGCGTACTGTAAATTGGTCAAGTATATTAGCAATCCAATTGATAACACCGTCGTGTTCGTGAGAGTCTCATCTTTGCATAGAGTGGTCATAATTGTTTTTAGGCTAAACCTTGTCTCATGGACTGACAAGCATCGCTCTAGCGCTGTCACCTTTCACCGCAGATGCAGAAGTGTGACTGGATTGAGACGCATCCAATGCAAGAATATATATCTCTAGCTTAAACTGACAGAATTTTATATAACCATGTTTTGTATGGCACGTTTGTTCTCTGATTTGCTCCCCACAAGAGTTATAGGGCTTGTCTGTAGACGATCCGCCAACTTTTATGACCACTGTTATGACCCCTCTATAGAAAGATGAGACTCTTAGGAACACAATGGTGTTCTCCATTTTGCCCCCCACAAGCGTTTTGGGACTCGTCTGAAGTCGGTACAGCCGATCTACCAACTTCTGTCTGCAGCGTCGGAACATTTTGGGCTACACACCCCTCTGGAAAGGTGAGACTCTCACAAATACGTACATGTTGGTTGTTTTGCTCTAGAACGCCCACAGGCCTCACAAGACTCACCCGGTACAAGTTGAAAAAATGTGTGCAAGTATACTGTATTTTGAGACAGTTTAGTATCAAATATATGGGGTTAAATACATGATAAAAAATCGATGAAAAATGTTCCGACACTTCAGAACAATCTTCCTTTCAATTTTTTTGGGCGAGGACTAGCCATGAAGTCTGTAGCCATGAAGTGCTTTGAAATGCTGGTAGTGGCTCACTTCAACACCATTATCCCAGAAACCCTAGACACACTCCAATTTGCATACCGCCCAAACAGATCCGCAGATTATGCAATTTCTATTGCACTCCACACTGCGCTTTCCCACCTGGACAAAAGGAACACCTACGTGAGAATGCTATTCATTGACTACAGCTCAGCGTTCAACACCATAGTACATTCAAAGCTCATCAATAAGCTAAGGATCCTGGGACTAAACACATCCCTCTGCAACTGGATCCTGGACTTCCTGACGGGCCAACCCCAGGTGGTGAGGGTAGGTAGCAACACATCTGCCACGCTGATCTTCAACACTGGAGACCCTCAGGGGTGCGTGCTCAGTCCCCTCCTGTACTCCCTGTTCACCCACGACTGCGTGGCCAGGCACGACTCCAACACCCTCGTTATGTTTGCAGATGACACAACAGTGGTAGGCCTGATCACCGACAACGACGAGACAGCCTATAGGGAGGAGGTCAGAGACCTGGCTGGGTGATGCCAGAATAACAACCTCTCCCTCAACGTAACCAAGACTAAGGAGATGATTGTGGACTACAGGAAAATGAGGACAGAGCACGCCCCCATTCTCATCAACGGGGCTGTAGTGGAGCAGAATGGCAGAATGAGAGCTTTACGTTCCTTGGTGTCCACTTGGTGTCCACAAACTAGAATGGTCCAAACACACCAAGACAGTTGTGAAGAGGGCAGGACAAAGCCTATTCCCATTCAGGAAACTAAAAAGATTTGGCATGTGTCCTCAGACCCTCAAAAGGTTCTACAGTTCCAACATCGAGAGCATCCTGCATCCTGACTGGTTGCATCACTGCCTGGTATGGCAACTGCTCGGCCTCCGACCGCATGGCACTACAGAGGGTAGTACGTATGGCCCAATACATCACTGGGGCTAAGCTGCCGGCCATCCAGGACCTCAATACCAGGCGGTGTCAAAGGAAGGCCTTAAAGATTGTCAAAGACCCCAGCCACCCCAGTCATAGACTGTTCTCTCGACTCTACCGCATGGCAAGTAGTACCGGAGTGCCAAGTCTAGGACAAAAAGGCTTCTCAACAGTTTTTACCCCCAAGCCATAAGACTCTTGAACAGGGAATCAAATGGCTACCCAGACTATTTGCATTGTTTGCCCCACCAACCCCTCTTTTACGCTGCTGCTATTATCTGTTTATTAAATATTCCATCTTACAGATGGGACGTTAAACAGGTGTCCTGACTCTCTGAGGTCATTAAAGATCCCATGGCACTTATCGTAAGAGTAGGGGTGTTAATCCCAGTGTCCTGGCTAAATTCCCAAGCTGGTCCTCAAACCATCACGGTCACCTAATAATCCCCAGTTTACAATTGGATCATTCACCCCGCTTTTCTCCCCTGTAACTATTCACCAGGTCGTTGCTGCAAATGAGAACGTGTTCTCAGTCAATTTACCTGGTAAAATAACGGATAAAAAAATAAAATAAATGCATAGTCACTTTAACAATATATTCATGTACATACTACCTCAATTAGCCCGACCAACTAGTGCCCCCGCACATTGGCTATCTGCATTGTGTCCCGCCACCCACCACCCACCACCACCTGCCAACCCCTCTTTTACTCTACTGCTGCTCTCTGTTTATCATATATGCATAGTCACTTTAACCATATCTACATGTACATACTACCTCAATCAGCCCAACTAACCGGTGCCTGTATATAGCCTCGATACTGTTATAGCCTCGCCACTGTTATAGCCTCGCCACTGTATATAGCCTCGCTACTGTTATTTTCACTATCTTTTTACTGTTGTTTTTATTTCTTCACTTACCTAGCTCACCAAAAACCTTTTTTTATTTTTAGAAATTGCACTGTTGGTTAGAGCCTGTAAGTAAGCATTTCACTGTAAGGTCAACACTTGTTGTATTCGGCGCACGAGACAAATAAACTCTGATTTGATTGGTTGCGCAAGTGGCTCCGATACTGTTGTTTACTTTGTATATAGATGAGTCTACCTTTAAATTGAAGGATGTATGTTATTTCTTCGCAAAACTAACAACAGAGTCATAGTGTTCCAGCTGATAGTCTTAACCTCACTATATGATAACATTTGAAAACTGACTTTAGTTGGATTTTATTTGTTTGTTGGTATTGTTTAAAAAAAAAAGCAATGACTTGAAAATGAACTCTATTGCTAAATGTGTTTTGTAGGACAAGGACTAACTTTTTGTGGATTCATTTCATCGTTGGTAGTAAGATCGGCCTGCTTATTTTTACATTGTACTGGCAATCTTATTCAGTTGGCAATGCTATTTTCTTGCTTAGCATGCTTGCAACGCTATCCATCTATATAGCTACGTTGAATTGTTTGCTGTCTATTGGCCACAAAATGACTTTATGATGATAGATTATATAGGCAACATATTCTCATCATTTATGTGGCCCTTAATTATTGTCAATGGTTGTTTTGTACTGCAGTTTTAAAATCTGAATGTGTAGCTACTTAGCTAGGCTGGCTAGCTAGCCTGCACACTGGCAATCCCAAAGTAATTTGCTAGTAGTACATTGGACAAGGCCTGACAATATATAGATCATATTTTTGTATTGACTATCAATTTGTTTGGTACCTGGGGAAGGCTAGAAGCACTCCACTAGATACCCTAAAGGGCTTGCTTTGCAAGGTAATATGTTAGAAACATTTATTAAATTATGGCTAAACTAGGAAAGTGAGAGAGAACTTGGTACTGGGACTTTTGTTTACAATTATCAGTGTTATATCATTTTGAGGGTATTTAAATGTATATACTACCTCAATCAATCAATATATATTGCTCGTCGAACATCTCATTCCAAAATCATGGGCGTTAAGATGGGGTTGGTCCCCCCTTTGCTGCTATAATAGCCTCCACTCTTCTGGGAAGGATTTTGACTTGATGTTGGAACATTTCTGTGTGAACTTGCTTCAATTCAGCCACAAGACCGTTAGTGAGGTCAGGCACTGATGTTGGGCCACTAGGCCTGGCTTGCAGTCCATGTTCCAATTAATCCCAAAGGTGTTAGATGGTGAAGTCAGGGGGTTGAGGTCAGGGATCTATGCAGGCCATTCAAGATCTTCCACACTGATCTTAACAAACAATGTCTGTATGGACCTCGCTTTGAGTACGGGGTCATTGTCATTCTAAAACAGGAAAGGGCCTTCTCCAAACTGTTGCCACAAGGTCGAAAGCACAGAATCTAATGTCCTGTTCTGTAAGCTTGTGTGGCCTACCGCTTCGTGGCTGAGCCGTTGTTGCTCAGATGTTTCCACTTCACAATAACAGCACTCACAGTTGACCAGAGCAGCTCTAGCAGGGCAGATATTTGAGAAACTGATTTGTTTGAAAGGTGGCATCCTTTCAACGATGCCACGTTGAAAGTCACTGAGCCCTTCAGTAAGGCCATTTTACTGCCAATGTTTGTTTATGGAGATTACATGGCTGTGTGCTTGATTTTACACCTGTCAGCAAATCCTCTCATTTGAAGGGGTGTCCACAGACTTTTGTATATATAGTGTATATATGGTTGTGTTCATGTTTTGCAGGCTGTGTTGTTTTTTTACAGATGTATTTGCATTTTTGAGGGTGGCCTTAAAGTTTTTATAGTATCATATAGTTTTTTTATAGTGTGCTGTTTTGAGAAGGTAACAACATTTGGAAAATTTACTACACAGAGTTGTGTGTCTTGTGTACTGTCTAGAAAAATGACATTGTTACAAAAATGCGTACGCGATTGAGAAGAACTTAAATATTTTGAATTCAGAATGTCATCAATGCCACAGACTAACAAGCAGAGACAAGAAAGAAAAATTGAGGCATGGTATGGAGAAGTTTGGCAAAACGTTCTTTAAAAAAAAATTAACATTCTTCAGCCAAGTACAAACAATTACACACAGCTTTCATGCATCAAGCCATCGGTTAAGCACCATGTTACGCTGTGTTTATTGCTGGGTTAAGCATTGCATTTACTGAATCAATCTAGGACACTAAAAGCAGCTGTGGAGTTGAAGGACATCGTTGTTCATCAAAGGGTATTGTAGATCTCCAAGTATTGGTAATCTGAAAAGAGTAAAAAATGGGGGAATGAAAAACAGATATACAGGTATGTGCAAAGTCAACAGTCTTCTTACAAAGCAGACTTCTCTGAGTCTCTAAGATTTAACCACAGGAGGTATGATAAATGTAGGTCTTATGAGTTTAGAATGTACTGTACATTTGACACAATAATACAAAAAAACTGTCCACAATCAAACATAGGTACTGTAGCACCAAACAACATTATCAAGCCTGTTGCATTGCTCTGACAGAACGGTTAAGGAATTCAGCAATTCATGAGCTTAAATATGGCAATACATGTTTGTGTCATATGGTAGAGCAAAGGTCTTACTCACATCTCTAATCGTCTTCCTCATCGGATGTATGAGTCTGCAATGACAGTGGTTGCCAATTAACCAATCAGCACTCCTATTTGAACAGTTGTTTCATTTCACATCACAATGGCGAAAGGAATGGTTGAAGACACTGTTCCCAGCTTTTTTGACAGTATCTTTAAAGTAACCCACTATAACATATTGGAAATCAGTACATTTTCAAATGAAAATGACATGGACTTACTAGCGAAAGTCCATGATCAACAACCACCTCTGTATTACACTATATATAGAATAAATAAAAAAATTAAACATGATTGAGTGAGGCTCTTTCACAGTGTAGCTCCTATATGAACGTAGGTACGGTGTCCATGTTAGTACAGCCTAAGTCTCATCAGCACTCCCTTCAAATATGTTCAAAATGCCACCTAATGTATGTTGCGGACATAAAGGCATTAGGTCTTACATGGGCAGGAGCAGGCGGAGGTGGGGCAACCTGGATGCTGAAGGGGTGGTACTAGAGGAGAGGAGAGAGTCATTTATATATATTTATTTGAACCTTTATTTAACTAGGCAAGTCAGTTAAGAACAAATTCTGATTTACCATGAGTATTGGGGAACAGTGGGTTAATTGCCTTGTTCAGCGGCAGAACAACACATTTTGACCTTGTCAGCTCGGGGATTCAATCCAGCAACCATTCAGTTATATGCCCACCGCTCTAACCACTAGGCTACCTGCCACCCCAGATGCAATCAAGCAGACACACAATACATGTGGCATGCTGTGTACATGTACTGTATATTAATAGGGGTCATGATCACTCACAATCTCAACGCTCTCCTGGCCGAGTGGCTGGGGGATCTCCTGTTTGATGAAACCACCTGACTATGTTTTGACACACACACACACACACACACACACACACACACACACACACACACACACACACACACACACACACACACACACACATTCACACACACACTTTCATCATGACTTTCTGAATTCTGATAAGTTAACACCTGTGATATTGACTGGATTGAACATTCACTCTATTAGTGTGAGATGCACTGGTGTAGCATCACTAACACGACAGCACAGTGTATTTCACTATGTCGCTATGGTTACTTACAGGTACTCCACCACCAACAGGAAGGATCTGTAACATTGGAACACTCTGGTTACTATAGTAAACGTAGAAGGTTGACTTCAATCTAGAATGGGAAATGTATTGTGATTAATTTGTCAAACACCCACAATCTCTAGATCAGGTCTGGCTTGTCCAGCTTGGAGAGCCTACAAATAATTGGAAAACAAACATTTGTATTATAGAAAAGTCAGTTCTTCAGTGTTCTATTCCCTTTTCAGGCACTTTGTTCCTCATTTTATGATTTTAAAACTATTCATATTGTAACTATTATTCTTATTTTTTCATCACATTACATCAGTTATGGTGCCCATATTGGAACAGCATCACATGTCCGTGGAAGAACACCCTCGAGTTATGTATGTCCTAATATGGACACCGTAACTATGTATCAAATCAAATGCATCGTAAACAACAGGTGTAGACTAGCAGTGTTTCTTACCTGAGCGTTGGCAGCCTGGAAGTCAAACTCCATGACCAGCCTTTGCTGTGAAGTACAGATGAATGTTAGATGAATGTTAGGTTCAGCACTTATAAAGACACTGTAATCACAGTAAATAATGACTAAATATATGAATACTGTTTGTAAATGTTTCCAATCCATTTATTTGTAAATTAAAGAAAAATATATATATAATTTTAGAATGTACTTTATTTAACTAGGCAAGTCAGTTAAAAACAAAGTCTTATTTTCAATGACAGCAGGTGACAACTGGCTTGTTCAGGTGCAGAACAACAGAGTTTTACTTTGTTAGCTTGGGGATTTGATCTTAAAACCTTTCTTTTACTAGTCCAATGCTCTAACCACTAGGGTACCTGCCACCATGGGTATTTTGTACAGAATAACAGAGAAACATAAAATCGGAAAGACAACACAGTACGCTTATAAATAATACAACGGAGAATTGAACTCACAGGGCGGCCGAGAGCAATCCCCAGGATGCAGGCGATCAGAATGAAGGTTTTCATCTTGAAGGATTCTGTTGACGAAAAATATTTGACATTTTGAAAAATCTTTCATCACTTTCTGAAGTAGTTTCCTCTAGTTTATTTTCCCTTTTGCGTTGACAAATACTGAAGCTAAAGGTTGAATCAGAGTTGATTTCTAATAAATTACCTTTAGTAGTGCAGCTCAACAAGAGAATCAAAGGATTGCTGAAGAAGGATATGATGTCTGAGGGAGAGATCTGCTCCTTTTTATTCTCCCCAAAAGCAAAAGGAGGTCCAACTTCTGATGATGGCTTGGTGACTAGCCAAGCCATTCTTTGATCATTCAAAAATATGCTTTGGCAGCTATTGTTTATCTATATGAACAATCTCCAAATATCCTTTTTTGCTTTGATTGTAATTACAGATGCCCACCCCCATCCTGTATTTGATTGGCAGCCTTTAAGGATAAACATTAAGATATCATCCTATGATGTATATGAATATGACATAAGACATTTTGCACACCTGGCTTCACCTCAGTGTTTATAGATTTCAATCTAGACCTCCCGAGTGGTACATTGGTCTAAGGCACTGTATTATAGTTGCTAACTCTTCCGCTAGAGATCCTGGTTTGAGTCCAGGCTCTGTGGCAGCCAGTTGTGACTGGGAGACCCATGGGGTGGTACATAATTGGCCCAGCATTGTCTGATTTAGTGGAGGGTTTGGCTGGCAGTGATGTTCTTGTCCCATTGTGCTCTAGCAACTCCTGTGGCAGGCTGGGTGCATGCATGCTGACATGGTTGCCAGGTATATGATTGTTTCCTCCGACACATTGGTGTGGTTGGCTTCGGGGTTAAGC
Source organism: Oncorhynchus kisutch (assembly GCF_002021735.2). NCBI lineage: Eukaryota > Metazoa > Chordata > Actinopteri > Salmoniformes > Salmonidae > Oncorhynchus > Oncorhynchus kisutch. Next base: position 44,411,668 of record NC_034185.2, read on the forward strand.
AGGAAGTGTGTCAAGAAGCAGTGCGGCTTGGTTGTGTAGTGTTTTGGAGGACGCATATGGCTCTTGACCTTTGCCTCTCCCGAGTCTGTATGGGAGTTGCAGCAATGAGAGAAGACCAGTTGGATACCATAAAACTAAACAAAAAGATTTAAATCTATTGGGTAACTATTGTCTAGTTACCTACCCAATAGATTTATTGTTATTTAATCTATTGTTATTTAATCAAAACATTTTGGTCTGTGACCTGTTTCAAGTAATTCACATTTTCTTGTGACCATCCATATAGTAAAAACAGTATTCCCAGCAGCAGGCCAGTCTTAACCCTAAAAGCACCAAAAGGGGTCAATTTTATCCTTTTGAAATTGTAGGACTTTGTCAAGAAACTATTTACCAACATAAAAACATAATTTATGACTACCTGTGTTAATATGGTTAAATGAAAAATGTTCTCTCTTTTGTATACAAGTGATGCGATGCTAAGCTGAAAATGTAGACTCAAATCAAATCATATTGTATTTAGCAGATGTTATTGCAGGTGTAGTGAAATGCTTGTGTTCCAAGCTCCAACAGTGCAGTAGTATCTAACAATTCACATCAATACACACAGATCTAAAAGTAGTAAGCATTTTGATAAAGCACCAAATTTGGCATAGAGGAAGATTTGTTTTTGTCTACTTACATTATTACCAAACTTTTCAAATGAAGCCCTCAAGAAAATATGGATTTTGTTAAATGTGTGATGTTATTGAAAGAAAGGTCTACTAGAGCTAGGCCTACTTAAACTAAGACTTTGACATGCACAGCATGTTGAACCCATTTTTTTCAGATAAGTCTAATGTAAGATGATGCACGTACATAGTATCAATCTGTGCATGTCCATTGGTACACATCACTCTGCAGCAACATAGCTGCGAGACAACCACTGTGGAGAAGTTTAGCCTCGTGCTTCACTGTTGTCAGCTTGCTACTGCTGTTTGCTTTGTGAATTGCAGAGAATAACTATGATATCAATCCTAACACGATTCAAACTACCCTCAAACAACATTGGCACTCACTTTTTGAAATGCAATATTTTTCTTTTTTTAGGTGTTTACAGATGTACAGTGTGCTTTTTTGAATACATATTTACTTACATCCCCTATGCTTTAGTATCTGCGTTGCTTTTACCTTTGATTCTGTTCCCTGGTGAATAGACATGTATTTTACCTCTATCATCTAGACCTGTCATGAGGGTAAACATGACAAAAAACAACTGATGAATAGTTTCGAGCCTCACTACCTGTCTATCATTTCAGTAACACTTAAATTGGATAGCCCATCTGTAGATGGTCTACAGACTATCAGTAACATTTCAAAAAAATATCTACTAACCCTAACCCTAGCCGTAGCCCTAACCCTTATTCAAACCTAACCTTAACCCTAACCTGAGCAAGAATTTTCTTATCAAAAGGTACTGTAGTTTGTTGCTAGTATGACCGTCTGTAGAGCATTTACAGATGTACAATCTGGACTATCCAAATAATGTGTGACCATAATTTCTAATCCAAGTCCTATCTAGAGGCTTCAAATGAGCCCTCCTGTGTTTAGATACATCTTGGCTGCCTTACAAAATGTCACCCTAATGGGCCCCGGTCAAAAGTAATCCACTACAGTGTGCCATTTGTGTTGCAACCTAGGTTCAAGTGGAAAATGTGGGGGTTTCTCTATGTTTTCTGTCTGTCTTCGTCTCTGAGTGGGTAATTAAGGCACATAGGTGAGGTGAAGGGAGTTAGTGCTGATTATCTGAATGATATGTATTTATATTTGGGAAATAATGAATATGTCAACGGCCTGCAACATGAAGGTTTGTGATGTGAAGCTCTCAGCTACCTTGGCAGCAGTTGTGTTTGGGTTTAATTAGATGTAGCCAATTAGATGTAGCCAATGCCACAGACAAACTGGTGGAGACAAGAAAGGAAATTGGGGCAACAGATATAGACAAGTGTTGCATCAAGATTGAAGATGACACCAGAGGTTGTCAAAATGCTGGTGTGGGGTTTTATTAGCATTTCATGAATTACTTTTTATACACAGAAATTCACAACACAGTCAAGAATTAACTTGCAACCCTGTTCATTCTAAATACATAGTAAAACACTGAAATATTATAGAACAAATACAACACACATAAATACAACTCCTACTTGCCAGTTCTACCTACGTTTTGCATCAACCCAGGATAGATGGCCTGTCTGCTGCGGAAACCCCCAGGAGAGACCCCATGGTGGGTAGGAGGCCAGGTGAGGGCAGACTGAAGGAGGGAAGCTCTGGATTTTGGACCACAGTGCCGATGGGCAGACTGGCTGCGGGCATGCTTCCCCCTAGACCGGGCAAGTACTTCCCCAATGCGACCGATTCTACCTGCCATTTGTCAGACAAAGAGAGAGAGAAAGAGAGAGAGAGAGAGAAAGAAAGAGGAATGTGCAAAATTAATGCATTCTTTATACTGTATCAAATACATATTTTTCACTGAGTTCAATGAGTTTCAATGTAGATTGATAAGGATCTTTCTTACATTACCTCAAACTCTTCAGAGCTCAGACCACCAAATGGAGCATTCCAGAACAGAATTGGCACACTGTATAATGAGACAATTACCGAAAGTACAATACATGATTTCTTTAAAAATAATGACAATTGTCTTACTGAAGGTTTACCATTGGTTGTTGAAAAATGTAGAAGAATTGGGTCAGTACACATTTAAAAAAAAGGTATTTCTGAACAAAACACAAAATGAAGCCATACTACACCTTTTCAGAAAAAAGACACAAGCATGTTGCTATTTTGCATAAAATAGGTTTATGATTGTCATTTATTTGTTATCTACCTGCTGTTGCTGCTGCTGCTGTTGGTCAGACAGTGGTACCTGTTCTGGTTGCACTGGTTGTGATGGTGGGGTGACTGCTGCCGCTGGGTTTACTGGGGAAGCCTTTGCCGGTAATTGTGGAAAATGTGGAACATGTGGGACTGCTGCTTGGAAAAACCATAAGACTCTTGAACAGGGAATCAAATGGCTACCCAGACTATTTGCATTGTTTGCCCCACCAACCCCTCTTTTACGCTGCTGCTATTATCTGTTTATTAAATATTCCATCTTACAGATGGGACGTTAAACAGGTGTCCTGACTCTCTGAGGTCATTAAAGATCCCATGGCACTTATCGTAAGAGTAGGGGTGTTAATCCCAGTGTCCTGGCTAAATTCCCAAGCTGGTCCTCAAACCATCACGGTCACCTAATAATCCCCAGTTTACAATTGGATCATTCACCCCGCTTTTCTCCCCTGTAACTATTCACCAGGTCGTTGCTGCAAATGAGAACGTGTTCTCAGTCAATTTACCTGGTAAAATAACGGATAAAAAAATAAAATAAATGCATAGTCACTTTAACAATATATTCATGTACATACTACCTCAATTAGCCCGACCAACTAGTGCCCCCGCACATTGGCTATCTGCATTGTGTCCCGCCACCCGCCACCCACCACCACCTGCCAACCCCTCTTTTACTCTACTGCTGCTCTCTGTTTATCATATATGCATAGTCACTTTAACCATATCTACATGTACATACTACCTCAATCAGCCCAACTAACCGGTGCCTGTATATAGCCTCGATACTGTTATAGCCTCGCCACTGTTATAGCCTCGCCACTGTATATAGCCTCGCTACTGTTATTTTCACTATCTTTTTACTGTTGTTTTTATTTCTTCACTTACCTAGCTCACCAAAAACCTTTTTTTATTTTTAGAAATTGCACTGTTGGTTAGAGCCTGTAAGTAAGCATTTCACTGTAAGGTCAACACTTGTTGTATTCGGCGCACGAGACAAATAAACTCTGATTTGATTGGTTGCGCAAGTGGCTCCGATACTGTTGTTTACTTTGTATATAGATGAGTCTACCTTTAAATTGAAGGATGTATGTTATTTCTTCGCAAAACTAACAACAGAGTCATAGTGTTCCAGCTGATAGTCTTAACCTCACTATATGATAACATTTGAAAACTGACTTTAGTTGGATTTTATTTGTTTGTTGGTATTGTTTAAAAAAAAAAGCAATGACTTGAAAATGAACTCTATTGCTAAATGTGTTTTGTAGGACAAGGACTAACTTTTTGTGGATTCATTTCATCGTTGGTAGTAAGATCGGCCTGCTTATTTTTACATTGTACTGGCAATCTTATTCAGTTGGCAATGCTATTTTCTTGCTTAGCATGCTTGCAACGCTATCCATCTATATAGCTACGTTGAATTGTTTGCTGTCTATTGGCCACAAAATGACTTTATGATGATAGATTATATAGGCAACATATTCTCATCATTTATGTGGCCCTTAATTATTGTCAATGGTTGTTTTGTACTGCAGTTTTAAAATCTGAATGTGTAGCTACTTAGCTAGGCTGGCTAGCTAGCCTGCACACTGGCAATCCCAAAGTAATTTGCTAGTAGTACATTGGACAAGGCCTGACAATATATAGATCATATTTTTGTATTGACTATCAATTTGTTTGGTACCTGGGGAAGGCTAGAAGCACTCCACTAGATACCCTAAAGGGCTTGCTTTGCAAGGTAATATGTTAGAAACATTTATTAAATTATGGCTAAACTAGGAAAGTGAGAGAGAACTTGGTACTGGGACTTTTGTTTACAATTATCAGTGTTATATAATTTTGAGGGTATTTAAATGTATATACTACCTCAATCAATCAATATATATTGCTCGTCGAACATCTCATTCCAAAATCATGGGCGTTAAGATGGGGTTGGTCCCCCCTTTGCTGCTATAATAGCCTCCACTCTTCTGGGAAGGATTTTGACTTGATGTTGGAACATTTCTGTGTGAACTTGCTTCAATTCAGCCACAAGACCGTTAGTGAGGTCAGGCACTGATGTTGGGCCACTAGGCCTGGCTTGCAGTCCATGTTCCAATTAATCCCAAAGGTGTTAGATGGTGAAGTCAGGGGGTTGAGGTCAGGGATCTATGCAGGCCATTCAAGATCTTCCACACTGATCTTAACAAACAATGTCTGTATGGACCTCGCTTTGAGTACGGGGTCATTGTCATTCTAAAACAGGAAAGGGCCTTCTCCAAACTGTTGCCACAAGGTCGAAAGCACAGAATCTAATGTCCTGTTCTGTAAGCTTGTGTGGCCTACCGCTTCGTGGCTGAGCCGTTGTTGCTCAGATGTTTCCACTTCACAATAACAGCACTCACAGTTGACCAGAGCAGCTCTAGCAGGGCAGATATTTGAGAAACTGATTTGTTTGAAAGGTGGCATCCTTTCAACGATGCCACGTTGAAAGTCACTGAGCCCTTCAGTAAGGCCATTTTACTGCCAATGTTTGTTTATGGAGATTACATGGCTGTGTGCTTGATTTTACACCTGTCAGCAAATCCTCTCATTTGAAGGGGTGTCCACAGACTTTTGTATATATAGTGTATATATGGTTGTGTTCATGTTTTGCAGGCTGTGTTGTTTTTTTACAGATGTATTTGCATTTTTGAGGGTGGCCTTAAAGTTTTTATAGTATCATATAGTTTTTTTATAGTGTGCTGTTTTGAGAAGGTAACAACATTTGGAAAATTTACTACACAGAGTTGTGTGTCTTGTGTACTGTCTAGAAAAATGACATTGTTACAAAAATGCGTACGCGATTGAGAAGAACTTAAATATTTTGAATTCAGAATGTCATCAATGCCACAGACTAACAAGCAGAGACAAGAAAGAAAAATTGAGGCATGGTATGGAGAAGTTTGGCAAAACGTTCTTTTAAAAAAAATGTACATTCTTCAGCCAAGTACAAACAATTACACACAGCTTTCATGCATCAAGCCATCGGTTAAGCACCATGTTACGCTGTGTTTATTGCTGGGTTAAGCATTGCATTTACTGAATCAATCTAGGACACTAAAAGCAGCTGTGGAGTTGAAGGACATCGTTGTTCATCAAAGGGTATTGTAGATCTCCAAGTATTGGTAATCTGAAAAGAGTAAAAAATGGGGGAATGAAAAACAGATATACAGGTATGTGCAAAGTCAACAGTCTTCTTACAAAGCAGACTTCTCTGAGTCTCTAAGATTTAACCACAGGAGGTATGATAAATGTAGGTCTTATGAGTTTAGAATGTACTGTACATTTGACACAATAATACAAAAAAACTGTCCACAATCAAACATAGGTACTGTAGCACCAAACAACATTATCAAGCCTGTTGCATTGCTCTGTGACAGAACGGTTAAGGAATTCAGAAATTCATGAGCTTAAATATGGCAATACATGTTTATGTCATATGGTAGAGCAAAGGTCTTACTCACATCTCTAATCGTCTTCCTCATCGGATGTATGAGTCTGCAATGACAGTGGTTGCCAATTAACCAATCAGCACTCCTATTTGAACAGTTGTTTCATTTCACATCACAATGGCGAAAGGAATGGTTGAAGACACTGTTCCCAGCTTTTTTGACAGTATCTTTAAAGTAACCCACTATAACATATTGGAAATCAGTACATTTTCAAATGAAAATGACATGGACTTACTAGCGAAAGTCCATGATCAACAACCACCTCTGTATTACACTATATATAGAATAAATAAAAAAATTAAACATGATTGAGTGAGGCTCTTTCACAGTGTAGCTCCTATATGAACGTAGGTACGGTGTCCATGTTAGTACAGCCTAAGTCTCATCAGCACTCCCTTCAAATATGTTCAAAATGCCACCTAATGTATGTTGCGGACATAAAGGCATTAGGTCTTACATGGGCAGGAGCAGGCGGAGGTGGGGCAACCTGGATGCTGAAGGGGTGGTACTAGAGGAGAGGAGAGAGTCATATATATATATTTATTTGAACCTTTATTTAACTAGGCAAGTCAGTTAAGAACAAATTCTGATTTACCATGAGTATTGGGGAACAGTGGGTTAATTGCCTTGTTCAGCGGCAGAACAACACATTTTGACCTTGTCAGCTCGGGGATTCAATCCAGCAACCATTCAGTTATATGCCCACCGCTCTAACCACTAGGCTACCTGCCACCCCAGATGCAATCAAGCATACACACAATACATGTGGCATGCTGTGTACATGTACTGTATATTAATAGGGGTCATGATCACTCACAATCTCAACGCTCTCCTGGCCGAGTGGCTGGGGGATCTCCTGTTTGATGAAACCACCTGACTATGTTTTGACACACACACACACACACACACACACACACACACACACACACACACACACACACACACACACACACACACACACACACACACACACACATTCACACACACACTTTCATCATGACTTTCTGAATTCTGATAAGTTAACACCTGTGATATTGACTGGATTGAACATTCACTCTATTAGTGTGAGATGGTGTAGCATCACTAACACGACAGCACAGTGTATTTCACTATGTCGCTATGGTTACTTACAGGTACTCCACCACCAACAGGAAGGATCTGTAACATTGGAACACTCTGGTTACTATAGTAAACGTAGAAGGTTGACTTCAATCTAGAATGGGAAATGTATTGTGATTAATTTGTCAAACACCCACAATCTCTAGATCAGGTCTGGCTTGTCCAGCTTGGAGAGCCTACAAATAATTGGAAAACAAACATTTGTATTATAGAAAAGTCAGTTCTTCAGTGTTCTATTCCCTTTTCAGGCACTTTGTTCCTCATTTTATGATTTTAAAACTATTCATATTGTAACTATTATTCTTATTTTTTCATCACATTACATCAGTTATGGTGCCCATATTGGAACAGCATCACATGTCCGTGGAAGAACACCCTCGAGTTATGTATGTCCTAATATGGACACCGTAACTATGTATCAAATCAAATGCATCATAAACAACAGGTGTAGACTAGCAGTGTTTCTTACCTGAGCGTTGGCAGCCTGGAAGTCAAACTCCATGACCAGCCTTTGCTGTGAAGTACAGATGAATGTTAGATGAATGTTAGGTTCAGCACTTATAAAGACACTGTAATCACAGTAAATAATGACTAAATATATGAATACTGTTTGTAAATGTTTCCAATCCATTTATTTGTAAATTAAAGAAAAATATATATATAATTTTAGAATGTACTTTATTTAACTAGGCAAGTCAGTTAAAAACAAAGTCTTATTTTCAATGACAGCAGGTGACAACTGCCTTGTTCAGGTGCAGAACAACAGAGTTTTACTTTGTCAGCTTGGGGATTTGATCTTAAAACCTTTCTTTTACTAGTCCAATGCTCTAACCACTAGGGTACCTGCCACCATGGGTATTTTGTACAGAATAACAGAGAAACATAAAATCGGAAAGACAACACAGTACGCTTATAAATAATACAACGGAGAATTGAACTCACAGGGCGGCCGAGAGCAATCCCCAGGATGCAGGCGATCAGAATGAAGGTTTTCATCTTGAAGGATTCTGTTGACGAAAAATATTTGACATTTTGAAAAATCTTTCATCACTTTCTGAAGTAGTTTCCTCTAGTTTATTTTCCCTTTTGCGTTGACAAATACTGAAGCTAAAGGTTGAATCAGAGTTGATTTCTAATAAATTACCTTTAGTAGTGCAGCTCAACAAGAGAATCAAAGGATTGCTGAAGAAGGATATGATGTCTGAGGGAGAGATCTGCTCCTTTTTATTCTCCCCAAAAGCAAAAGGAGGTCCAACTTCTGATGATGGCTTGGTGACTAGCCAAGCCATTCTTTGATCATTCAAAAATATGCTTTGGCAGCTATTGTTTATCTATATGAACAATCTCCAAATATCCTTTTTTGCTTTGATTGTAATTACAGATGCCCACCCCCATCCTGTATTTGATTGGCAGCCTTTAAGGATAAACATTAAGATATCATCCTATGATGTATATGAATATGACATAAGACATTTTGCACACCTGGCTTCACCTCAGTGTTTATAGATTTCAATCTAGACCTCCCGAGTGGTACATTGGTCTAAGGCACTGTATTATAGTTGCTAACTCTTCCGCTAGAGATCCTGGTTTGAGTCCAGGCTCTGTGGCAGCCAGTTGTGACTGGGAGACCCATGGGGTGGTACATAATTGGCCCAGCATTGTCTGATTTAGTGGAGGGTTTGGCTGGCAGTGATGTTCTTGTCCCATTGTGCTCTAGCAACTCCTGTGGCAGGCTGGGTGCATGCATGCTGACATGGTTGCCAGGTATATGATTGTTTCCTCCGACACATTGGTGTGGTTGGCTTCGGGGTTAAGCAGGAAGTATGTCAAGAAGCAGTGCGGCTTGGTTGTGTAGTGTTTTGGAGGACGCATATGGCTCTTGACCTTTGCCTCTCCCGAGTCTGTATGGGAGTTGCAGCAATGAGAGAAGACCAGTTGGATACCATAAAACTAAACAAAAAGATTTAAATCTATTGGGTAACTATTGTCTAGTTACCTACCCAATAGATTTATTGTTATTTAATCTATTGTTATTTAATCAAAACATTTTGGTCTGTGACCTGTTTCAAGTAATTCACATTTTCTTGTGACCATCCATATAGTAAAAACAGTATTCCCAGCAGCAGGCCAGTCTTAACCCTAAAAGCACCAAAAGGGGTCAATTTTATCCTTTTGAAATTGTAGGACTTTGTCAAGAAACTATTTACCAACATAAAAACATAATTTATGACTACCTGTGTTAATATGGTTAAATGAAAAATGTTCTCTCTTTTGTATACAAGTGATGCGATGCTAAGCTGAAAATGTAGACTCAAATCAAATCATATTGTATTTAGCAGATGTTATTGCAGGTGTAGTGAAATGCTTGTGTTCCAAGCTCCAACAGTGCAGTAGTATCTAACAATTCACATCAATACACACAGATCTAAAAGTAGTAAGCATTTTGATAAAGCACCAAATTTGGCATAGAGGAAGATTTGTTTTTGTCTACTTACATTATTACCAAACTTTTCAAATGAAGCCCTCAAGAAAATATGGATTTTGTTAAATGTGTGATGTTATTGAAAGAAAGGTCTACTAGAGCTAGGCCTACTTAAACTAAGACTTTGACATGCACAGCATGTTGAACCCATTTTTTTCAGATAAGTCTAATGTAAGATGATGCACGTACATAGTATCAATCTGTGCATGTCCATTGGTACACATCACTCTGCAGCAACATAGCTGCGAGACAACCACTGTGGAGAAGTTTAGCCTCGTGCTTCACTGTTGTCAGCTTGCTACTGCTGTTTGCTTTGTGAATTGCAGAGAATAACTATGATATCAATCCTAACACGATTCAAACTACCCTCAAACAACATTGGCACTCACTTTTTGAAATGCAATATTTTTCTTTTTTTAGGTGTTTACAGATGTACAGTGTGCTTTTTTGAATACATATTTACTTACATCCCCTATGCTTTAGTATCTGCGTTGCTTTTACCTTTGATTCTGTTCCCTGGTGAATAGACATGTATTTTACCTCTATCATCTAGACCTGTCATGAGGGTAAACATGACAAAAAACAACTGATGAATAGTTTCGAGCCTCACTACCTGTCTATCATTTCAGTAACACTTAAATTGGATAGCCCATCTGTAGATGGTCTACAGACTATCAGTAACATTTCAAAAAAATATCTACTAACCCTAACCCTAGCCGTAGCCCTAACCCTTATTCAAACCTAACCTTAACCCTAACCTGAGCAAGAATTTTCTTATCAAAAGGTACTGTAGTTTGTTGCTAGTATGACCGTCTGTAGAGCATTTACAGATGTACAATCTGGACTATCCAAATAATGTGTGACCATAATTTCTAATCCAAGTCCTATCTAGAGGCTTCAAATGAGCCCTCCTGTGTTTAGATACATCTTGGCTGCCTTACAAAATGTCACCCTAATGGGCCCCGGTCAAAAGTAATCCACTACAGTGTGCCATTTGTGTTGCAACCTAGGTTCAAGTGGAAAATGTGGGGGTTTCTCTATGTTTTCTGTCTGTCTTCGTCTCTGAGTGGGTAATTAAGGCACATAGGTGAGGTGAAGGGAGTTAGTGCTGATTATCTGAATGATATGTATTTATATTTGGGAAATAATGAATATGTCAACGGCCTGCAACATGAAGGTTTGTGATGTGAAGCTCTCAGCTACCTTGGCAGCAGTTGTGTTTGGGTTTAATTAGATGTAGCCAATTAGATGTAGCCAATGCCACAGACAAACTGGTGGAGACAAGAAAGGAAATTGGGGCAACAGATATAGACAAGTGTTGCATCAAGATTGAAGATGACACCAGAGGTTGTCAAAATGCTGGTGTGGGGTTTTATTAGCATTTCATGAATTACTTTTTATACACAGAAATTCACAACACAGTCAAGAATTAACTTGCAACCCTGTTCATTCTAAATACATAGTAAAACACTGAAATATTATAGAACAAATACAACACACATAAATACAACTCCTACTTGCCAGTTCTACCTACGTTTTGCATCAACCCAGGATAGATGGCCTGTCTGCTGCGGAAACCCCCAGGAGAGACCCCATGGTGGGTAGGAGGCCAGGTGAGGGCAGACTGAAGGAGGGAAGCTCTGGATTTTGGACCACAGTGCCGATGGGCAGACTGGCTGCGGGCATGCTTCCCCCTAGACCGGGCAAGTACTTCCCCAATGCGACCGATTCTACCTGCCATTTGTCAGACAAAGAGAGAGAGAAAGAGAGAGAGAGAGAGAAAGAAAGAGGAATGTGCAAAATTAATGCATTCTTTATACTGTATCAAATACATATTTTTCACTGAGTTCAATGAGTTTCAATGTAGATTGATAAGGATCTTTCTTACATTACCTCAAACTCTTCAGAGCTCAGACCACCAAATGGAGCATTCCAGAACAGAATTGGCACACTGTATAATGAGACAATTACCGAAAGTACAATACATGATTTCTTTAAAAATAATGACAATTGTCTTACTGAAGGTTTACCATTGGTTGTTGAAAAATGTAGAAGAATTGGGTCAGTACACATTTAAAAAAAAAGGTATTTCTGAACAAAACACAAAATGAAGCCATACTACACCTTTTCAGAAAAAAAGACACAAGCATGTTGCTATTTTGCATAAAATAGGTTTATGATTGTCATTTATTTGTTATCTACCTGCTGTTGCTGCTGCTGCTGTTGGTCAGACAGTGGTACCTGTTCTGGTTGCACTGGTTGTGATGGTGGGGTGACTGCTGCCGCTGGGTTTACTGGGGAAGCCTTTGCCGGTAATTGTGGAAAATGTGGAACATGTGGGACTGCTGCTTGGAAAAACCATGGGTATTCATATTGGGAGAACTGTAAAGAGATTACATATTTACACAATACTTAAAACCTGTTTTGGAGACTGTTTTTTTCCCGGAATTTCAGATGACTGACGTGCCCAAAGTAAACTGCCTGTTACTCAGGCCCAGAAGCTAGGATACACATATACTTGGTAGCATTGGATAGGAAACACTCTGATGTTCCTGAAACTGTTACAAAAATGTCTGTGAGTATAACAGAACTGATATGGCAGGCAAAAACCCAAGGAAAATCCATCTAGAAATATTGTTTTTGAGGTCACAGGTAATTTCACTGCTAGCCTATGGGAAATACAAATAGATAGGACCCAGATTGCAGTTCCTATGGCTTCCACTACAAGTAAACAGTCTTTAGAAAGGGTTTCAGGGTTGTTTTTCCAAAAATTAGCAAGTAGTTGGAAGAACTAACTACAAGGTATCTCTCATTAGAAAAGTAGTCTTGTTGGCGCGTGAATGAGGTGCGCGCTCTTCGTTATTTAAATATGATAGTTTATTTAGATATTAGAGTACCCGAGGATTAATTAGAAACATCGTTTGATTTGTTTTGACAAACTTTACTGGTAACTTTTTGGATTTGTTTGTATGCATGTTGAATGAGTGGATTATTGAGATCTTTGGCGCCAACTAAAAATACTTTTTGGGATATAAAGAAGGACTTCATCGAACAAAACGACCATTCAATGTGTATCTGGGACCCTTGGGATTGCAAACAGAGGAAGATCTTCAAAGGTAAGTTATTTATTTAATCGCTATTTGGGATTTTGTGACGCCTGTGCTGGTTAAAAATGTATTTTGGTGTGGGGCTCTGTCCTCAGATAATCGCATGGTATGCTTTCAACTTAAAGCCTTTTTGAAATCTGACAATGCGGTTGGATTAAGAAGAAGTTAAGCTTTTAAATTATGTATGACACTGGTATTTTCATGAATGTTTATTATTATGATTTTTGTATTTTGAATTTCGCACTCTGCAATTTTACAAGATGTTGTCGTAGGTGTCCCGTTAGCGGTTCATGCGCCAAAAGAGGTAAACATTTTAGTGTTCATTTACCAGGTAAGTGCTTTGGTTTCCTTTAGCCTCTAGAGAGACAGATTAAAAGAGATCTAAACTACACTCCATGTCCTTACATGAACTGTATGTTGTACAAAGGCAGGCACCAAAATCCCATATTCTGTTGATAGTGTGTCAAACATCTACAATAAATTATTATTATTACCACCAGTCTGCAGTGTAGTCATGAAGAGATTAGATTGCATTTAAGTTTCACCAACAAATCAAATGTCTGCCATGAGTCAAGTCAAGGACAAACGCAGATGGTTTGCTAAATATATTGATGGTAGAACTCAAGTGTAAAAATCCCCATCCTATAGATCTGAGTTGAAGACAAACCCCTTAAGGGCTGGCTACATATTTTACCTTAATTAAATGTTGTTTTGGACGAAAACCAGGTGATACAAGATTTTTCTTGAGTTTGACTGTCGCATACTGTATCTATATGGTATATTGTATTAGACAACACAGTGTCTAATTATCATTATCATAGTCATCTTGCCAGTTGATTCCCTTGTTGTGCTGAGAACATGGGGAAGTATCCATGAGAGGGGAACAAATGTGAAGATGAGGTAACATCACATTCTACAGTATGTTAAAATTCAATATCTGTACAACTATTATGGCCTTGCATATGGTAATGCTAAATAATAACTGATTGTTAAATGTTGATGACCCCTACTTGTGTTGATAATTCCTAATTTCTGCTCACTGTTTGTTTGATCAACCATTTTAAGACAATGCCAAATAGTTTAAGCTTGTTCAAAATATCCTGATATAGGAACCAGTTGTTTGTCTTTTAATATGCCTAAATTCAGTCTGTTCAATTTACCTGAGGATGAGAGGGCAGTTGTCTGGGCTGGGGAGCAGACCCCTGCAGGGTCCAGGTCTGGGGCTGCGATCCAGCCTGGGGCCCCACTGCTCAGGGACACTGGGTTGGGGTGTGAAGCTGAGGCCTCCGCTGATGGGCCTCTCTGCACTAGGTCTCCTCTTAGCTCTGCTTGTGGTAGAGCTGTGTCAGGATTTATATGGTGAAATATAGTCAAATGCTTTATAAGCTCTCACATCCAATACAGGTGTAGTATTTTAATTGTATCACCCTGTTGTCGCTGAGAATGCTCCTGCACTTGTGGTGGTTAATATCTGTATTACTAAATGAGGAGAGTATAACTTCACACACCAGTCAGAGTTATACTTAAACTACATTTGATAATTTAATAATTAGCACTGACTTTCAACGATTCGCCATTTCTAATGAACCGTTGAGAGTGTCAACATAATGGCTACTGAGATCTTTTATAGCAAAGATCCACCCCCCTAGTCGACATGACAAACCACAGATATTAGGAACAGTTCACAAAGAAAGACTTTTACTTGAGAGAGGAGTATCCCATAGCCAGATAGCATTCACTATAAAGTTTGGTCCCTAAGAAGAGGTTCTAATCCCGTTCCTGGAACTTCATAGCACAAAAACACCAACTCATCCAATGGCATAAATCAATATTCAACTCTAGATACTCCCATATAAAGTAAAACCCCTCTTGACCCCACTCCTGGACAAGCTCACTGAGGGGAGTGAGCCTCTGGGTCATACACTCTCCCAGGATAAGTGCAACATCAGAGAGGACATACAATGGTTCCAGACACTGCTATACAACTCCCCCCAATGCCAAAGGAGTGAGTGAGCTCTGCACACAGACATTGTGGAGACAAGTAATTGATTCCCGATTAATCACGCCATCCCTTCACATGGTTTAAGAATAGGTAAAGACACATTCACATATGAAAACAATGTTCCATTCTGTCCTCTTTCCTTTCTGATATTCTGCATAGCACCAAGGACATGTGAAAGACAAGCCTGACCTCTCCCCTCTCTGGGCCCCAAGTGACTGAGCCCTAGCTGAGGGAAAAATGCAACTGCCAACACTTGAGTCCAAAGGGATACATTCTAAATAACAACTATATCACATAAGCATATTATGCAAACAAAACATCTTAATTATCTATGTTACCCAACTAATTTTGATTCTGATATCAACCAGATTCATTTTCCTATGGCTTCCTCAAGCTGTGAACAGTCTTTAGACATAGTTTCAGGCTTTTATTTTGAAAAATGAGCGAGGTAGAACCCATCGCGTCAGTGGATGGCTGGGTGCCAGCAGAGTTTTTCATGCTCACCAGCCATTTTTCTCTATAGCCTATGGAAGGAGCTACCTTCCGGTTGACATATTATCGATTATATATTGTAAAAACAACCTGAGGTTTGATTATAAAAAACATTTGACATCTTTCTACGCACTTTACGGATACTATTTGGAATATTCGTCTGCGATGTCGTGACCGCTCGAGCCTGTGGATTTCTGAACATAACGCGCCAAACAAATGGAGGTATTTTGGATATAAAAATAATTTTTATGGTAGGAACATTTATTGTGTAACTGGGAATCTCGTGAGTGCAAACAATCCGAAGATCATCAAAGGTAAGCAATTTAATTTATTGGTTTTCTGACTTTCGTGACCAATCTACTTGGCTGCTAGCTGTTTGTAATATTTTGTCTACTGAGAGAGATGTTCTTACATAAATGCTTGTTATCGCCGAAAAGCTTTATTGAAATCTGACACGCCAGGTGGATTAAAAACAAGCTAAACTGTGTTTTGCTATATTGCACTTGTGATTTCATGAAAATTAAATATTTTTAGAATTTGGTGCTGTGCAATTCAGCGGATGTTGATGAAAATCATCCCGCTAACGGAATGGGTGCGTCAAGATGTTTTAAGAAGAAATTCTTATTTTCAATAACAGCCTAAGAACAGTGGGCCTTGTTCAGGGGCAGAATGACAGCTTTTTACCTTGTCTGCTCAGGGATTTGATCTTGCAAGCCTTTCGGTTACTAGTCCATAACTCTAACCACAAGACTACCTGCCCCCCATGAATCATTAACTTCCCTACAGAAAAGGCACATCTAGAAGTGTGGGGTGGGTGTGGAGCCAGAGACAGCAGTGGGGTCAAACTTTAGAACCCAGTTCCTATATTTGAATAGATTTGTTTCAAACAAAACTACACTACATTTTATCTACACAAATCAGAGCAAGATTACTGAATGTACATTTGAAGTCGGAAGTTCACATACACTTAGGTTGGAGTTACTAAAACTCATTTTTCAACCACTCCACAAATTTCTTGTTAACAAACTATAGTGTGGCACTTTGTGCATGACACAAGTCATTTTTCCAACAATTGTTTACAGACAGATAATTTCACTTATAATTCATTATATCATAATTCCAGTGGGTCAGAAGTTTACAAACACTAAGTTGACTGTGACTTGAAACAGTTTGGAAAATTCCAGAAAATTAAGCCATGGCTTTAGAAGCTTCTGGTAGGCTAATTGACACCATTTGAGTCAATTGGAGGTGTACCTGTGGATGTATTTCAAGGCCTACCTTCAAACTCAGTGCCTCTTTGCTTGATATCATGGGAAATTCAAAAGAAATCATCCAAGAACATATTTGGAAGCAATTTCCAGACACTTGAAGGTACCACGTTCATCTGTACAAACAATAGTATCCAAGTATAAACACCATGGGACAACGCAGCCGTCATACCGCTCAGGAAGGAGATGAGTTCTGTCTCCTAGAGATGAACGTACGTTGGTGCGAAAAGTGCAAATCAATCCCAGAACAACAGCAAAGGATCTTGTGAAGATGCTGAAGAAAACAGTTACAAAAGTATGTATATCCACAGTAAAATGAGTCCTATATCGACATAACCTGAATGGCCGCTCAGCAGGGAAGAAGCCATGGCTCCAAAACTGCCATTAAAAAGCCAGACTACTAGAGAAATGTCCTCTAGTCTGAGGAAACAAAAATAGAACTGTTTGGCCATAATGACCATTGATATGTTTGGAGGATAAAGGAGGAGGCTTGCAAGCTGAAGAACAACATTCCAATCGTGAAGCATGGGGGTGGCAGCATCATGTAGTGGGGGTGCTTTGCTACAGGAGGGACTGGTGTACTTCACAAAATAGATGGCATCATGAGGAGGAGAATGACGTGGATATATTGAAGCAACATCTCAGGACATCAGTCAGGAAGTTAAGACTTGGTCGCAAATGGGTCTTCCAAATGGACAATGACCCCAAGCTAGCTTCCAAAGTTGTGGCAAAATGGCTTAAGTCAAGGTATTGGAGTGGCCACGACAAAGCCCTGACCTCAATCCTATAGAACATTTGTGGGCAGAACTACAAAAGTGTGTGTGAGCAAGGAGGCCTACAAACCTGACTCAGGTTGGTATGTAAACTTCAGACTTAAACTTTAAGTACACTTTAAGTACATTATTTATCTTCACAGGTGAATGTATCAAACCAGCTGCAGTGATAAAAGTGTTTTGTTGGAGGTAAAAGGGGGGAAGTGTTGTAGGACTATATCTCTTGACACAATGATGAAAATAATCATGGCCTCTAAACCTTCAAGCTGCATACTGGACCCTATTCCAACTAAACAACTGAAAGAGCTGCTTCCTGTGCTTGGCCCTCCTATGTTGAACATAATCAATGGCTCTCTATCCACCGGATGTGTACCAAACTCACTAAATGTGTCAGTAATAAAGCCTCTCTTGAAAAAGCCAAACCTTGACCCAGAAAATATAAAAAACTATCGGCCTATATCGAATCTCCCATTCCACTCAAAAATATTACAAAGAGCTGTTGCTCAAAGTATACGAAACGCTTCAGTTTCGTATACAGTTTTAGACCCCATCATAGCACTGAGACTGCACATGTGAAGGTGGTAAATGACCTTTTAATGGCGTCAGACCGAGGCTCTGCATCTGTCCTCATGCTACTAGACCTTAGTGCTGCTTTTGATACTATCGATCACCACATTCTTTTGGAGAGATTGGAAACCCAAATTGGTCTACACAGACAAGTTCTGGCCTGGTTTAGATCTTATCTGTCGGAAAGATATCAGTTTGTTTCTGTGGATGGTTTGTCCTCTGACAAATCAACTGTAAATTTCAGTGTTCCTCAAGGTTCCGTTTTAGGAAGGCAGTGAGTTGCTGCGCAACAGCTCTTTCACTATATCTTGGTGATGTCATTCGGAAACATAATCTTAACTTTCACTACTTTGCGGATGACACACAGCTGTACATTTCGATGAAACATGGTGAAGCCCCAAAATTTCCCTCGCTGGAAGCCTGTGTTTCAGACATAAGGAAGTGGATTGCTGCCATTTATCAACTTTTGAACTCGGACAAAACAGAGATGCTTGTTCTAGGTCCCGAGAAACAAAGAGATCTTCTGTTGAATCTGACAATTAATCTTGATGATTGTACAGTGGTCTCAAATAAAACTGTGAAGGACCTCGGCGTTACTCTGGACCCTGATCTCTCTTTTCACTAACATATCAAGTCTGTTTCAAGGACAGCTTTCTTCCATCTACTTATTAACATTTAAAAAATCTGAAACTTTCTGTCCAAAAATGAGGCAGAAAAATTAATCCATGCTTTTGTCACTTCTAAGTTAGACTACTGCAGTGCTCTACTTTCCGGCTACCCGGATAAAGCACTAAATAAACTTCAGTTAGTGCTAAACACGGCTGCTAGAATCTTGACTAAAACCAAAACATTTAATCATATTACTCCAGTGCTAGCCTCTCTACACCGGCTTCCTGTTAAGGCAAGGGCTGATTTCAAGGTTTTACTTCTAACCTATAAAGCATTACATGGGCTTGCTCCTACCTATCTTTCCGATTTGGTCCTGCCGTACATACCTAGACGTACGCTACGGTCACAAGACGCAGGCCTCCTAATTGTCCCTAGAATTTCTAATCAAACAGCTGGAGGCAGGGCTTTCTCCTATAGAGCTACATTTTTATGGAATGGTCTGCCTACCCATGTGAGAGACGCAGACTCGGTCTCAACCTTTAAGTCTTTATTGAAGACTTCTGGCCTGTCAGCACTTGTTATTGTAGCATTCTGTTAGTTTGTTAAGTTTTCTTCATTTAAATTAAAAGAAGAATGTATTCTTATCACGCTGCGCTTTGGTCTCCTCGTTATGACAGACGTGACAATACTGCCCCTGCAGCCATAAGATTTTAATTAAAAATGTGTACCACACAAAGCTACTCACAACAAACAACTTTGATTACAGGGTACATGTATGATATCATCTAAATGTTATTATTCCGCTTGAAGACAGATTTGCCACAATAAATCCTGACCACAATCTGGGGAAGTGTGTTTGTGTGTGTCTGTGACCCAGAAGTTGAGACAAACAGGGTAGGGCCATGCTAGGATCTAGTCATGAAGAGCAGATAAATGTCTTTGTGTCTGACTGGGTTTGAACCCATGTGATCTGCATGCTACGCAAGAGAGATGAACCTTAAGAAATGGTTTATGGGCAAAATGCTTTAAAACTGCATAAGCTTAGAGAAAGTATAATTGTTTTCAATTAATGTTAATTAATGTTACATGTTACAATGTTTTATTCATTTTTTATGATTTCCTCCTTACTGATGATATATATATATATATATATATATATATATATATATATATATATATATATATATATATATGATTCTGGTGGCATTGTACTGTGTCCATATATGTGGTTGTATTGTGTTTTAAAATTGAAATATATATAAATAAAATTACACACCCAAATCTGTCTGCCTGTGGCTCAGGAAGCAAGGATATGTGGCTGTGGCTCTGAAGCAAGGATATGCATATTCCTGCTACCATTTGAATTGAAACACGTTGACATTTGTGGAAATGTGAAATTAATGTAGGGGAATATAGCACATTAGATCTGGTAAAAGATCATACAAAAGAAACAGGCATTTTCTGTTATTTTTGTTCCATCGTCTTTGAAATGCAAGTGAAAGGCCATACAATAAGGTAGGTGTCATTTAGATTTTGTCCACAAGTTGTGTCAATTTATACATTTTCAGAGAACATAGAGAACATACAATAATGCTATGGTAATAAAACATTTACCGTTGACCTTTTTACCATGTTACCTTTCCCACCCAATCATTTTCTCCAACCGCTACAGTACACATTTTTCCAGAGGAAACACTGGTCCAGTTTGTAACATTCTGTATGAAATGGGCTTTGAAATTATATCTAATTCCAATTATTTACGTTAAAAAAATTAAGTGGCAAAAATTATAAAAATGTTGATGACGGCAGTACATTAAACTAAAGAAGATATACATTTCATCAAGTTTTTGACATTTTTATATTTACTATATGGGATACTGATATTTCTAGAATTCTCTGAAAACAATTAATTAAATCTTATCACGTTTCTGTCAAGATGTTCATCAGGGTTAAGCAGAGTTATGAGTCTATTTAAGATCCTTTAGCCTAAATTGATTATGGAGTATTTTAAACATCCAATGCAGGCATTGTTATCTCAATAATCAAATCATTTATGGGTAACAATTAAGGACTTTACTGTGATTTCTTTCAATAAAAATTGCTTCCTCGCAAAGAGCAATTTCTCCAGAAAGAATTTAGCTAGGACTGTCTTGGAGTGGTCTGAGTGGGGAGGAGAACCTGAAAACTAGCTGTTATTGGCAGAGACGTATGGAACTCTCTTTCTTATTTTCTATTCAGTAATTTACCACCTGCTGATGTCACCGGGCAGGGCAAACCTCTATCCCACCAAAACAGGCAGACATTTCAGGTGGTCTTTTCAAACAGCTCTTTAACTAAAAGGGCATCGTCATAATTTTCACAATTTCACAGTGTTATTCCAAAATCATAGTGTGGAAATATAAAACAGAGTAAAATTGAGTTTCCACTGCACCTTTAAGATTGTTGTTGATATTCCAGAATACCAGTGTGCTTGAGTGTGCTTTACTGTAAGAAGAATGATTAGCATTTAGCTAGGCAAGTCAGTTAAGAAACAAATTCTTTGTTCAATGATGGCCTAGGAACAGTGGATTAACTGCCTGTTGAGGGGCTGAACAGATTTGTACTTTGTCAGCTCGGGGATTTGAACTTGCAACCTTTCGGTTACTAGTCCAATGCTCTAACCACTAGACTACCCTGCCGCCCCATTTAATGCTGACTAAGGTGTAGGCTATCTTGCTTCTGCCATCAGCCATTGCAGAACGAGACATCTGAGTCATGACAAGAAGGTATTACAGCATCAACAGTGAGTTTAGACCTAATCTCTGTTAATCCAATGATATTGGTGTGTGTCCATGCTGTAGGTCTAATCCAGGGGTGTTGCCAACACACAGGTGTATAATCCTGTGTGAGATCAGACAAAACACCAGACCCACCCAGTAGCCTTTAAGCTTATGATTACCTTGACTCATATAGTCCACACCTTTATGGCTGTCACAAAATAAAATGTTGATGTCAAATTTAAATGATCGTAGGAAAATATAAAAATAATACAGTATATAAAAAGATACCATTATATGCATTGAGATGTACACATATTAAGAAAAGCAAATCTTCAACATGAATCCACACAAAGACAATACGATGAACCAGAAAATCATATTCCAGTGAACAGTTAACAAAATATCAAATATATAGAAATGCACAAGTAATAAAGTATGATTAATACAGCTGAATAAAATTCAATAAACAAAACATGAAACAAAAAGATACACCATTTCACCCAGAATATTTAATGAATAAAGTATAATATGTTGTTATTGAATGTACCATTGTGATTTTAGAATAAAAACATATAGTCCAAAATAAGATCCATTGGGTTGGTATTGGTCCGGTTCTGAGATGGGTCCTGTTTATCCGTTATCTCCCCTTTTACTAGTTGTGGCAGGGGCAGTGGTGGTCTGGCCCGGACTTGGTCCAGGCCTTGGTGCTGGGATAGGAGCAGGGGCCGGCTGGGGCAGTAACCCAGGGAAGAAGGGCCAGAGAGGGAACTGAAGTCGGGGTGGCACTGGCCTCGGTTGATACCAGTGAAATGTTGGGATCGGGGCAAGATAGAACCTCTAACAAAAACACAAGACAGAGTTACTGTATCACCATATAACAAAAAAAATATATACAAATTTGATCACACAAAAAAACACAACATGCAGGATATACTAAAATAGCTATGTTTAAGAAATGTAAATAAACCCTTACCTCATCACTGTCAGAGAAGCTTCCATGATAGTGACGGCCAGAGTGCTGTAAAAAGGATTCAAACTCATCAAACATATCAATGTATCAATTTATTATTCAGGTTGAAACTCACATTTGTAATTCCTTAAATTGATCATACCACTGAAAGGGTTCTGAACAAAATGTTGGTGTACTTTGAAATTACAAAAATATACTGGATATTATGATGAGTTAATTTTGCACTTACAGTTTCAGGCACAGTAACCAAAAGCATTATGGCAAGTACAGCAAATGTCATCATGAAAGCAGACTTCCAGCACTACAAATGAATAAATTAATCAATGTCCTTATTTCTTAGTGTATTGTTAACATATAACCATACACTTTTGTATAATTTTATACAATGTATTCTTTTTTTTTCCTATGATAATTTCAATTTGTCATAAAATAAAGAACCAACACTCGCACTTAACTTTTTCCCCCCCTTGCTAACTCTGACTTTGCTCATAGCTACTTTACTGAGGAAAAATGTACACACTATGACTGTGATAACATCTGCTAAATTACTCAAATGTCAATCTAAATAAGCTTTCCATGAACAGTTATGGAATTGAATTCACCTTTACAATTGAATTGACTTTACCTTGACTCCTCGAAACAGGTACTTTAGGGAAATTCCATTAGCGATAGAACAGGCATGTCTTCATTATTAATTGTTGTGTTCCTGTAACTTCACTCTTGCCTCATTTCGGATGTAGTTTGTCTCATGGCAACCTCTACATAAATACGCAGATTAGCAATGAAAACAATCATGATCTACTTATTAGACTCATTAATCAATATTAGCCTTTTGTTGATCTTGACGAGACTGAGAGGGTTAATACTGTGTCTGGATGTCATACAAATGATTTCCCAATATCACTGTCTCAATATTATTACTCTGGCATTATATGCTTAATCCATTGTAATGGAATTAAGAAAGAACGAATAGATGACACACAGGGTCATACTCTGTCAAAAAGTTTACACACACGTATGTACACACACACACACACACACGTATGTACACACACACACACACACACACAAACACACACACACACACACACACACACACACACACACACACACACACACACACACACACACACACACACACACACACACACACACACACACACACACACACACACACACACACACACACACACACACACACACCAGGTGAGGTATTACCTTCAACCACATGGTGTCACTCATGGCTTGAAATTGAAATTCATTCAATACCTATTCATCACACAGTAGTGGCTTGATTTAGTGCTCAAGTACAGTATCAGCTGCATAGTTAGACTACCACTTACCTGTGGTGGAACAGACATATTGGACCCTTTGATTTTCTTATATTGTTCTTTAAATCTATCTTTTATTTGTCTCTATGTTTTCTTCGTCGACGTGCTGGTAACTTTGAGAGTAAAATCTCCTGAAGAAGAACAATCTTACTTTCAGTATAACCAAGCACCTCCTGCAAGAACAAGTGCAGAACAAGTGCTAACTTGATGAAGACACTGACTGTGAGTCTGTGTCTTCATTGAGAGATTACGGCAACACTCACGTGGGCCACTTGCAACACTTCAGTATCCATGTACAGACTGAAACAGAAATATGTTTTTAATCTTGCCTTGATGCAATCCTTGCCTTGTCCTTGTATGAATATGTCCTGTACTGTATCCAGGTACAGTAACTGTAACCCAGTGACTTATTTACTTGCTCATAATAAGCTACCCAGTAAAATAAGCAGTGGAGTAACATTATACTATATTATGTCAAAGCTTTTATTGATTTCAACCATTGAATGATTTTAATGTTTGACCATTGAATTTGGCCTTTGGATCTTTATCCTACTTTACTCATCACAATGTGACTGTGATTTCAAACATGTTTAAATGTTTAAAACATAACTCCAATATTGTTCACAAGTATTGTTCACAGTCACCAAATATATTGAGAAACATCAACAGACAAAACAAGATGCTCATCCTCAGATTTAAATAATTTGTTACTCCTTTTCTCTCAAGCCCCACCCCTTTCTCTCTCACACACACTGCCCCTCTTTTTATCTCCTCCATTTAGCTAGATGTCCAGTGATGCATATATATTCAGGGGTGAAAGTAAGGATGTACGGCCCAGTAATAATTACCGGCAAAATAAGTCATGAGGGTACTCCATACTGTTTGACAGCACAGGTGGCAGCTTAATTGGGGAGAACGGGCTCATGGTAATGACTGGGGTGGAATTTGTGGAACGGTAAATACATGCCATTCCGTTTGCCCCGTTCCAGACATTATTTGAAGCCGTTCTCCCCTCAGCAGCCTCCTGTGTTTGACAGTCAGATGAAAACATCATGTTCGTTTGCGTTTATGCCACAATAAAAGGTGATACATTTAAAAAGGAAAAATGGCTAATCTTTATGACTAGGTCCACAGAGATGCTATTGAATTAATAGGAATTCTAAATATAATTCTATGATTAGGCCCCACAGCCGGCCCGCAAATTAAGCAGGATTAGCCAGCTGCCTAGAGCGGTAGTTTGATGAGAGCATCATTTTCCGAGTTAAACTGACCAAGATGCACCTCCAACAATACATAACACCACATTATTTTGCTCCAAAACAATGATAACTTCTCTCACTCGGGGGCATGAGGGATATTTAGGTAGCGACGATGCCGCCCCATGATAAGCAGTGTCAACTTTGCCAAAGGCTTGTCCATGCCCAGCACGCCTCTCCAGGGTGCTGTTGGAGAGACACAGTGCAGCTGCGCTCCACCAACACTCCATCAAATTAATTTCACATAAATGATGTAGCCTACAGTAGAAAGAGTAGTAGCGTATGTGGTTTTCTGTAGCCCATAGACTGGACACCAAATGTATTACAATGTCAGGAGACAGACATTTTTTTATCATTAACTTATTAATGAGGAGAGAGAGTGAAGGAGAACGTCAACTAAAAAGGCAAGTGGGCAGATATCAGCTTTGGAGCTGCTGCAGCATAATCAAAGCAGAGGTTTTTGTTATTGTAACCTTTATTTATGAAGGTAAGTCAATTAAGAACAGATTCTTGTTTGTAAAAGTAAAAAACATACCACATATGATCAAACAGCCAGCTCTGACTGAACAAATTCCCTAACTGCATTATGTTTGTATTCAAAATCAAATTTCTCAGGCAAAAGAAAGTGTGCAGGGGGGGACATATGCCATTTCAAATCCTCTTTATTGCATTACAGATAGACAGACAGCAGGTAAATTAAAGGGAAACTCAAGCAAAATGCTGAAGACAGCATTACAGTACTTATTGTCAGTTAATGTTCTGGTCATTTCATCAACCATAGCTTTCTCTTGTTGAGTTGAAGTTTTTGATTCATGTCCTTTCTCAGCGACCAGCTGGAGCTGGAGCTGGGGCTGGAGCTGGGACTGGTGCTGCAGGTACCGATGCTACAGGGGCCAGTGCTGCAGGTACCGGTGATACAGGGGCCAGTGCTGCAGGTACCGGTGCTACAGGGGCCGGTGCTGGAGGGACTGGTGCTACAGGGGCCGGTGCTGGAGGGACTGGTGCTGCAGGTACCGGTGCTGCAGGGACCGGAGCTGCAGGGACCGGTGCTACAGGGGCCAGTGCTGCAGGGGCTGGGTTCCGACCAAGTCTTTGCAGAAGCAGAAGGTGCAGGTACACCTGCACAACTGTACATTGTTTATAACTGTACATACAGTGCCTTGCGAAAGTATTCGGCCCCCTTGAACTTTGCGACCTTTTGCCACATTTCAGGCTTCAAACATAAAGATATAAAACTGTATTTTTTTGTGAAGAATCAACGACAAGTGGGACACAATCATGAAGTGGAACGACATTTATTGGATATTTCAAACTTTTTTAACAAATAAAAAACTGAAAAATTGGGCGTGCAAAATTATTCAGCCCCCTTAAGTTAATACTTTGTAGCGCCACCTTTTGCTGCGATTACAGCTGTAAGTCGCTTGGGGTATGTCTCTATCAGTTTTGCACATCGAGAGACTGACATTTTTTCCCATTCCTCCTTGCAAAACAGCTCGAGCTCAGTGAGGTTGGATGGAGAGCATTTGTGAATAGCAGTTTTCAGTTCTTTCCACAGATTCTCGATTGGATTCAGGTCTGGACTTTGACTTGGCCATTCTAACACCTGGATATGTTTATTTTTGAACCATTCCATTGTAGATTTTGCTTTATGTTTTGGATCATTGTCTTGTTGGAAGACAAATCTCCGTCCCAGTCTCAGGTCTTTTGCAGACTCCATCAGGTTTTCTTCCAGAATGGTCCTGTATTTGGCTCCATCCATCTTCCCATCAATTTTAACCATCTTCCCTGTCCCTGCTGAAGAAAAGCAGGCCCAAACCATGATGCTGCCACCACCATGTTTGACAGTGGGGATGGTGTGTTCAGGGTGATGAGCTGTGTTGCTTTTACGCCAAACATAACGTTTTGCATTGTTGCCAAAAAGTTCAATTTTGGTTTCATCTGACCAGAGCACCTTCTTCCACATGTTTGGTGTGTCTCCCAGGTGGCTTGTGGCAAACTTTAAACAACACTTTTTATGGATATCTTTAAGAAATGGCTTTCTTCTTGCCACGCTTCCATAAAGGCCAGATTTGTGCAATATACGACTGATTGTTGTCCTATGGACAGAGTCTCCCACCTCAGCTGTAGATCTCTGCAGTTCATCCAGAGTGATCATGGGCCTCTTGGCTGCATCTCTGATCAGTCTTCTCCTTGTATGAGCTGAAAGTTTAGAGGGTCTTGGTAGATTTGCAGTGGTCTGATACTCCTTCCATTTCAATATTATCGCTTGCACAGTGCTCCTTTGGATGTTTAAAGCTTGTGAAATCTTTTTTATATCCAAATCCGGCTTTAAACTTCTTCACAACAGTATCTCGGATCTGCCTGGTGTGTTCCTTGTTCTTCATGATGCTCTCTGCACTTTTAACGGACCTCTGAGACTATCACAGTGCAGGTGCATTTATACGGAGACTTGATTACACACAGGTGGATTGTATTTATCATCATTAGTCATTTAGGTCAACATTGGCTGAATAATTTTGCATGCCCAATTTTTCAGTTTTTGATTTGTTAAAAAAGTTTGAAATATCCAATAAATGTCGTTCCACTTCATGATTGTGTCCCACTTGTTGTTGATTCTTCACAAAAAAATACAGTTTTATATCTTTATGTTTGAAGCCTGAAATGTGGCAAAAGGTCGCAAAGTTCAAGGGGGCCGAATACTTTCGCAAGGCACTGTATATAACTGTATATAACAAGGGCCATGCAGATAGTGATACTATAGGTAATTGGTTTGTATGTCAAGTTATTTGAAGGAAAAATCATTAAACCATTCAAAGTGAAGTTTCTGTCCGTGTTGATACTGTCTTTTGGCAACTTTTTATGTGTAAAAGTGGGCTGAGGTGCTCTAATGGTTAAGGCTGCTAACTTTAGCACACACATATACCGTGTCAGAGTGGGTTTGAATGTAGCCCATGCTCTTCTTGTACAAACTTTGCCTTTCCTGTCGTTTTCTCAATGTCTCTATCCCCCAATAAAGAAACCAATATTCAAAGATGTGTGTCATACATACTCCTCATCTCCTCACTTGAAGAGCGCTTCTCAATGACATGCTGATGGCCATGCTCATGCTCAGCCTTCAAAAGTAAACAATAAGAAAATAAAGTACATATGGATGAAATACACTAACTTTAAGTATATTCTACATCTAAAATAACAACATTTGTACCAGCATTTCATGTACGTACTATATGCATGGCTTACCAAAGCAATAGTGAGAAGCATCACAAATCCAAGTAGAACAACAATCTTCATGCTGAAAGTCTTCATCTAAATAGAGTATAAACATAAACATCATCACTTTATTAATCCATCTATTCCCTACAAGTTGCAGATTATATTACATGTATAATCTACTACATAGTTAATGAGCATTTAAGAATGATTTTAATCTGAACGTGTTAGAGTTATTAGAATGTCCATACCTTAACGTATCTCAGGGTTAAAATAATTTTCAGTGCCTCTGTATGTACTAGCACACTCATCAATACACAGATAATATATAGTGTTTCTCAGCCAATCACAAAGCCCTAATGAAGCCTACATGTGTTACAATGAAGGATGTTATATGTTGTCTGGGTGTTCCTTGCAATGTTGGGCAAACAAATTAGCGTCTTTCCACTGGTATTTATCAAATGTGTAAATTCTGGGTTGTCTGCTGTTAATCCTAGAACAATATCTATTATTCCACATATATATTTATTGCAATAACAATCTCTGTGTGTAACCTTATTACCTTATTACCTCTTACCGGGTAGTGTCAGTGAGTCACAGACCAGCAAATAGGGGTCTCCCTCACAAAGGGGCCTTTGAGCCAAACTATACAGTGCATCAGGAAAGTATTCAGACCCCTTCATCATCAATCTACACACAGTACCCCATTATAACATAGTAAAACCGTTTTTTTTACATTTTTGCGAACTTATTACGAATAAAAAACAGAAATAGCTTATTTACATAAGTATTCAGACCCTTTGCTATGAGGCTCGAAATTGAGCTCAGGTGCATACTGTTTCCATTGATTATCCTTGAGATGTTTCTTCAACTTGATTGGAGTCCACCTGTGGTAAATCAAATTGATTGGATATGATTTGGAAAGACACACACCTGTCTATATAAGGTCCTACAGTTGACAGTGTATGCCAGAGTAAAAACCAAGCCTTGAGGTTGAAGGAATTGTCCGTGGAGTTCAGAGACAGGATTGTGTAGAGGCACAGATCGGGGGAAGGGTACCAACACATTGCTGCAGCACTGAAGGTCCTCAAGAACACAGTGGACTCTATCATTATTAAATGGAAGAAGTTTGGAGCCACCAAGACTCTTCCAAAAGCTGTCCGCCCGGCAAAACTGGGCAATCGTGGAGAAGGGCCTTGGTCAAAGAGGTGACCAGGAACCTGATGGTCACTCTGACACAGCTCCAGAGTTCCTCTGTGGAGATGGGAGAACCTTCCAGAAGGACAACCATCTCTTCAGCACTCCACCAATCAGGCTGTTATGGTAGTGGCCAGACGGAAGCCACTCCTCAGTAAAAGGCACATGACAGCCCACTTGGAGTTTGCCAAAAAGCACCTAAATGACTCTCAGACCATGAGAAACAACGTCCTCTGGTCTGATGAAACCAAGATTGTACTCTTTGCATCTCTAAGGTGAAGCATGGTAGTGGCAGCGTCATGCTGTGGGTATGTTTTTCAGCGGAAGGGACTGGGAGACTAGTCAGGATCAAGGGAAACATGAACGGAGTACAGTACAGAGAGATCCTTGATGAAAACCTGCTCCATAGCGGTCAGGACATCAGACTGGGGGCGAAGGTTCATCTTCCAGCAGGACAACGATCCTAAGCACACAGCCAAGACAACTCAGGAGTGGCTCGGGACAATGAATGTCTCTGAATATCTGTGAGTGGCCCAGCCAGAGCCCGAACTTGAACCCGATCAAACAAATCTGAAGAGACCTGAAAATAGCTGTGCAGTGACTCTCCCCATCCAACCTGACATAACTTGAGCGGATCTGCAGAGAAGAATGGGAGAAACCCCCCAAATACAAGTGTGCCAAGCTTGTAGCGTCATACCCAAGAAGACTCAAGGCTGTAATCACTGCCAAAGGTGCTTCAACAAGGTACTGAACAAATTGCCTGAATACTTATGTAAGTGTGATATTTCACTTCTTTTTTTTTAATAAATTTGCAAAAAAATCTATAAACTGTTTTTTGCTTTGTCATATGGGGTGTTGTGTGTAGATTGGTGAGGGATTTTATTTTTTAATCCAATTTTAGATTAAGGCTGTAATTTTTAAAAAATGTGGAAAAATTCAGGGCTTCTGAATACTTTCCGAATGCTCTGTATATACAGTCCAATGGTATAAAAAGTGTTTATTGCAACTGTCAAAAAGCATGCAACCAAGTTAGATTTTAGTCTAGCATTGCAAGACATTTGAGTGGGTTTTTATATCAAATCACAATATTTTAGGAATTTACTGTAGAACGTCGGATATTGATTGAATTCAAATCAGAAACGATACAAAAATCAACACGTTAAAGGCTTGTTAAAAGCGGGGAAATTGTATACTAGGCTAATATTAAATGTTGTTACTTTCTCAGTGCTAGAGAAAGATATCTAGAGTACCTGACTTCATACTGAAGTTAAAGAGTTGAGGTTCACAAATGTTTTATGTTGTAACCCATTTTCAAAGTGTCTTTCAAAATGGTATTGTTATTAGCTACCAAATAGACAACAACATATTTTGTTATCTGCAATGCAAGAGAATTTGGTGGTGGGTTTTGACCCCTTTTTGGAAACACCAAATACCCTGCAATTGATAATGACTTCAGGCTTTTTGGGGATTTCATACTTGTATTTGGACTTGTAGAGCCTTCCACCTAATGTCAGAGAAGTTTCACTCCTGTTTTGAAAGCATCACATATAGAATTGCCCCTTTCTGTAAATTAAACAGAACACAACAGACAAACATATACATAATGACAGATCTTAAAATGTAATTAATTGATTGATAATGGAATAATCAGCTTTGAACAGCAGCTAATATCAACATAATTTAAGTAAACAAGGTGGAATTTGGTGGTGGGTTTTGACCCCTTTTTGGAAACACCAAATACCCTGCAATTGATAATGACTTCAGGCGTTTTGGGGATTTCATACTTGTATTTGGACTTGTAGAGCCTTCCACCTAATGTCAGAGAAGTTTCACTCCTGTTTTGAAAGCATCACATATAGAATTGCCCCTTTCTGTAAATTAAACAGAACACAACAGACAAACATATACATAATGACAGATCTTAAAACGTAATTAATTTATTGATAATGGAATAATCAGCTTTGAACAGCAGCTAATATCAACATAATTTAAGTAAACAAGGTGGAGACATGGGAGTCAGAGTTTTCTCTCTGGTTCCTCTGGCAACGCCCATCTCATTTTCCACCCGCTGCTGGAGCCGGTGTGGCAGAGGCAGCTGGGGCGGGAGCTGCAGCAGGAGTTGCTACAGGAGTGGCAGCGAGTCTGGCAAATAGGAAGGGCAGGAGGGCCATCAGGGCGGAGTTACTTTGGGGAGGCTGGGCATAAGGGAAGTATGATGGGTACTGTGGTGGCTGATAGTGGTAAAACCCTCCCAAACCACGCCCATTACCCCTGAACATCTGTAGAGAGAGAGAGAGAGAGAGAGAGAGAGAGAGAGAGAGAGAGAGAGAGGGAGAGAGAGAGAGAGAGAGAGAGAGAGAGAGAGAGAGAGAGATGGATGGAGAGTCAGTGTTACAGGGAAGTTCTGGATTCAAATATACTAGTAATCATATTCAAATAGTAGCCCATACTATAGTACTCTAATAGATAGAATACCTAATAGATACCAATATATGGTGCTAAATATTACTACACCTCATCACTAGCTGAGCGCTCCTCTCGATCATGTTCCTCAGACACCTACACACACAAACAAAATCACAGGATGAAGGATATTACAGTATAAAGTGATCAACACTCAAAGTGTGAGTTTAAGCTCATCGTATTGGGAAAAAAAATCTGATTTTTACTCATTCCATTGCAATACAATCTGTGGAAGGAGCAGTCTCTTGATGTATTGATGTGTAAATTGCAGGATTGATGTTGTATTTCAAGAATTCTTACAGGAATGGAAGAACAAAGTCCAATCAGGCACATCACTAGGACTAGTAGTTTCATTGTCACCGCGGAGTTCTTGAAATGAAAAAGACGTATAGTGAATTCAAAGCTAGACACGCATGACTAAACTCCACAACAGTATTCTTTGAAGCTCTTACCTGTTCAAGTGATGTAAAAGGGTTAGAAAGTTGGTATTAAAGATGAGACACTGATGCTGTATTGCAACTGAACAGCTAGAATGTGCTTTTTATAGACCGTTTTAGTTCACAGTCAACCAATGAGCTTTAAGGGATATTGCTGTCATCCAATGCGTGTCCTAAAGATGTCAAATGTGATGAAAATAGGCATTTGGTGGGTAATCCTAAAAATACATATATCCACAGTCCCCACAAACAACAATGTCTCATCAGTATTAAGAAACTTTGGCTGTTCAAAAGTTTTGAAACTGTAAATGATTAATTCACCTGGTTTTTGTGGATTGCGGAGGCTAAATTAACACATCATGCAATGTACGTTGTGTATTCACTAGGTTTAACAAATGTTACATTTATTGATAACATATTGTTTCAAATTGTAATGTACAACTTGATTTTATGCAATATAGCTAACGTACCACACTTCATTTATATTTCTCAGTTATGCAATGCAATGTACAACACTTCATTTTAATTTCCACAAACATTATTAGCATTCTTCAGAGGAATGGAGGGACCTACAATTGAGCTTGAAATTATAATTTGATGATTGAACAGAAATGCATAAAGGAATTACAAATCATGGTGTAAAAGTGTAGATTTCCACAGAGTGCTGAATGGTGGAGTGTGTGAACATTCTGTGTGATGCAGGATATCAAGCGACGTACTTTTTCTGATAGACAGAAAAGTACATTAATTAATATAAAGATCCATTTCATCTTATGTAGTGGGAGTTTAATATGCAATACATTCGAAAAGTACTCAGACCCTTAACTTTTTCCACATTTTTTTTTACGTTACAGCCTTATTCTAAACATGTTTTTTTGTTTATCCCTCATCAGTCTACACACATTACCCCATAATGACAAAGCAAAAACGTTCTATGCAGCGACCTTCCCCATCCAACCTGACAGAGCTTGAGAGGATATACAGAGAAGAATGTTAGAAACTCCCCAAATGCAGGTGCTTGTAGCGTCATACTCAAGAAGACTCCAGGCTGTAAGCGCGGCCAAAGGTGCTTCAACAAAGTACTGAGTAAAGGGTCTGAATACTTATGTAAATGTGATATACATATATATATATATATAATTTTTTTTGCAAACATTTAAAAAAAACTGTTTTTGGCTTTGTCATTATGTGGTATTGTGTGTAGTATGAGGAGGGAATTTAAAAATAAATCAATTTTAAAATAAGGTTGTACAGTAAGAAAATGTGGGAAAAGTCAAGGGTTCTGAAAATTGTATGAATTCACTGTAAATGTTGAGACATGAAATGAATAAGTGCTGGGTGTAACATCTGTAAAAACTGTAACATCACCAGTTGCGGTTGGTGCAGGGGCTGGGGAAGGGGCAGCAAACATGGTAAGTAGTAGTTGACGGAGCTGATTTGATTTAAACTGTGGCAGGGAGGGCAGAATGGAACCAGCCTAAATAGCAAAGAAAACTGCCGTTTTTCTTTCTCATTCAATGTCATTTTGATTTACACACCACACATAGAATCATATCTCAGAATATCCACATACTGTACAGGTAACTGCCAAAATAAAGGAAACATAAAGTGTCATAATTGAGTGTTGGGCCACCATGAGCCAGAACAGCTTCAATGCACCTTGGCATAGATTCTAGTGTCTGGAACACCTCCACTAGAAATTACACCATTTGGTATTTTGTTGATGGAAAACACTGTCTTAGGTGCTGCTCAGAATCTCCCATAAGTGTTCAATTGGGTTAAGATCTGGTGACTGAGGCAGCCATGCATATGGTTTACACCATTTTCATGCTCATCAAACCATTCAGTCAGGTTCGTGCACAGAAACAGTAGGAGTCAACCTGTGCCCAGCACATGCACCTTTGACCTCCCACTTGCCAAGTACCCTTTTGGGTGGTGGTATCATTTTTGCCATTGTTGTTCTGAACCATTGCCCACAAGTTGTTGTGACGTTGTCAATATCCCCACTCCAAACCCCGTCCTTTGGTTGCGCCTGTTGGTCTGCCCTGTACAGAACTCGCGCGGGCCTGGTTGCGCTTGTTTCCAGTCTTTCCTTAACTGAGATTGCGCAGCCAGGTATCCAAACATGCATGGCGTGAGATGCGGACACCGGTCAAGTGTGTGTAGCTACCTACAGTAATTTAAATATCAACAGTAGCGCCACAGCAGCATAACATTTGATCAACACTTGCTTTACATCATCATTGATATTGGGTAAAATACATCAGGTGCAATTTCAAAATGGTATTGTGCATCAGCACTTTTTGTGCATCAGCACTTTTTCTCTTGACAATTAGCCATGTACATGTTTTGACTGGTAGTTAGTCTAGCCAGCAATCTAAACATAAGTAATAGTAATCATGGCCGAATACTGACCGGGCACATATGACACGTGCCCAGGGGCCCTGACTTCCAGGGGGTCCCCATTGATTTTGTTAGTCAATTTTATTCAGATCATATTAACATGTAATTTTGCTTAAAAGGCCCCCACCAGAGGGCAATGCCGCCCCTATTTCTAAGCGATTTCTGTCCTATAGCGGAAATTGTCTTTTAGGTTCCACCTCCAAGGCGGAAATTCTCTTCCAGGTTCCACCTCATGAATGAAACCGGATGCTAATACATAATCACGAATTAGGGGTGGGAACATTCTGTTGATTTCCACATGGAGTGGAGAAATAACAACAAGTAGGATACTGACAGCTGTCAGTGTAGCTCGCTAGCATGTTAAGCATACATAGCTAATGTTATCTGTTGTTGCTACAGCGTATTTAAAAATTTGCCAGCTGGCTAGGCTATTGCTGAATTTGTCATAAGCATTTAGGGAAAACTTCACCACAGATGGATAGGGGAAACCAGTATATTTGACCTTGCCATCTATTGTTAAAGTTTTGTCATGTTCCATAAATTACCATAAAAATAGAAAGAATAAGATGAAGCAATGGTAATATGGATAGTCTAACTATTGAACGGTTTGAACTACAGATGTGTTTCTCTACATTATAATGGACACGGTGCAACTTCAGGTACAGTAGGCTGCCGCCAGATGAACAGCTGTGCCACAGCAATGCCAAGTCAGCCCTGTGCTCATGCCATGGTTCTCCAAGCTAGGGGAAGTGAAATAAAAGGATACAATGACTTTGCTTATGATGCCCGCCGCAAACTTATGCAACAACACCCTGAGCTCATCAGACACGAAACTAAACACCAATACAAATGTAATAAAAGCACAAAATAGATAAACATGTTTGTGGAATTTTCATTCTGCAGGTGCCTTTTCATTATAGGATAGACACTTGGGAATTATAGCTGCACCATCAAAGCAGTGGAGGGTGGTCAAAACCGTTCATCTTGGGGGAGCGGTTTTCCAAAATTCAATCATATCACACCCTATTTTACTATTTAGAAAAAATATATTTTTTTTTAATGCAAACTAGCAAAACTATTTGTGAAACTTAACAAATGAGCCAGTTTATTATGATCATTTGCTGGTAAAAAAAAAGTGTAGGTGTAAAAACATTTGCACCCCCTATTTTAATTTGCCAAAGATGACCTATATGGCTCAGCTCAGTCGCGACTCGTGAAGAGGAAAAACATTGCAGGTGTTTCTGTTTAATAAACAATGCCATGACGGGGAGTGAAACGTAGACTGAAAAGTTTTAGCACGTCAAAAGTATTAACACAGAAAATATCCAAAGTTACCACTTCAGATTTCCCAAACTGCAAAAATGTCTCTCCACACCATGGCAAAATGGGTAGACTTGCAGGAAATTTGCTGTAAAACTATTATATATATATATGTATATATATTTTTTTATCTCTGCCCCGTGGTAAAATTATTAGAATTGTGTTAAATTTGTTATAAAAGTGCAAAAAAAAAAATATCCACCTTGTGGCAAAATGTGTAGAATTGCAGTAAATGAACTTTTAAAACTTATATTTTTCAAAAATGTTTTGTAGTGAGGTGGGGGGCCCTTCAACCAAATCTCGCCCCAAAAGGCTAGAGCAGGCCCTACAAATAGCAGGCCCCCCTGGCTTTCTCCAAGGTGGCATAGCAGTTCAGACGTCTTTTGTCCTCGTCTTGTCGTGTCCTGTATATATATATATTTACAACTTTTTCACATACATTTTATTTTTATTTTCCATCAACTCATCTTCAAAACACTCTCCTGCAACCCGCCTCACCAATGTATATTTATAAAAAAGTATTATTTACCTCAGATCTGTAATCCTCCAAGAAGCTAGCCAGAAACTCCAGGAGGCTGGCCTGAAACTAGCCAGAAGCTAATCCAGAAGCTAGTTCAGAAGCTAGTTGGCTCCTTTACTGGCAAGTCGTTGGTGTTCAGCTAACCACGGTTTGTGGTCATCGGCTATCCTTTGGCTCGAAAGTCTATCGCCAGTTCTGTACGGCGCAGCGCGGCTCGGAGCAGAGCATACCGGACCAATTTTTCTCTCCATGTCCCTGGATTTCGACTGCTCTCTGGACATTCATGCCCGGAACTCACAGCTAGCTAGCTGCTATCCGTGTGACTATCGGCCTTCGTCGATTCCGGAGCAAACATCAATTGTTCCGGAGCTAGCAAGCTCCGTCAATCACTCCTGAGTTCCATCAATCGCACCTGGGCTGCAGTCGCCTATCCGGACCCGTTTTGCTGCCTTCGCGGAGCCCCACCGGGCCTTCACAACTGGACTGCCGACGTTATCTACCCGAAGAAGTTATTCGGCTGGCTCCTCCGTCGCGACGTTACCTGAACGCCCATCTGCGGCCTGCTAACCGTTAGCTGTCTTACCGGCTGCTATCTGAATAGACAATCGGACAATTTTTTAATTTTTTTATTTATTTATTTATTATTATTATTATGTTTTCTTCTTGGGCCTCTATAACTATATCTATTGTTTTTATTTTTGTTGTTGTTGTGTGATTTGGATTGATCCCCTCTACCACACGGAACCCCACTAATCTACTGACGGAGCGCAGGAGGTGGCTAACAACAGACCTCCATCCTATGCTAGCTTGCTACCGATGCCCTG
The DNA here is from genome assembly GCF_002021735.2 of Oncorhynchus kisutch. NCBI lineage: Eukaryota > Metazoa > Chordata > Actinopteri > Salmoniformes > Salmonidae > Oncorhynchus > Oncorhynchus kisutch. The sequence goes on from NC_034185.2 coordinate 44,449,118, forward strand.
TCTAGCTGTCTAAATCACCAACCAACCTCTCCACTCACCGGACCCTTTTGATCACTCGACTAAGCATGCCTCTCCTTAATGTCAATATGTCTTGTCCATTTCTGTTCTGGTTAGTGTTTATTGGCTTATTTCACTGTAGAGCCTCTAGTCCTGCTCACTATACCTTATCCAACCTATTAGTTCCACCACCCACACATGCAATGACATCTCCTGGTTTCAACGATGTTTCTAGAGACAATATCTCTCTCTTCATCACTCAATACCTAGGTTTACCTCCACTGTATTCACATCCTACCATACATTTGTCTGTACATTATACCTTGATGCTATTTTATCGCCCCCAGAAACCTCCTTTTACTCTATGTTCCAGACGTTCTAGACGACCAATTCTCATAGCTTTTAGCCGTACCCTTATTCTACTCCTCCTATGTTCCTCTGGCGATGTAGAGGTGAATCCAGGCCCTGCAGTGCCTAGCTCCACTCCTATTCCCCAGGCGCTCTCTTTTGACGACTTCTGTAACCGTAATAGCCTTGGTTTCATGCATGTTAACATTAGAAGCCTCCTCCCTAAGTTTGTTCTATTCACTGCTTTAGCACACTCTGCCAACCCGGATGTTCTAGCTGTATCTGAATCCTGGCTTAGGAAGACCACCAAAAACTCAGACATTTTAATTCCAAACTACAACATTTTCAGACAAGATAGAACTGCCAAAGGGGGCGGTGTTGCAATCTACTGCAAAGATAGCCTGCAGAGTTCTGTCCTACTATCCAGGTCTGTACCCAAACAATTTGAACTTCTACTTTTAAAAATCCACCTCTCTAAAAACAAGTCTCTCACCGTTGCCGCCTGCTATAGACCACCCTCTGCCCCCAGCTGTGCTCTGGACACCATATGTGAACTGATTGCCCCCCATCTATCTTCAGAGTTCGTGCTGCTAGGCGACCTAAACTGGAACATGCTTAACACCCCAGCCATCCTACAATCTAAACTTGATGCCCTCAATCTCACACAAATAATCAATGAACCTACCAGGTACCTCCCCAAAACCTTAAACACGGGCACCCTCATAGATATCATCCTAACCAACTTCCCCTCTAAATACACCTCTGCTGTCTTCAACCAAGATCTCAGCGATCACTGCCTCATTGCCTGCATCCGTAATGGGTCAGCGGTCAAACGACCTCCACTCATCACTGTAAAACGCTCCCTGAAACACTTCTGCGAGCAGGCCTTTCTAATCGACCTGGCCGGGGTATCCTGGAAGGATATTGATCTCATCCCGTCAGTAGAGGATGCCTGGATATTTTAAAAAAATGCCTTCCTAACCATCTTAAATAAACATGCCCCATTTAAGAAATTTAGAACCAGGAACAGATATAGCCCTTGGTTCTCCCCAGACCTGACTGCCCTTAACCAACACAAAAACATCCTATGGCGTTCTGCATTAGCATCGAACAGCCCCCGTGATATGCAGCTGTTCAGGGAAGCTAGAAATCATTATACACAGGCAGTTAGAAAAGCCAAGGCTAGCTTTTTCAAGCAGAAATTTGCTTCCTGCAACACTAACTCAAAAAAGTTCTGGGACACTGTAAAGTCCATGGAGAATAAGAACACCTCCTCCCAGCTGCCCACTGCACTGAAGATAGGAAACACTGTCACCACTGATAAATCCACCATAATTGAGAATTTCAATAAGCATTTTTCTACGGCTGGCCATGCTTTCCACCTGGCTACTCCTACCCCGGACAACAGCACTGCACCCCCAACAGCAACTCGCCCAAGCCTTCCCCATTTCTCCTTCTCCCAAATCCATTCAGCTGATGTTCTGAAAGAGCTGCAAAATCTGGACCCCTACAAATCAGCCGGGCTAGACAATCTGGACCCTTTCTTTCTAAAATTATCTGCCGAAATTGTTGCCACCCCTATTACTAGCCTGTTCAACCTCTCTTTCGTGTCGTCTGAGATTCCAAAAGATTGGAAAGCAGCTGCGGTCATCCCCCTCTTCAAAGGGGGGGACACTCTTGACCCAAACTGCTACAGACCTATATCTATCCTACCGTGCCTTTCTAAGGTCTTCGAAAGCCAAGTCAACAAACAGATTACCGACCATTTCGAATCTCACCATACCTTCTCTGCTATGCAATCCAGTTTCAGAGCTGGTCATGGGTGCACCTCAGCCACGCTCAAGGTCCTAAACGATATCTTAACCGCCATCGATAAGAAACATTACTGTGCAGCCGTATTCATTGATCTGGCCAAGGCTTTCGACTCTGTCAATCACCATATCCTCATCGGCAGACTCGACAGCCTTGGTTTCTCAAATGATTGCCTCGCCTGGTTCACCAACTACTTCTCTGATAGAGTTCAGTGTGTCAAATCGGAGGGTCTGCTGTCCGGACCTCTGGCAGTCTCTATGGGGGTGCCACAGGGTTCAATTCTTGGACCGACTCTCTTCTCTGTATACATCAATGAGGTCGCTCTTGCTGCTGGTGAGTCCCTGATCCACCTCTACGCAGACGACACCATTCTGTATACTTCCGGCCCTTCTTTGGACACTGTGTTAACAACCCTCCAGGCAAGCTTCAATGCCATACAACTCTCCTTCCGTGGCCTCCAATTGCTCTTAAATACAAGTAAAACTAAATGCATGCTCTTCAACCGATCGCTACCTGCACCTACCCGCCTGTCCAACATCACTACTCTGGACGGCTCTGACTTAGAATACGTGGACAACTACAAATACTTAGGTGTCTGGTTAGACTGTAAACTCTCCTTCCAGACCCATATCAAACATCTCCAATCCAAAGTTAAATCTAGAATTGGCTTCCTATTTCGCAACAAAGCATCCTTCACTCATGCTGCCAAACATACCCTTGTAAAACTGACCATCCTACCAATCCTCGACTTTGGCGATGTCATTTACAAAATAGCCTCCAATACCCTACTCAACAAATTGGATGCAGTCTATCACAGTGCAATCCGTTTTATCACCAAAGCCCCATATACTACCCACCATTGCGACCTGTACGCTCTCGTTGGCTGGCCCTCGCTTCATACTCATCGCCAAACCCACTGGCTCCATGTCATCTACAAGACCCTGCTAGGTAAAGTCCCCCCTTATCTCAGCTCGCTGGTCACCATAGCATCTCCCACCTGTAGCACACGCTCCAGCAGGTATATCTCTCTAGTCACCCCCAAAACCAATTCTTTCTTTGGCCGCCTCTCCTTCCAGTTCTCTGCTGCCAATGACTGGAACGAACTACAAAAATCTCTGAAACTGGAAACACTTATCTCCCTCACTAGCTTTAAGCACCAACTGTCAGAGCAGCTCACAGATTACTGCACCTGTACATAGCCCACCTATAATTTAGCCCAAACAACTACCTCTTTCCCAACTGTATTTAATTTGAATTTATTTATTTATTTTGCTCCTTTGCACCCCATTATTTTTTTATTTCTACTTTGCACATTCTTCCATTGCAAAACTACCATTCCAGTATTTTACTTGCTATATTGTATTTACTTTGCCATCATGGCCTTTTTTGCCTTTACCTCCCTTCTCACCTCATTTGCTCACATTGTATATAGACTTGTTTATACTGCATTATTGACTGTATGTTTGTTTTTACTCCATGTGTAACTCTGTGTCGTTTTATCTGTCGAACTGCTTTGCTTTATCTTGGCCAGGTCGCAATTGTAAATGAGAACTTGTTCTCAACTTGCCTACCTGGTTAAATAAAGGTAAAATAAATAAAAAAAATTAAAAAAATAAGTGCAGTAGAGAAAAGCAGAAAGACAGATAGTGACTGCATCAAGTGACTGCATCAATAACCCTTGCTCTGACCCAACTGCATCCCTTCCTTATTCATATTATATTAGGAAGTTATAATTTAAGAGCATTTAAGATCAATCACAATCAGTAAAAAAGAATCATGCTAGCTAACTAGCAGATTTACATCAATCATCAACATCAATGTTCAACTGATAGCCCACCCTCTTTTCCCGATGTCAATCGTGTCTTAAGGGGGCAATTACCCTTGATCATTACTCAGTCCCATTACATTATACATAAGAGTCATTGGACGAAGGTGTCTTCTGTATGGGGGAGTTTTGTTGAGAGCCCCAAACGCTCAATCTGAACGTTAACACGAGTCGCTTGCTGTATGATTTTGGATTCTGGAGTGATATGCTTTTTTTTAACACAAGGTTAGCTTTATACACACCTAGATAGGGTTAGAGTTAGTGTCCTCATGTTACAGCGCTTGTTTACAGAAAACAGACGGAAGACAAAAGTCGACCGAGCACCTGTGCTAATATCAAGCATGCGCCAAACGACTTTGTGTAACTGTAACTCGGAAGTGTATCAGAAGTGTGGTTTTGTCAGATGGAGGCCCCGTAGCTTTATGGATCTGGGCAAAACTGCTACAGTAAGTGTATATTTTTTACTCTAAAGATTATTTCTCGCTGATAAGAGATAAGGGCCATATGTTTTGAAAGCCGTATCAAAATAAATGGTTATTGACGATTCTAAACGTTAAAACACAGCATCGGGATTGTTGTTCACGTGAACCAGTCATGGGTGAAGCTAATGGATGAAAACTGTAGGGAGAAGGCAGAATGTCTCCTAGAGTTTTTGGGAGCTAGGTGGCAATGTAACTAGCTTTTTTACAATTTGTGATGAGTGAGTGTGTAGCTGCAGAATAAATAGGCCTATGCACTAGCGCTATGTGAATGAGGGCATTATCATACTATCGGGGCATAGCCATGGTAGACTAAATAATGGCAGAAGTAATGGCTTGCCCAGAATTTTTATACATGACCCTAAGCATGATGGGATGTTATTTGCTTAAACTCTGGAACCACTCCTGTTTCGAAGCATTTGCTTTCAGTACACTTTGTATCCCTCATTTACTCAAGTGTTCTGTTACCTACATGTTTCATACACATTGATCTCTGTTCACTACAATGTTGAATAATTTCTCCTTACAGTCTGGGACGTACCTCGTTTGAGTTAGAGTTGGAGTCAGAGCTAGAGCGTGAAACTCACAAGTGACATCAGCCTAAACATTTTTTTTTTTTACACATGTGAACATGCATACATAAATGACAGTATATTATATATACAGTAAATGGTAAAATAAAATGTATATTTTGGGGCATATCAGTTGTATGTTATTTTTTGTTAAACAGGAACAGCCAAGGACAAGCCCAGGAGGCAGCACAGAAAGATTGTAGTAGCATGCATCGACGCAAGCTTCAATGGAAAGTATGCGCAGAAATCAATGGCAGACATTATTTGAGTTGAAGCGAGAGAAAATAAACCCTGACTTTGGAATTATATTTTTATTTAAATAGGCAAGACAGTAAAGAACAAATTCTTATTTTCAATGACGGTCTACCAGGGAACAGTGGGTTAACTGCCTTGTTCAGAACGACAGATTTTTACCTTGTCAGCTCGGGGATTCAATCTACCAACTTTACTGGCCCAACGCTCTAACCACTAAGCTAGCTGCCCACTCACATGTCATATGTTGCCTGACTACATTTTTTTTCATTATACTTTTAATTCTGTGTTAATTTTGGCATGTTTACCTGCCTACAATACCCACTGTAGTGTGCGTAGATCACAAGCCCATAGTAAGTCAATTGGGCTAACTGGCTAGCTACCACTGTTAAAAACATGTTTTTAGAAATGTTTGCAAATTTATTGAAAATGAAATACAGAAATATCTCCTTTACATAAGTATTCACACCCCTGAGTGAAAACATTGTGGAAGCACATTCGGCAGCGATTACAGCGAGGAGTCTTTCTGGGTAAGTCTCTAAGCGCTTTCCACACCTGGATTGTGCAACATTTGCCCATTATTTGCCCAATATTCAAGCTCTGGAAAATTGGTTGTTGATCATTGCTAAACAGCCATTTTCAGCTCTTGCCAAGGTCTTTCAAGTAGATTTAGGTCAAAACTTTAACTCAGCCACTCAACAACATTCAATCTTATCTTGGTAAGCAACTCCAGTGTAGATTTGGCCTTGCGTTTTAGGTTATTGTCCTGCTGAAAGGTGAATTCATCTCCCAGTTTCTGGTGCAAAGCAGACCGAACCAGGTTTTCGCAAGGATTTGCCTGTGCTTAGCTCCATTCTGTTTCTTTTTTACCCTGAAAAACTCCCCAGTCCTTAAAGATTACAAAGCATACCAATCAGTGTACAAATGGTGTGTATGCATGGATGCCAAGGAATGCCAGGCTTCCCCAAAATATTACCAAGAAATGAAGAAAACAAACTAAATAATTGATCATACATTTCCGTCAATTCTCAGGAGGAGGAATGTATCTCACCGGAAAAAGCATCTGAGTGAACGCAACAGCACCGCTCTGTCTATCTATCTGATGCTGTCTGGTCAGAAAGGGTATGATATTGTTGCCGCCCGTAGCGTTGAATGCAAGGGAAGCCAGTGAGCATTTGGCCTCCCTTGATAAAAAAATCAAATAATTGCCAATCAGTGTTGACTGAAACTGAATGAATTTAGCTGTGAATAGTCCTGGCGCACCAACAAAAAAAAACTGTCAAAGGATTTGGCTTCAGATTTTAAAAAAAACTTGAATTGTTGCATCTCGTTTTGTTGTTGTCTTCCTGTGGCTAGTTAGTTAGCTAAAGTTGTCGTTTTCCTAAATTAGCCATCGATGGAGATAGGGATTTGGACTTGGGGTTTTACTTAATTCTCCGGACTGGCCAATGATTATAACGAAGATTCTGATCCAACCATAAATTCATACATTGTGCCCCTGGCCTAAGAGGATAGAAGTTCAACATGTACAGTACAAGACAAAAGTTTGGACAAACCTACTCAAGGGTTTTTCTTAATTTTTGCTATTATCTACATTGTAGAATAATAGTGAAGACATCAAAACTATGAAATAACACATATGGAATCAAGTAGTAACCAAAAAATTTACCAGAAATCTCTAGCTTAAATTGACATATTTTATAGGGAATTTTGTATTATGCTAATTCGATTTCCTCGAGATCTCGGACTTCGGCTCTAGGGGTTACACCCATTAGCAAAGCCTGAGGGATAATTGCACTCTTGCACACAGAGGCTGTGCTTTCTCAAACTGTATAGAGATTGCACAACACTTAATGTCTAATATAAGTGTCTTTAGGAAGAGGCTTAGAGCACAAAGATTCTGGCCAAGTAAGAGACTGGCGAGACTAATTTCGAATGTGATTTGTCTCATAGCAACCTCTAAATAAATATGTTGATTAGCAATGAACACATTTATTATCTACTTGTTAGACTCATTTATCAATATCAGCTTTTTGTTAATCTAGCAGAGACTGAGAGGGTTAATACTGTGTCTAGATTGTCATACAAATTGTTCCCCAATATCACTGAATATTATTCCGGCATGATATGCTGATTCCATTATAATAGGCTCTGTGTCACGCCCTGGTCAAAGTATTTTGTGTTTATCTTTATGTATTTGGTCAGGCCAGGGTGTGGCATGGTGTTTTTGTATTGGGGTGTGTTTTTTCTTGGGGTTTTGGTGTTGGTATTGGGATTGTAGCTTAGTGGGGTATCTAGCTAAGTCTATGGCTGTCTGGAGTGGTTCTCAATCAGAGGCAGGTGTATATCGTTGTCTCTGATTGGGAACCATATTTAGGCAGCCATATTCTTTGAGTTTGTCGTGGGTGATTGTCCTTAGTGTCCTATGTGTCCTTGTTCCTATCTTTGTTAGTTTTCACAAGTATAGGCTGTTTCGGTTTTCGTTTCGTTATTTACATTCTTTGTTTTGTAGTGTTTGTTACTTCGTGTTTACGTTTTTTTCATTAAACATGGATCGCAATCTACACGCTGCATTTTGGTCCGACTCTCCTTCACACCTAGAAAACCGTAACGCTCTGAATGAATAAATAATGAATCAATGAAACAATTCTGTCAAAAAGTCTTCACACACACACACACACATACACACACACCGGAAAAACACACACACACACACACACACACACACACTGGGAAAAACACACACACACACATCAGGTGAGGTATCACCTTTAACCACATGATGTCACTCATGGCATGATATTGAAATAGCTTCCATAATGATTCATCACTAGGTACACACAGGTCGAGAGAAAAATTTGAGATGACAGACAGTGACACATGGACAGACGGCGACACGTTCAATACAGTGACACATTGCATACTCTTGCCTGTATCTAGCTTATCTAGGGTGTAATCATTAGTCCAACAGTTGCAAACGAGAGTTTCTATTGGACAAATTCTGGTATTTTTATCCCTGTTTCGTTTGCTTCCGTTTAAAAAATGTTTTTGAACAGAATCGGCAGAATGAATACACTGCTGATCACGCATAAACACAGTTCACTTTCATAACAGCCACGTTGTATTCCTTCTTGCCTTTATGCACTCTCCTCCTCTCACGTTTTTCCTTCGTTTATGGACTTCAATGAACAACACATCAGCTGTATTTGACCAGGCGAAAAAAACGAACTATGTCATAAGTGCTACAAACAGCCTTACATCATTGTCCACATATTAACTAAAGTAACATCCTAGTCAACATAGCTAATATAACTAATGTGTTAGTAAACCTGCTACAATCATGCAGTAACGTTACAGTGTATAGTTAGTAAGCAGTTACACCGGGGGCCCCAGTGGCAGTAAATTAATAAAACCAAAAGCTTACCTGGACTTGGAAGAGTTCCAGTGTTGTGTTGGATAGTCATAGCCAGCATCCCTCTGTTTGAGCCGGGTGTTTGAGTAACTAAACTAGCCAGCTGCATTTGCTAGCTCAGTAAGTGAAACTGAGAGTTACTTATTTTTTAAAGAAATGAATTTGTTGGAAACTGTTCAACTATTGTCTTTCTCTCTTTGAGTCAACTACTCACCACATTTGATGCACTGCTGTGCTAGCTAGCTGTATCTTATGGTTTCAGAACTAGATTAATTATTTGATCCTTTGATTGGTTGGACAACATGTCAGTTCATGCTGCAAGAGCACTGATAGGTTGTAGGATGTCCTCCGGAATTGTCATAATTACTGTGCAAGTTTATGGAAGGGGGTGAGAACAAAGAGCCTCCTAGGTTTTGTATTGAAATCAATGTACCAAGAGGAGGACTGAAGCTAGCTGTTCACCGGCTACACAATGTTGTCACCCTACCGAGTGCTGTTGAGGCTACTATAGACCTTCATTGCAAAACAGTGTGTTTTAATCATTTATTTAGTGACGTGAAAATATTTAGTATAGTTTTATCTAAAAAGGATGCCTTTTTCAATGTTCTGCAATTTTTTTAACCAAATGGTCCTCCCCTTCCTCCTCTGAGGAGCCTCCACTGATGTAACATTATACTATATTAAGTCAAGGCATTCATTGAGTTCAACCATCAAATTATTTAAATGCTTGACCATGGAATTTTGCTTTATCATACTTTACTTATCATAATTGTCACGACTCTCCTCTTCTGACGAGGAGTAAGAGATGTCAGACCAATGTGCAGCATTGTAAGTGTCCATTTTAATATATAAAACTGAACACTACAAAAATACAAAATAACAACGTGAATGAACAAACGAAAATCGAAACAGTCCCGTATGATACAGACACAGGAAACAATCACCCACAACTCAAAAGTGAAACCAGGCTACCTAAGTATGGTTCTCAATCAGGGACAACGATTGACAGCTGCCTCTGATTGAGAACCACACCAGGCCAAACACAGAAATCCAAAAACATAGAAAAAAGAACATAGACAACCCACTCAACTCACGCCCTGACCATACACTAAAACAAAGACACAACAACAGAACTAAGGTCAGAACGTGACAATAATGTGAATACGTTTTAAAACATGTTTAAATGTTTAAAACATAACTACAATATTGTTCACAAAACCAATATAGCCTCACTGAATATATTATTAAGACATATCAACGGACAAAACAAGATGCTAATCCTCAGATTTAAGTCATGTGTTAATCATTTTCACCCCTTTCCCTTTCATGCACACTACCCCTCTTTTTTTCTCCTCCATTTAGCTAGATGTCCAGTGATGCATATATTTGTATGAATAGGTCATTTTATTAACGTAGACTAATCTTATTTGCAAAAGGTTACAACATTGTTTCACACATCCATCTCTGACTAACAAATGGACAAACAGTTTGACATGTTTTAAATTCAAAATCATATTTCTCAGGCAAAAGAAAGTGTGCATGAGGGGACATATGTCAATTCAAATCCTCTTTATTACATTGCAGATAGACATACAGCAAATACATTAAAGGGAAACTCAAGCAAAATATGGAAAACAGGTATTACAGTTAATGTTCTGGTAATTTTTTCAACCATAGCTTGCTCTTGTTGAGTTGAAGTTTCTGATTCATGTCCTTTCTCAGCGACCAGCTGGGGCTGGAGCTGGGGCTGGAGCTGGAGCTGGGGCTGGGGCTGGGGCTGGGGCTGGGGCTGGAGCTGGAGCTGGGGCTGGGGATGGAGCTGGAGCTGGAGCTGGGGCTGGAGCTGGAGCTGGGGCTGGAGCTGGGGCTGGAGCTGGAGCTGGGGCTGGAGCTGGGGCTGGAGCTGGGGCTGGAGCTGGAGCTGGGGCTGGGGCTGGGGCTGGGGCTGGAGCTGGGGCTGGAGCTGGAGCTGGGGCTGGGGCTGGGGCTGGAGCTGGGGCTGGAGCTGGGTCTGGGGCTGGGGCTGGAGCTGGGGCTGGGGCTGGAGCTGGGGCTGGAGCTGGGGCTGGGGCTGGAGCTGGGGCTGGAGCTGGGGCTGGAGCTGGGGCTGGAGCTGGAGCTGGGGCTGGGGATGGAGCTGGAGCTGGGGCTGGAGCTGGGGCTGGAGCTGGGGCTGGAGCTGGAGCTGGGGCTGGAGCTGGGGCTGGAGCTGGAGCTGGGGCTGGGACAAGTCTTTGCAGAAGCAGAAGGTAGTTGTACTGCTGGAGAAAGTTTGGAAAGCCACGGCCAGGGCCAGGGCCACGGACACGCTAGATGAAGGAGGGATATTGAAGGATAATCAAAATGAATGTAGTCGCTGGAGTCTCAGTTGTGTTCACTGTACACAATATTTGTAGATAGTTTATTTTAGCAGAAAATCATACTTTTTTACAGCTGTATCTAGCAAGGTCCATACAGATTCTGATACTACTGTGAACGTAATTGTTTTCTATGTCAAGTTGTTTGAAGGAAAAATCATTAAACCATGTGTCCTGGGGTGGTCTAGTAGTTAAGGTAGCTGCATTTAACGTACACATACAGTGCCTTCAGAAAGTATCCACACCCTTTCACATTCACACCCTTCAGAAAGTATCCACACCCTTTCACATTCACACCCTTCAGAAAGTATCCACACCCTTTCACATCCACACCCTTCAGAAAGTATCCACACCCTTTCACATTCACACCCTTCAGAAAGTATCCACACCCTTTCACATTCACACCCTTCAGAAAGTATCCACACCCTTTCACATTCACACCCTTCAGAAAGTATCCACACCCTTTCACATTCACACCCTTCAGAAAGTATGCACACCCTTTCACATTCACACCCTTCAGAAAGTATCCACCCCTTGACTTTTTCCACATGTTGTTTTGTTACAGCCTGAATTTAAAATGGATTACATTGAGACTTTGTGTTACTGGACTACACATAATACCCCATAATGTCAAAGTGAATTTATGTTTATAGAAACATTTGTTTTCATCACCTTTGTTATGGCAAGCCTAAATAAGTCCAGTAGCAAATATGGCCTTAACAAGTCACGTCATGAGTTGCATGGACTCACTCACAATTTTTTTATGACTACCCCACACATACAATTATCTGTAAATTCCCTCAGTCAAGCTGAGAATTTCAAACTGGAGAGAAAGGAAACCGCTCAAGGATTTTAACATGAGGCCAATGGTGACTTCTAAACAGTTACAGAATTTTAATGGCAGTGATAAGGAGAAAACTGAGGATGGATGAGTAACATTGTAGTTACTCCACAATAATAATTTAAATGACAAAGTGAAAAGAAGGAAGCCTGTACAGAATAGAAAATCTCTGAATAGAATGCGTTATGTTCGGGGCAAATCCAACACAACACATCACAATGTATCTATCTTCCTATTTTCAAGCATGGTGGTGGCTGCATCATGTTATGTGTCAGGTATGCGTAAATGGCTGCAAGGGAGTCAGCGCGCAAGAGAGCAGATATTGGGTAGCAAATGGAGCCTTTTATTTAGGTGAACTAAAAGCACACGGGAAATACAGTACGGGTTGACATAACCCAGCGCCACCAGTCTAACGTGCGCATACATGAAACAGATCAACAATACCACACAAAGACATGGGGGAAACATGGGGGAAACAGAGGGTTAAAGGCCTCAGGACTTTAAATGGCCCCACAAACCTCGGACCCAGCTTCCGGCAGGGCAGGCTGAGGGTGAGGTTTCTGGTTGAGAGCCAAAAACACCGGGGCCTCACTGTGGTGATGGTCTGCGCCCACTTTCTGGCACAGCACGGCAAACTGAAGGTGGACATGGGCGGGGTCCCAGTCGTCCACCACAGGAGCCTCAGGCTGACTCTGATGCCAAGGAGTATGGGAGTGAGATCCATGGGCTGCTCCTTTGTGTCATACAGCTGGGACAATGCCTTAACATTCTGGGAGCCTGGTCTGTAGGAAAGGGTAAACACAAAACGGGTGAAAAACATGGCCCACCTTGCCTGGCGAGGGTTCAGTCTCCTCGCTGCCTGGATGTACTCCAGATTGTGGTGGTCAGTCCAGATGAGAAAGGGGTGTCTAGCCCCCTCAAGCCAATGTCTCCACGCCTTCAAGGCCTTGACTACAGCCAACAGCTCTCGGTCCCCCACATCATAGTTTCACTCCGCCGGACTGAGCTTCTTCGAGAAGAAGGCACAGGGGCGGAGCTTCGGTGGCGTACAGCTCCTATATGTTAAGGGATTTTTTTTATCAATAATGACTAATTATGTATACATTTCAATCAGGACGGACTAATCAGAATACTATTATGTTACTGTATAGGTGTATGAATTTCCTTTTAACCCTAGTACTGAATATAATGTGTGTAAATATAATCAAGAAGTAGAACAATGACTGTCTGTTCCTTGGTAGAAATGAATGAACTTATAGCCAGACTGGTTGATTTTTAAGACTGGTCTCTGTCCATTTTATACAAATAAGAGTCTTACAAATTCCACCCTAGTAGCACCAACGGAAACCCCTAACCACCTACCTGAGCACTCTCGCGACCACCCCAGAGCTCTCTGTGGCCAAGAAACAGTGGGGTTATGACAAGCTAACCAGGGTAGGCGCAGCAGCACGGGAAACGCAGGAGAGTCAATAAGGAAGAGACTCATTCTCTCCTTGTGAGCCCTGCATCACCATGCCCAAAGGAGCAGTGACCTCCCTAATCAACCCTGACCCTAATGGTCGACTATCTAAGGTGTGAATGCGGAAAGGCACAGCCACGGGAACTATGGGGAGCCCTAAACTATAGGCTATCGCTCTATCAATAAAATACCCAGCCGCGCCTGAATCGACGAGCGCCTTATGCTGGGAATGCAGGGAAAACTCAGGGAAAGTGACATACACAAACATACAGTATGTGCAACAGAGGGCTCTGGGTGAGAATGGGCCGGCTCATCTGGGGTGACGCCAGAACGCCCTGCCTGCTGCCTCAATCCCCAGAGGAACCAACCCGGCACCGACCAGCAGTGTGACCTCTGCAGCCACAGATGGTGCATGGAACCCCCCTGGAACCTCCTCCGGTCTCCCTGCGCACCGCGGGTGCTGGAAGATGGAACCACCAGACCCCGATCAGAACGTCCGCGGGTAGCCAGCAGGTTGTCCAGCTGGATGGACAAGTCCACCAGCTGGTCGAACGTGAGGGTGGTGTTTCAGCAGGCCAACTCCCGACGGATGTCCTCACTCAGGCTGCAGCGGTAATGGTCGATCAGGGCCCTGCCGCTACATCCGGCAGCCAGGGTCCGAAACTCCAGGGCCAACTCCTGGGCGCTCCTCGTCTCCTGCCTCAAATGGAAGAGGCGCTCACCTGTCATCTACCCTCGGGCGGGTGGTCAAAGACTGCCCGGAAACAGTGAACTCCTCAAACTGGTCCAACGACGCATCTCCCTCTCCCCACACGGCGTTGGCCCACTCCAGAGCTTTCCCGGTGAGGCACGAGACAAGGGCGGAACCCTCTCAGTTATAGGTCCAGTTGAAGAAGGAACCCCTGGCAGAACGTAGCCTTTCCGTCGTCTTCCTGGGGCAGGGAGAGAGACGAATCCCACTGAGACCAGGAGGATAAGGGGTGCTCAGAGGAGACCCTGGTTGTGCTGGTGGAGGCGCTGGAAGAACTCCCTGTTCCAGCGGTCCATAGTCCGGACAAAACGGTCCATGGCGGTGCCAAGATGGTGGAGCATTGCTGCGGACCCTGAATTTAAAATGGGTTAAATTGAGATTTTGTGTCACTGGCCTACACACAGTATGCCATAATGTCAAAGTGGAATTATGTTTGTAAAAAAAATGAAAATCTGAAATGTCTTGAGTCAATAACTATTCAACCCCTTTGTTATGGCAAGCTTAAATAAGTTCAGGAGTAAAAATATGCTTAACATCATGAGTTGCATGGACTGCAAAAATAGTGTTTAATATGATTTTTTAATGATTACCTCATCTCTGTACCCAACACATACAATTTTCTGTAAGGTCCCTCGGTTGAGCAGTCAATTTCAAACCAGAGAGGAAGGAGACCACTCAGCGATTTTTCCACAAGTCCAATGATGTTATGCCTGTCTTCGGAATGAGTGGACCAAAGCGCAGCGTGAAAAGTGTTCATGATTTTATTGATTAAAAAAACACCCGAACAAAGTAACAAAACAAAAGCAAACAGTTCTGTCAGGTAACAGAGACTAAACAGAAAATAACTACCCACAAACACAGGTGGAAAAAAAAGCTACCTAAGTATGATTCCCAATCAGAGACAACGATAGACTCTGATTGGAAACCACACTCGGCCAAAAACAAAGAAATAGAAAACATAGAATGCCCACCCCAAATCACACCCTGACCTAACCAAATAGAGAAATAAAACTGCTCTCTAAGGTCAGGGCGTGACAAATGGTGACTTAAAAACAGTTATGTATCAGCAACATTGTAGTTACTCCACAATACTAACCTAAATGACTGAGTGAAATGAGTGAAAAGAAGTAAACCTGTACAGAACAGAAATTCCCTGAATAGAAAGAGTTATGTTCGGGGCAAGACCAACACAACACATCATTGCATACCACTCTTCATATTTTCAAGCATGGTGGTGGCTGCAACATGTTATGGGTATGCTTGTCATCGGCAATGAATAATACATTTTTTAGGATTAAAAGAAATGGAGCTGGAAATGGAAAAGCACAGGCAAAGTCCTAGAGGAAAATCTGGTTCAGTCTGGGAGATAAATTCACCTTTCAACAGGACAATCTAAAACACAAAGCCACATATACATTGGAGTCACTTACAAAGACTACATTGAATGTTCCAGAGTGGCCTAGTTACAGTTTTGACATAAATCTGCTTGAAAATCCATGACAAGACAAGAAAATGGATGTCTAGCAATGATCAACTACCAACTTGACAGAGCTTGAATATTTTTTAAGAATAATGTGCTAATATTGTGCAAACCAGTTGTGCAAAGTGCTTACTGACTTACCGGGAAAGACTCACAGCTGTCAATTTGAAAACTTATGTAATCAAGATATATTTGTTTTCTTTTTCATATTTTCTTATCAAATGTTAGAATTTTTCTTCCACTTTGACAATAAAGAGTATTGTGTTTCGATCGTGACAAAGAATAGTGAAAAAAAATGACAGAAAATGTAAATGTAATCAATTTTAATCCCACCTTGTAACACAACAATATGTGGAAAAAGTCAAGGGGTGTGAATACTTTCGGCACTGTAATAAAGTGTCAGTTTTGGTTTGATCGCAGCCCACACCCTTTAAAAATTCATACTACTCACCTCTTCACTTGAAGAGCGCTTCTCAATATACTAACTTTAAGATTATTCTAAGTCTAACATGACATTTTCACCAGCATTTCATGTACATACTATATGCATGAATTACCAAACCAATAGAGAGAAGCATCACAAATCATCTATATAGAGTACAGTATAAACATAAACTTCATCACTTTATCAATCCATCTGTTCCCAACAAATGACATATTATTTGATATGTAATGTATAAATCTACTACATGGTTAAACAGAACACAACAGAGAAAGACATACACAATGACGGATCTTAACTTATTTAATTTATTAATGATGGAATAATCAGCTCTGAACAGCAGCTAATGTCAACATATTTGATGTAAAAAAAAAAAATCTCCTTTCTCTATCGACGCCAATCTCATTTTCCACCCGCTGCCGCTGCTGGGGCTGGGCCTGGAGCTGCAGCAGGAGTTGCAGCAGGAGCAGAGGCGAGACTGACCAATTGGAAGGGCAGAAGGGCCATCAGAGCAGAGTTACTTTGAGATGGCTGTGCATCAGGGAAGTAGGATGGGTACTGAGGCTGCTGATAGGGGTAAAACCCTCCCAAACCACGGCCATAACCCCTGAACATCTGTGGAGAGAGAGAAAGAGAGATGGATAAATTGTTCTGAACTCAAACAAACTAGTAATCTTATTCAAATAGTTTCCCATACTATAGTACTCTAATAGACAGAATACCTAATAGATACCAATAGATTGCACTAAATATTACTGCACCTCATCGCTAGCTGAGCGCTCCTCTCGATCATGTTCCTCAGACACCTGCACACACAAACAAAATCCCAGGATGAATGATATTATGTTATAAAGTAATCAACACTCAAAGTGTGAACTTAAGTCCATCATATTGTAATAATTCAGATATTGTCATATTCCAATGCAATGCAATCTGTGGAAACAGCAATCTCTTGGTGTATTGATGCGTAAATTGCAGTGTTGATGTTGAATTTCAAGAATTCTTACAGGAATGGAAGAACAAAGTCAAACTACTAGGAATAGTAGTTTCATGGTCACCACGGAGTTCTTGAAATGAAAAAGATGTACAGTGAATTCAAAGCTTGACACACATGCCTAAATTCCTCTACAGTATTCTTTGAAACTCTTACCTGTTCAAGTGAAGATGTAAAATGCTTGAAATGTTGGTACTAAACTGTTAACACTGTTGCAGTATTGTAACTTAACTGCAAAAATATGCTTTTTATTTTATTTCATTCCACAGTCAATTAGCTTTCAGTGCACCAATGAGCTTTAGTCCCATGATCAAATGTGTGTCCTGTGTCCTGGAGATGTAAAATGTGATGAAATTAGGCATTTGGTGGGTAATCCTACAAAATCTATATATCCCACAGTGCCCACAAAGAACAATGTCTCATCAGTATTAGGAAACTTTAGCTAAATTGAAAGGTTTTGAAACTGTCGATGATTCATCCACCTGTTTTTTGGGGTATTGCAGAGGCTAAATGAACACATTTAATTGTAATGTTTAACTTTAATTTCTTAACTTACACAATATAACTCAATTACCAGACTTTATTTAGATTTCTCCTATCATGTACAACACTTTTATTTATCTATTAAATAACGCAATGTAATGTAACACACTTTGTATAGATTTCTCACAATTTCCATAAACTTAATGAGCATTCATCAGAGGACTGGATAGACATACAATTCAGCTTAAAATATAAATGTGTTTATTAAACAGAAATGCATAAAGGAATCACACTTCATAGTCAATATCTGGGAGTTCCATGAAATACCTGATAGACAGAAAAGCAAATTAATGAATTTATAGGATATACATTGTACTTATGATGTTTGGGGAATCCAGTGTTGGGAAAAGTGCACAATTGTCATACTTGAGTGAAAGTAAAAATACCTTAATAGAAATGAAAGTTAATGAAAGTTAATGAAATACAACTTGAGTAAAAGTCTAAAACTATTTGGTTTTAAATATACTTAAGTATCAAAAGTATATGTAATTGCTCAAATATACTTAAGTATCAAATGTAAAAGTGAAAGTATAAATCATTTCAAAAACCTTATATTAAACAAACCAGACGGCACCATTTTCTTGTTTACTTTATTTACAGATAGCCAGGGGTACACTCCAACACTCAGACATCTTTATAAACTAAGCATTTGTGTTTTGTGAGTCCACCAGATCAGAGGCAGTAGGGATGACCAGGGATGTTCTCTTGATAAGCGTATGCATTTGTTCCTGTCCTGCAAAGCATTCAAAAAGTATTTTTGGAGGTCAAGGAATATGTATGGGGTAAAATGTGCATTTTTTTCTTTAGGAATTTTGTGAAGTAAAAGTTGTCCGAAATATATATAGTAAAGTAAAGTACAGAAAACTATTTAAGTAGTACTTTAAAGTATTTTTTACTTAAGTACTTTACACCACTGGGGGAAACTAATATACATGTTGAGATATGAAATGATTAATGGCTGGGTTACTGTAACATGACTTCACCTGTTTAACGTCCACCTGGGGCAGGGGCTGGGGTAGGACCAGGGGCTGGGGCTGGAGCAGGGGCTGGGGCAGGAGCAGGGGCTGGGGCAGGAGCAGGGGATGGGGCTGGAGCTGGAGCAGGAGCAGGGGCTGGGGAAGGTGCTGGGGCAGGGGCAGGAGCAGGAGTAGGGGCTGGGGCAGGGGCAGGTGAAGGGGCAGGGGCTGGGGAAGGTGCAGGAGCTGGGGCAGGGGCTGGTGCTGGGACAGAGGCAGCAAACAGTTTAAGTAGAAGTTGAAGTAGCTGATTTGAATTCAACTGTGGCAGGGAGGGCAGAAAGGAACCAGCCTAAATAGGAAAAGAAAACAGCTGTTTTTTTCTCATTCAATGTCATTTTGATATACACACCACACATATAATCATATCTCAGAATATTCACATATGTTTCATACACATTGATCTTCACTACTATATGTTAAATCATTTCTGATCATAATCTGTGGAGCTATGGAACTTACCTCCCTGGAGTTTGAGTTAGAGTTGGAGTCAGAGCTGGAACGTGCAACTCTCAAGTGATCCACATCAGCCTGAAAAAGAATAAATTTAAAATATTTAAATATGCATATATATATTTATATATATATACTAAAATAAATATAAATCAAATGTGGTGTAAAGAAGAATATTACATTATTTGGGGCATATATGTTGTATGTTATATTGTTGTATGTATTATTGTATGTTTTTGTTCAACTCACAGGAAGAGCCAATGACAGACCCAGGAGGCAGCCCAAAAAGATTACAGTCTTCATCATCATCTTGGTGGTCAGTTCTAAAAACATAAAAAGAAACTAAAACAGTTTAGATGACCTTTTTATGTTCCGATGTTTATGTTGAAGTAGAATGTGAACATTTATCACTATTCAAAAGCCCTGCTTTACGACCAATTCCCTTACCTTTGAGTCACAGTTAATTTCAGCAGTTGATCAGGTGTAATGATGCGAAGACAATGAGTTATACCCAGTGGGTTCTCTTTAAATAGAGTGAAGAGCACTGATGTCACAACCCCTATTACTAAGTGGTAATATTGTGAAAATAATCATGATGTTTACTATTCTGAAATATTTAATCTCTCTGTTGAAGGATAGGTGTGGGTAATACTAAGGGATTAGCATTATAACAGTACAGATGAGTCACACATGAAATGTATGATATACAGTCCCAGTCAAAGGTTAAGACACACCTACTCATTCAAGTTTTTTAAAACATGTTTTATTTTCTACACTGTATAATAATAGTGAAGACATCAGAACTATGAAATAACACATATAGAATCATCTAGTAACCAAAAAAGTGTTAATCAAATCAAAATATATTTTACATTTGAGATTTGTCAAAGAGATTGCCAAGTGTGTGTGAAGCTGTCATCAAGGCAAAAGGTGGTTACATTGAAGAATCTGAACACTTAAAAAAAAATACTATATGATTCCATACGTGTTACTTCATAGTTTTGATGTCTTCACTATTATTCTACAATGTAGAAAATAGTAAAAATGTAAAAATAATCTTGAATGAGTAGGTGGCTCCAAACTTTTGACTGGTACTGTATGCATTAAAAAAACTGGTAACTCTTCACAATAATTTGTATTAATTAACTTTTTATAAAGAGTGTTTATTATTAGTTATTTACAACAGTATTATAAGCATACAATGTATAATCCTTTAAAATCTTTATTATAATATATAAAAGCTTTTTAAGCATTTCAGAATATTTATTAGAATTTGTAATAGCTTCATCATAAACGTTACTATAAAGACAAAATATCAACTACATCCAGCTAATAGCAGAATTCTTTGGGGATTGTGTGATATAAATGGATCTAAAAAAAATGTTTAACACATGCAGTACCAGTGTTTTGCAAACAAACACCCATTTCGCTCCCCACCTTTGAACGTTGCCAAATCGTCATGGGAAGGACTTGATTGTAGAATTAAGTAGACTTGTGATTACTAGATAAACTGAGTCACCAGCTTAAACAGTATAATATGCAATTCAATCCCCACCTTGCCATGACAAATGTCCAGATTCACTACAGACAGTCCTCCCCCAAAAATCTAAAAGAAGTGTGTTCTAAAGTGCCTGTCCTAAAGGAACCGCTTTTTTTTAATTAATTTTTTTACATGTGTTTAAACCATTATTTTTTAGCAATAAACAGTACTTCCATAATTTGTAGTAACAAATTAAAGTGTTAAACAAAATATGCTTCTTCAAAGTTTTGACAGGAGAACGCATCCGAACGAGCGAAACATTGCCCATCTTAATGTTCTACAGTTCTCTCTGTAGGCCATCTATCTGATGCTGTCTGGTCTTAGTGCCAGCATCAGTTTGTGGTAGTGCGCTACTCACCAGATGGCTTGTTTGCTTGTTTGTTTGATTAGTTTTGGGATATCGACCTGGTCTGGAAGGATATATCAATATTTTGTTTTGTTGTGTTTTGACACTCGGCTGGGAAGCTTTGATTGAGTCCAGCAAATACAGTGGCAAGAAAAAGTTTGTGAACCCTTTAGAATTACCTGGATTTCTGCATAATGTGGCCATAAAATTCAATCAGATCTTCATCTAAGTCACAACAATAGACACAGTCTGCTTAAACTAATATCACACCAACAATTAAACTTTTTTGTGTCTTTATTGAACACACTGTGTAAACATTCCCAGTGCAGGGTGGAAAAAGAATGTGATCCCTTGGATTTAATAACTGGTTGACCCTCCTTTGGTAGCAATAAACTCAACCAAACTTTTTCTGTAGTTGTGAACCAGACCTGCACAACGGTCAGGATGAATTTTGGACCATTCCTCTTTACAAAACTGTTACAGCTCAGCAATATTCTTAGGATGTCTGTCCATCTGTCCACAGAATATTTTGCCAGATGCGCTGTGGAACATCCAGGTTCTCTTTTGCAAACTTCAGACGTCCCTCAATGTTTGTTTTGGACAACAGTGGCTTCTTCCATGGTGTCCTCCCATGAACACTATTCTTGTTTAGTGTTATACGTATCGTAGACTCGTCAACAGAGATTTTGGCATGTTCCAGAGATTTCTGTAAGTCTTTAGCTGACACTCTAGGATTCTTCTTAACCACATTGAGCATTCTTCTCTGTGCTCTTGCAGTCATCTTTGCAGGACGGCCACTCCTAGGGAGAGTAGCAACAGTTCTGAACTTTCTCCATTTATAGACAATTTGTCTTACCATGGACTGATGAACATCAAGGCATTTAGAGATACTTTTGTAACCCTTTCCAGCTTTTTGCAAGTCAACAATTCTTAATCTTAGGTCTTCTGAGCCTCTATTGTTCAAGGCATGGTTCACATCAGGCAATGGTTCTTGTGAATAGCAAACTCAAATTGTCTGAGTGTTTTTATAGGGCAGGGCAGTTCTAACCAACATCTCCAATCTCGTCTCAGTGATTGGACTCCAGGTTAGCTGACTCCTGACTTAGCCTAGGGATTCACATACTTTTTTCAACCTGCATTGTGAATGTTTAAATGATGTATTCAATATAGACAAGAAAAATCCACCAATTTGTGTGTTATTAGTATAAGTACACTGTGTTTGTATATTGTTGTGACTAAGATGAAGATCAGATCCAATTGTATGACCAATTTATGCAGGAATTGAGGTAATTCCAAAAGGTTCACATACTTTTTCTTGCCACTGTATCTATTTGAGGATCAACCATCCATCAATTCTGAAGTAAGAAGTATCCTCACTGTAGAATGCTGAATATTATTGTTGCTTTATTTCAATGTTAAACAAATTACTTTAATCATTAACACTACAATTAAAATGTCTGCTGTAGTTGTGGCTATTTCCAGCGATGCAAAAACTGATGTCAAGGAAAATGAGACCTGGAGCAAGGTTGTGGGTTGAAATTGAGAATGTTTTACCTTTTTTATCATGGAAAGAGAAATCCTAACAGAGGAGGAGGCCATAACCAATCCGATTAAGGAGTAGGAGCTCTACCACAGTCTTATACCAGAAATTCATCCAAATCACTTGAGGTCAGTACAGAGAGTATGTGCGCTCTGGCATATATATATTCTCAGTGAGGAACAAAGAGCAAAGCTTCTGATCAGAGGAAAACATGTTGTAATCAAAGAGAATAATCTGTTCAGTTTGAAGACTAGCATGGCTGACCAGAACTCCATTCAAGTTACAATTAAAGAAAGACCTGAATAAGCAGATGATAGTGTTGTGGCTGAGTTTCTGGCTAAAGCTGGATGTATGGTGGTGAGATGAGTGATGAGGCGCATGATAAGATACAAGGGTCAACTTACAAATTGAAGCACCCTTCATTCCTATAACACGGTCTGTAAAGATGGGCCCTCACTGGATCAAAGTATTGTATGATGGACATGGTCCTGAGCGTAGTCAGGACTAGCTGACACAATCCCACACTAGAGGGGGTCAGGAGATGGTAGAGTACAGTCCTACTACACTGGATAACATAAGGTGCATAGAGGAAACTTTTTCACACTATGTGCAGGACAACGATCCTGTCCCCCTGAGTAAGGCGGACGTATCACATATCTCAGATGAAATGACTGAACGTGAGACTGAGGTTGAAGAGGATAATTCCTTGCCTCCCAAGGACAAAGACGGAGTGAATGAAACATTGGAGTTGGTACCTGGTGAGTCGGAGTCTGCAACAGTGACTTCTCATTCCAAGAAAAAGAAGAAGAATAAGAAGAAAAATACTCAAATGAAGCTGGGCAAGTGGTTACTGAGACTAGTGACAATCATAACCCAATAGAAAACCTTGAGGTTCATAAGAGAACCCGAAGGCGGTGCAACTCTGGGGAATACAAAAGAAGGCAGACAGACATCAATGCTGGCCTTCATTCAAACAATCCGGAATCAACATACATCCAAGCGTCCCAGGTTACCAAGCTCCCCATCAGAGTCTGGAGTTAGGTCACCTGCAGAAAAAAGGCTGATATGTAGGATGTAATTCTGGGAGAAATGGAGAGTGGAGTCCCCCTTATTAGCCATCCAGACTGAAATCATTAATGAAGGATTGAAATCATGTATATTTGAGTAACCTATACTATCTGGTTCAGAGAAGGACATTCTGTGTATGTGAGCATAACCTCTGGAGCTAACATGACTTTTCAAGAGAATGAGCAATCTGCTAATAATTACATTTCAATGCCAACTCTTGATACGTGTCCCAAACAAAACCCGCTTTCGAGACAGAAACTCAGTTTCCTTAACCCAGGTATTAGAAAACATTGTACCATGAAACTTTTTCAATCTGTCAATCAGGCTAAAATACTCTGGGACCCTCATTCCAAGCCTAGAAGAATATTGGGAGGTCATCTGAATATTCATAGTATTATTTATAAGAGTGAACAGGTAGCACATCTATTGATTTTTTTCTGTTTCTCTGAGACATGCCTGAAGAAATCTTTTATTGTCCCTGGATATTCCATATTCAGGAGGGACAGGGGAGAGGGCAGAGGGGGTGGATTGCGTATGTCCATGAAATACTTTAAATGTAATTGTCATATCATATCAAATCATATGGAAACATGCCAATGACATTGAAACTATGGGGCTGAATGTCTTACTCTCCCCTCATATGTCTTTCATTGTTATTGGATTATATCGACCACCAACATCGGATATCTCGCTTTATTACCATCTAAATGCCATGCTTAAAGAATGTGATCAGAAGAAGGAGATTATGTGGGTGATTTCAATATAAACTGGGAAAACAAAACTTGCAGGAAAAATCTCAGAGATCACAGATTATTTCAACCTGACTCAAATAATACAAGATCCAACCAGAGTAACACAGTCATCTCAGACTCAAATTGATCTGGTGTTTACTAACAGACCTGATCAAATAATTATGTCCAGTAACTTACCTACTGGCATATGTGACCACAATGTTACATCGGTGGTTAGAAAGCTCACTAGAAAGAGATTTAAGAACCATATTAATGTTCAACAGTCCGATAACAAAATGCAGAAAAGTGAGCAGAGTAACTACGATGCAGCTATAAGTCAATTTGACTGGTCTGATCTGTTAAGCAATGAAGACCCAGAGTCTGGATACAGCACATTTCTGTCAGCTATTAAAGTGGATACCTCTTTTACTAGGACATTTCAACGTAAGCCAAGACGGTAAACCTCTCTACCAATCCTCAACGAGGATGTCTGGAGGCAGACGAGAGAACAGGATTTTTCCTTGAAAAAAGCACTGAGGTCTAGGAAGAATGATGACAGACGTATATTTGCATCACTGAGAAGTAAGGTGGTTAGGAATATAAAAAAGCAAAAGCAGAGATCTTTCTTAGAGTGATCAATGATGCAAATTTAAATGGCAATGTGATTTGGGAAAAGCTCAACAAACTAACAGGGAGAGGAGCTGAAAAGTACAAAAAACATCCTGAATTCAAGGTTAATGGGACTCTAATTCAAGACTTCAATTTCATATCCTTTAACAATTTATTTGTTGACTCTGTCAGGGAACTGGCTCAGAGATGTTCAACCAAGGCCACAGTTCTCACTCCCATAGATAATAATAAACCAATATTCAGAATTCCTGAAATCTCAGTGTCAGCAGTGGAGAGTATTATTAGCTTCTTCAGGAGCTCTAGAACAAAATATGTATTTTGTCTAGACGTTGTATTTCTGAAGAGACACAAGTTAACCTAGTTAATCTGTCCATCAAGTATGGGTTCTCTCCCAATGGTGGGAAGTCTGCTGCAGGAATACCTATCTTAAAATCTGGTGGCCCAACACTGGTGAAAAATTACCGACCTTTTAGCATTCTTGCAGTGCTATCAAAATTAGCTGAATGATGGGTGTCTGATCATCTGACTGATCACCTCATTCTCCAAACATAAAATGCAATTGGATTCAGAACTAACCGTTTTACTGAAACAGCCAATTGCTATTTTCTGGAGTGAATTAAATCTAAACTGAACATATAGTTGAAGTCCAAAGTTTACATACACCCAGGTTGGAGTAATTATAACTCATTTTCAACCACTCCACAAATTTCTTGTTAACAAACTATAGTTTTGGCAAGTCGGTTAGGACAGCTACTTTGTGCATGACATAAGTAATCTTTACAACAATTGTTTACAAACAGATTATTTAACTTATAATTCACTGTATCACAATTCCAGTGTCTCAGATTACAGTTTACATACACTAAGTTGACTGTGCCTTTAAACAGCTTGGAAAATTGCAGAAAATTAAGTTATGGCTTTAGAAGCTTCTGATAGGCTAATTGACTTCATTTGAGTCAATTGGAGGTGTACCTGTGGATGTATTTCAAGGCCAACCTTCAAACTCAGTGCCTCTTTGCTTGACATAATGGAAAAATAAAAAGAAATCAGCCAAGACCTCCACAAGTCTGCTTCATCTTTGGGAGAAATTTCCAAACACCTGAAGGTACCACGTTCATCTGCACAAACAATAGTATCCAAGTATAAACACCATGGGACCATGCACCCGTCATACCGCTCAAGAAGGAGACACGTTCTGTCTCCTAGAGATTAACATACTTTGTTGCAAAAAGTGCAAATCAATCCCAGAACAACAGCAACGGACCTTGTGAAGATGCTGGAGGGAAACAGGTACAAAGTATCTATATCCACAGTCAAACGAGTCCTATATCGATGAAAGGTCGCTGTCGTGGAAGATTCAGAATTTGTTGGTAACATATGTAAGATGTTTTATATTCATCAAATGTGTGTAAGTTACTTCTCATCAGAATGGTATTTTTGTATAATACTGTGGCGAGGTTGCAGTTATCTGTTCTATGTCAAGACTAAGTTGCAGGGGCCGCAGAGAGGGGAGAGGTCAAAGTATCATCATGTGTAAACATATCTCTTGACTCCACAATGTCTGTGTGCCAGTTCAGTGTGTCTCCATGAGTTTGTCCAGGATTGATTGTATTTAGAATTGGTTGTATCTAAATGACAATTTGATATATGCCTGTTGATATGGAGGATTGGTTTATGGTTCTGAGTTTCAGAGAGGAGACAAAGCTCCTTATGCCGATGCTGTTTTATCCTGTGTATCTTTGCTATAAAGGATCCCATTTTGCCGTTGTGGTGGGACTCTCAACTTTTCATTAGAGATACTGAACTGTTGAAAGTCAAAATGCTATAGAGCTTATATAATTAAAGATGGACTTTGATAACTAACTCTGACTTGTGTGTGTGGTTTGCTCCCATGATTTGGTAAATAGAGGAAATTTCCACGACATCGCTCAGCAGGGAAGATGCTACTGCTCCGTAACCGCAAAAAATAGCCAGACTAAGGTTTGCAACTGCACATGGGGACAAAGATCGTACTTATTGGAGAAATGTCTTCTGGTCTGATGAAACAAAAATAGAACTGTTTGGCCATAATGACCATCTTTATATTTGGAGGAAAAAGGGGGAGACTTGCAAGCCGAAGAATACCATCCCAACCGAGGAGCATGGGGGTGGCAGCATCATGTTGTGGGGGTGCTTTGCTGAGGGAGGGACCGGTGCACTTCACAAAATAGATGGCATCATGAAGGGGGAACTTTATGTGGATATATTGAAGCAACATCTCCATCTCAAGACATCAGTCAGGAAGTTAAAGCTTGGTTTCAAATGGGTCTTCCAAATGGAAAATGACCTCAAGCATACTTCCAAAGTTGTGGCAAAATGGCTTAAGGACAACAAAGTCAAGGTATTGGAGTGGCCATCACAATGCCCTGACCTCAATCCCATAGAACATTTGTGCGCAGAACTTAAAAAGCGAGTGTGAGCAACGAGGACCACAAACCTGACTCAGTTACACCAGCTCTGTCCAGAGGAAATTCACCCGCTTATTGTGGGAAGCTTGTGGAAGGCTACCCAAAACGTTTGACCCAAGTGAAACAATTTAAAGGCAACGCTACCAAATACTAATTGAGTGTATGTAAACTTCTGACCCACTGGGAATGTGAGGAAAGAAATTAAAGCTGAAACATCTTCTTCACATCTGAGATATTATCTCACATGCTGGTCACACTCAATTGAAACCAATTGAATCACTCTACAAACAAACACTTAAGATTTTTGATAATAAACCAAACAGTTACCACCATTGTCACATAATTTACAAACACAGTTAATTTAGTCTGGATAGCTTTAAGCAGTAAGTAGATGCAAGCCTTGTCTTTAAGATTCTGCATGGTCTTGCACCTCCACCTCTATGCCGGCATATCATGCTCAAGGAAAGCACATATCAATACACAAACAATATATAGTGTTTCTCAGCCAATCACAAAGCCCTAATGAAGCCTAAATGTGTTGCAATGAAGGATGTTGTATGATGTCTGGGTGTTCCATGCATCCATGTTGGGCATTGCAAAACAGGCAAACAAATTAGCCTCTTGCCACTGCTATTAATCAAATGTGCTAACTGAAAATGTCAGTATAGGCCTACTGTATCATTGTTTCCCATCTGCTGTTAATTCCAGAAGAATATTTATTTATGGAGAGAACATTCTCTGTGTGATTCTCTGTGTGAGTTTCCATTTTACCTCTGACTGGGTAGAGACAGACTGACCAGCAAATAAGTGTCTCCCTCAAAATGTGGTCCAAATGTGTAATGCAACTGTCTGAAAGTATGCAAACAAGTTTGATAAATTGGTAGAACAATTAAGCTGGATAATTGTATACTATTAAGTCTTGATACTGACTCGGAGCTATGGAAATATATATAGAGTGCCTGAGTTCCAACTGAAGTTAAAGAGTTGAAGTTCAGAAATGTTTAATGTTGCAACCCATTTTCAAAGTGTCTTTCAAAATGGTCAAGTTTTTAGCCACCAATAAAAAAACATGCACTATGTGGACACCACTTCAAATAAGTGAATTTGGCAATTTAAGCCACACAAGTTGCAGACAAGTGTATACAATTGAGCACACAGCCATGCAATCTACAAAGACAAACATTGGCCTGTACTGAAGAGCTCAGTGACTTTCAAAGTGGCACCAACGTAAGGTGCTACCTTTTCAACGAGTCAGTTAGTCAAATGTATGCCCTGCTAGAGCTGCCATGGGCAACTGTAAGTGCTGTTTTTGTGATGTGGAAACATCTAGGAGCAACACCGGCTCAGCCCCGAAGTGGTAGGCCAGGGAAGCTCACAGAATGGGACGGTAAGATTTCTGAAGTGCGTAGCGTGTAAAAATCGTCTCTCCTCGGTTGCAACACTCACAAACTAATTCCAAACTGCCTCTGGTAGCAATGTCAGCACAAGAACTGTTAGTCAGGAGGTAAATTAAATGGGGTTCCATGGCCAAACAGCCGCACACAATTCTAAGATCGCCTTGAGCATTGCCAAGTGGGGGCTTGAGTGGTGTAAAGATCACGGCTATTGGACTCTGGAGAAGAGGAAACACGTTCTCTACAGTGATGAATCACGCTTCATCATCTGGCAGTCCGATGGATTAATATGGATTTGGCAGATGCCAGAAGAACACTACCTGCCCCAATGCATAATGCCAACTGTAAAGTTTGGTGGTTGAGGAAAAATGGTCTTTGCTGTTTTCCACACCAACTGCGAGCCAGGCCTAATCGCGCAAAGTCAGTGCCCAACCTCAATAATGATCTTGTGACTGAATGGAAGCCAGTCCCCGCAGCAATGTTCCAACATCTAGAGGAAAGATGGGGGCTATTATAACGGCAAAGGGGGGACCAATCCATATTAATGCCCATGATATTGGAATGAGATGTTCGATGAGCAGGTGTATTTTGGGAAAAGAGTGTATTTGGTTATCTGCAACCCAAGAAGAACTGATAGTGGGTCTTGACCCCTTTTTGGAAACAAGAAATTCTCTGGAACTTATTATGAATTCAGAAGTTTTGTTGATTTCATACTTGTTTACAATTGTTTTAGGACTTGTAGAGCCTTCCACCTTATATCAGAGAGGTTTCACACTTGTTTTGAAAGGATCTCAAATAGTTTGTCAAACAAACAGAACACAACAGACAAAGACATACACAATGACGGATCTTAACTTATTTCATTTATTAATGATGGAATAATCAGCTCTGAACAGGAGATAATGTCAACATATTTGATTTAAACAAGTTTTTTCTCCTTCCCCTATCGACGTCCGTCTCATTTTCCACCCGCTGCTGGAGCTGGAGCTGGAGCTGGAGCTGCGGCAGGAGCAGAGGCAAGGCTGGCCAATAGGAAGGGCAGGAGGGCCATCAAGGCAGAGTGACCTTGAGAAGGCTGCGCATAAGGGAAGTAGGATGGGTACTGAGGCTGCTGATAGGGGTAAAACCCTCCCAAACCACGGCCATAACCCCTGTACCTCTGTAGAGAGAGAGAGAGAGAGAGAGAGAGAGAGAGAGAGAGAGAGAGAGAGAGAGAGAGAGAGAGAGAGAGAGAGAGAGAGAGAGCGAGAGAGAGAGAGAGAGAGAGAGAGAGAGAGAGAGAGAGAGAGAGAGAGAGCTGGATAAATTGTTCTGAGCTCAAACAAACTAGTAATCATATTCAAATAGTAGACCGTACTATAGTACTCTAATAGACAGAATACCTAATAGATAGTACTAAATATTAATGCACCTCATTGCTAGCTGAGCGCTCCTCTCGATCATGTTCCTCAGACACCTGCACACACAAACAAAATCCCAGGATGAATGATATTATGGTATAAAGTAATCAACACTCAAAGTGTGAACTTAAGTCCATCATATTGTAATAATTCAGATATTGTCATATTCCAATGCAATGCAATCTGTGGAAACAGCAATCTCTTGGTGTATTGATGTGTAAATTGAAGGCTTGATGTTGTATTTCAAGAATTCTTACAGGAATGGAAGAACAAAGTCCAATCAGGCACATCACTAGGACTAGTAGTTTCATGGTCACCACGGAGTTCTTGAAATGAAAAAGACATGCAGTGAATTCAAAGCTAGACACGCATGACTAAACTCCACAACAGTATTCTTTGAAACTCTTACCTGTTCAATTGAAGATGTAAAATGCTTTAAAAGTATTCAACTTGAGACTAATGCTGTATTGTAACTTAACAGCAAACATATGCTTTTTATAGACCATTTCATTCCACTGTCAACCAATGAGCTTTCAGTCCCATGATCAATGGTGTGTCCTGGAGATGTGAAATGTGATGAAATTAGACATTTGGTGTGTCATTCTACAAATCTGTATATCCATAGTGCCCTCAAAGAACAATGGCTCATCAGTATTAGGAAACTTATGCTAAGTTGACAGGTTTTGAAACTGTTGATGATTTATACCCTTGTTTTTTGGGCATTGCGGAGGATAAATGATCACATTTAATTGTAATGTACATTTTTAATTTCTCAACTTATACAGCATAGCTCAAGTACCAGACTTTATTTTGATTTCTCCTATCATGCAATGTAATATACCACACTTTGTATAGATTTCTCACAATTTCCATAAACTTAATGAGCATTCATCAGAGGACTGGATAGACATACAATTCAGCTTGAAATATAAATGTTTTTTTTAAGCAGAAATGCATAAAGGAATCACACTTCATAGTCAATATCTGGGAGTTCCATGAAATACCTGATAGACAGAAAAGCAAATTAATGAATTTATAGGATATACATTGTACTTATGATGTTTGGGGAATCCAGTGTTGGGAAAAGTGCCCAATTGTCGTACTTGAGTAAAAGTAAAGATACTTGAATAGAAAATGGCTCAATTTTAAGTGAAAGTCACTCAGTAAAATACTGCTTGAGTAAAAGTCTAAAAGTATTTGGCTTTAAAAATACTTAAGTATTAAAATAATTGTAATTGCTAAAATATACTTAAGTATCAAAAGGAAAAGTATAAATCATTTCAAATTCCTTATATTAAGCAGACCAGACGGCACCACTTTCTTTTTTTTCTTTTTTTACGGATAGCCTTGGGCACACTCCAACACTCAGACATCTTTATAAACTAAGCATTTGTGTTTTGTGAGTCCACCTTGTTCTGAAAACACATGCAGTACCATTGTTTTGCAAACAAACACCCACTTCACTCCCCACCTATGAACGTTGCCAAATCATCATGGGAAGTACTTGATTGTAGAATTAAGTAGGCTTATGATTACAAGTTAAACTGAGTCACCAGCTTAAACAGTATAATATGCAACTCAATCCCCACCTTGCCACGACAAATGTCCAACTTTTGTAACTTATTGAATGTATATGTTGCCCCAAGCAAAAATGTTTTTTTCAGATCCTTTTTATTAAGTTCAGACATTTTTTAAGACATCAGTTACTTTAGAGAAGGAAACTAATATTCATTATACAATATATATTTCCCATCTTTAGTACACTCATCCGAACTCCTGTCAAACTGCCATTGTAGGGCTCTTTCTGTTGACAAACTGGCATTACGGAACTCAAGGTCAATTAACCCAGTACAGTCTAAGCCCTGTCTAAGCTGGGAGTGTGGTGTGGGGCGGGAGGGCTCTTCTAAGCTATTCATGTGTGGCATGTTTCGTCACAATATTGTCTTTTGAACATTTGTTTTGGACTGAGCATTCTACTAAATGTATCAACTATGAGCGCTGATGAAGATTTCATCAAAAGTGCATTACGGTGGTATGGAAATACAATGACATTCAAAAGGAGGCAAATATTTAGTAGGACATTTTTAATGTCACCAGTTTGACTTTAAATGCGGTAAAATGTTAGCTAGCTAGCTAAGATTGAGGGTAGTAGCTAGCTACTTTGGCAATGTCATCAAATATTCAGGCACCTAATTGAAATGTAGACTTAACATTAGTTAGCCTCTGTCCAGAATGACTGGTTTTATCAGAACTTAGGGCACCACTATGGCGCTGCCGATAGAGGGCGGCTTGAGAACGTTCATAACAGTGGCATGACGAGACCGAGTGACGGAGGTGCTACCTATGAATTTGGGAATGTTTTAAGAAGGATCATTTTGCTATTTTATATTGATTTTTAAGGCCCATTGAAGTATCAAGAAAAAAAACTAAAAAAAATTAATAAAAAAATGTACATGGTCTTATTGCTATAAGCCAATAAAAACTCAATGAATACCAGTTATACTACATGGAACGACAGATAGTCCCCCCATAAAAGTCAAAAGGAAGTTTGTTCTGAAGAGTCTATCCAATAACTGAGAGACATAAGAAGGATCAGAAAAAAAATATTTTAAAATGTGATCTGATCTTCATCTAGGTCGCAACAATAGACAAACACAGTCTGTTAAACTAATAACACACAAACAATGATATGTTTTCATGTCTTCATTGAACACATTGTGTAAACATTCACAGTGCAGGGTGGAAAATGTATGTGAACCCTTGGATTTAATAACTGGTTGGCCCCCTTTTTCAGTAATAACCTCAACCAAACGTTTTCTGAAGTTGGATCAGACCTCCACAACGGTCAGGAGGAATTTTGGACTACTCCTCTGTACAAAACTGTTTCAGTTCAGCAATATTCATGGGGTCATGCCACAGCATCTCAATCGGGTTGAGGTCAGGACTCTGACTGGGCCAGTCCAGAATGCGTATTTTCTTCTGTTGAAGTCATTCTGTTGTCGATTTACTTCTGTGTTTTGGGTCGTTGTCCTGTTGCATCACCCAACTTCTGTTGAGCTTCATTTGGCAGACAGATAGCCTGACATTCTCCTGCAAAATGTCTTGATAAAGTTGGAAATTCATTTTTCCGCCGGTAATAGCAAGCTGTCCAGGCCCTGAGGCAGCAAAGCAGCCCCAAACCATGATGCTCCCTCCACCATACTTTACAGTTGGGATGAGGTTTTGATGTTGGTGTGCTGTGCAGGTTTTTCTCCACACATAGTGTTGTGTGTTTCTTCCAAACAACTCATCTGTCCACAGAATATTTTGCCAGTAGCGTTGTGGTACATCCAGGTGGATTTTTTCAAACTCCAGACGTGCAGCAAGTTTTTTTGGACAACAGTGGCTTCTTCCGTGGTGTCCTCCCATGAACACCATTCTTGTTAATTGTTTTACGTACCGTAGACTCGTCAACAGAGATGTTAGCATGTTCCAGAGATTTCTGTAAGTCTTCAGCTGATTCTTCTTAACGTCATTGAGCATTCTGCTCTGTGCTCTTGCAGTCATCTTTGCAGGATGGCCACTCCTAGGGAGAGTAGCAACAGTTCTGAACTTTCTCCATTTATAGACAATTTGTCTTATCGTGGACTGATGAACATCAAGGCTTTTAGAGATACTTTTGTAACCCTTTACAGCTTTTTGCAAGTCAACAATTCTTAATCTTAGGTCTTCTGAGCCTCTATTGTTCAAGGCATGGTTCACATCAGGCAATGCTTCTTGTGAATAGCAAACTCAAATTTGTGAGCATTTTTTATAGGGCAGGGCAGCTCTATCCAACATCTCCAATCTCGTCTCATTGATTGGACTCCAGGTTAGCTGATAACTGACTCCAAATAGTTTTTGGAGACGTCATTAGCCTAGGGGTTCACATATTGTTTCCAACCTACACAGTGAATGTTTAAATGATGTATTCAATAAAGACAAGAAAAATGCAATAATTTGTGTGTTATTAGTTTAAGCAAACTATGTGTGTCTGTTGTTTTGATTTAGATGAAGATCAGATCAAATTTGATGACCAATTTTGCAGACATTTTTTCAGTGCATTTGGAAAGTATTCAGACCACTTGACCATTTCCAAATTTTGTTATCTTACAGCCTTATTCTAAAATGTATTAATTAAAACATTTTCCTCATCACTCTACACACAACACCCCATAATGACCAAGTGAATAAAGGTTTTTAGAAAAAAATTATTTAAAAACAAAATTACCTGATTTACATAAGTATTCAGACCCTTTCCATGAGACTCAAAATTGATCTTAGGTGCATCCTGTTTCCATTGATCATCCTTTAGATGTTTCAACAACTTGATTGGAGTCCACCTGTTCTAAATTCAATTGATTGGACATGATTTGGAAAGGCACACAGCTGTCTATATAAGGTCCCACAGTTGACAGGGAATGTCAGAGCAAGAACCAAGCCTTGAGATCAAGGGACTTGTCTTTAAAGCACAGGGTCCCCAAGAACACAGTGGACTCTATCATTCTTAAATGAAAGAAGTTTGGAACAACCAAGACTCTTCCAGGAGCTGTCCGCACGGTGAAACTGAGCAATCGGGGGAGAAGGGCCTTGGTCAGGGAGGTGACCAAGAACCTGATGGTTAGATTGACAGAGCTCCAGAGTTTTTTTGTGGAGATGGGAAAACCATCCAGAAGGACAACCATCTCTGCAGCACTCCACCAATTAGGCCTTTATGGTAGAGTGGCCAGACGGAAGCCACTCCTCAGTAAAAGGCACATGACAGCACGCTTGGAGTTTGCCAAAAGGCACCTAAAGGACTCTCAGACCATGAGCAACAAGATTCTCTAGTCTGATGAAACCAGGTTGAACTCTTTGGCTTGAATGCTTAGCGACACATCTAGAGGAAACCTGGCACCATCCCTTCGGTGAAGCATGGTGGTGGCAGCATCATGCTGTGTCAGGGATTGGGAGACTAGTCAGGATCGAGAGAAAGATGAACGGAGCAAAGTACAGAGAGATCCTTGATGAAAACCTGCTCCAGAGCGCTCGGGACCTCAGACTTGGGCGAAGGTTCATCTTCCAACGACCCTAAGCACACAGCCAAGACAGCGCAGGATTGGCTTCGGGACAAGTCTCTGAATGTCCTTGAGTGGCCCAGCCAGAGCCCAGACTTGAACCCGATCGAACATCTCTGGAGAGACCTGTTTAATAGCTGTTTAGCAACGCTCCCCATCAAACATGACAGAGGTTGAGAGGATCTGCATAGAAGAAACAAGCTTGTAGCATCATATTCAAGAAGAGTCGAGACTGTAATCACTGTCAAAGGTGCTTGAACAAAATACTGAGTAAAGGTTCTGAACACTTCTGTAAATGTGGTTTTTCAGTTTTTTATTTTAATACATTTGCAAAAAAAACTGTTTTTGCTTGTCATTGTGGGGTATTGTGTGTAGATTGATGAGGTAAAACAACTATGTAATCAATTTTAGAATAAGGCTGTAATGTAACAAAATATGGAATAAGTCAAGGGGTCTGAATACTTCCTGAATGCACCATATACAGTACTTCCATACATTTTTTCAACTGGTGCCGGGTGACATTCAGACCAGTAGTGTGAGGCCTGTGAGTGTCCTCCTGCAAATCAACCAACATGTACGTGTTCGTGAGTGTCTCACCGCAAAGGAGTCTGTAAGAGTATTATGGGGACCGAGAATTATTGGGATTTTTTTATTATGCTAATTCGATGTCCATGTGCAGAAGATGAATGTGCAAGTAGAAGTACGATGGTGCAAAGGAGCAAAACAATATATAACAGTATGGGGATGAGGTAGTTGGATGGGCAATTTACAGATGGACGGTGTACAGGTGCAGTGATCTGTGACCTGCTCTGACAGCTGGTGCTTAAAGTTAGAGAGGGTGATATGAGTCTCCAGCTTCAGTGATTTTTGCAATTTGTCCCAGTCATTGGCAGCAGAGAACTGGAACGGAAAGGCGGCCAAAGCAGGAATTGGCTTTGGGGGTCACCAGTGAAATATACCTTGCTGGAGTGCGTGCTACGGGTGGGTGCTGCTATGGTGATAAGTGAGTACCTAGCAGAGACTTATAGATGACTTGGAGCCAGTGGGTTTGGCGACGAATATGAAGCGAGGGCCAGCCAACGAGAGCATACAGGTCGCAGTGGTGGGTAGAATATGTGCTGTACTGTATCAGTTACTGTACCTGGATACTGTACTGTATCCAGGTACAGTAACTGTAACCCAGTGACTCATTTACTTGCTCATCATAAGCAGCCTGGTAAAATAAGCAGTGGAGTGGGAATAGGTTGAATGATTAAATGTATGTAAAAATTATACTGTATTATGTCAAGGCTTTCAATGATTTCAACCACCAAAAGATATAAATGTTTGACCATTGAATTTGGCTACTTGACTTCCTTTAACCTACTTTACTCATAATGTGAATACAATTTAAAACCTGTTTAATTGTTTAAAACATAACTCAAATATTGTTCACAACCAATATAGCCTCACTAAATATATCAAGAAATATCAAATGACAAAACTAGATGCTAATCCTCAGATTTGACTAACAAATGCACAAACTGTGAACATATGTTTGAATACAAAATGAAATTTCTCAGGCAAAAGAAAGTGTGCAGGAGGGGACATATGTCATTTCAAATCCTCTTTATTGCATTGCAGATAGACATACAGCAAATACATTAAAGGGAAACTCAAGCAAAATATGGAAGACAGCTATTACAGTACTTATTGTCAGTTAATGTTCTGGTCATTTCATCAACCATAGCTTGCTCTTGTTGAGTTGAAGTTTCTGATTCATGTACTTTCTCAGCGACCAGCTGGAGCTGGAGCTGGAGCTGGAGCTGGGGCTGGAGCTGGAGCTGGGGCTGGAGCTGGGGCTGGGACTGGAGCTGGGGCTGGGGCTGGTGCTGGTGCTGCAGGGGCTGGGACAAGACCAAGTCTTTGCAGAAGCAGAAGGTAGTTGTACTGCTGCAGAAAGTTTGGAAAGCCACGGCCAGGGCCAGGGCCAGGGCCACGAACACGCTAGATGAAGGAGGGAAAAATAAGGATAATCAAAACTGATGTAGTCGCTGGAGTCTGAATTGTGTACACCATACACAATAACTGTACATAGTTTATTTTAGAAGTAAATAATTTTTGTTGAAGTACTGTATAGAGCAAGGGCCATGTAGATGCTGATACTATATGTATATATGTAATTAATTCGTGTTTTATTTTTCATATTTTCTTTACAAATGTTTTAATTTTTCTTCCACTTTGACAATACAGAGTATTTTCTGTAGATCGTTTTAATCCCACCTTGTAACTCAACAAAATGTAGAAAAGTTGAGGGGTTTGAATATCTTTTGAAGGCATTGTATAATATGGCAGCTTCAGTTTGAATGCGGCCCACACCCTTCTGGCACAAACTTTGCCTTTCCTGTCTTTCTCTCAATGTCTCTGTCCCCAAATAAGGCAAAAATACTAATTCAAAAAAGATTCATACTACTCACCTCTTCACTTGAAGAGCGCTTCTCAATGACATGCTGATGGCCATGCTCATGCTCAGCCTTCAAAAGCAAACAATAAGACAATTAATTAATATACATATGGATGTAATATACTAACTTTAAGATTATTCTAAGTCTAACATGACATTTTCACCAGCATTTCCTGTACATACTGTATGCATGGCTTACCAAAGCAATAGAGAGAAGCATCACAAATCCAAGTAGAACAACAATCTTCATGCTGAAAGTCTTCATCTAAATAGAGTATAAACATAAACATCATCACTTTATTAATCCATCTATTCCCTACAAATTACAGATTATATTATATGTATAATCTACTACACAGTTAATGAGTGTATAAGAATGCCTTCACTCTGAACAAAGTGTTAGAATTATAAGTATAACCATACCTTAACGTATCTCAGGGTTAAAAGCCTTCTCAGTGCCTCTGTATGTCCTTGCACACTCATCAATACACAAACAATATATAGTGTTTCTCAGCCAATCACAAAGCCCTGATGAAGCCTAAATGTGTTGCAATGAAGGATGTTGTATGATGTCTGGGTGTTCCATGTAACGTTGGGCATTGCAAAACAGGCAAACAAATTAGCCTCTTGCCACTGCTATTAATCAAATGTGCTAACTGAAAATGTCAGTATAGGCCTAGTGTATCATTGTTTCCCATCTGCTGTTAATTCAAGACCAATATTTATTCCACATCTACATTTATGGAGAGAACATTCTCTGTGTGATTCTCTGTGTGAGTTTCCATTTTACCTCTGACTGGGTAGAGACAGACTGACCAGCAAATTAGTGTCTCCCTCACAAAGTGGTCCAAATGTTTAATGCAACTATCTGAAAGTATGCAAACAAGTTTGATAAATTGTCAGAACAATTAAGCAGGATAATTGTATACTATTAAGTCTTGATACTGACTCAGAGCTATGGAAATATATATAGAGTGCCTGAGTTCATACTGAAGTTAAAGAGTTGAGGTTCACAAATGTTTAATGTTGCAATCCATTTTCAAAGTGTCTTTCAAAATGGTCAGGTTTTTAGCCACCAATAAAAAACATGCACTATGTGGACACCACTTCAAATAAGTGAATTTGGCAATTTAAGCCACACTAGTTGCAGACAGTTGAGCACACAGCCATGCAATTTACAGACAAATATTGGCAGTTGATTGGCCTGTACTGAAGAGCTCAGTGACTTTCAACATGGCACCAACGTAAGGTGCTACCTTTTCAACGAGTCAGTTAGTCAAATGTATTTCCTGCTAGAGCTACCACCGGCAACTGTAAGTGCTGTTTTTGTTATGTGGAAACATCTAGGAGCAACACCGGCTCAGCCCCGAAGTGGTAGGCCAGGGAAGCTCACAGAATGGGACGGCCGAATGCTGAAGCGCGTAGCGTGTAAAAACCGTCTCTCCTCGGTTGCAAGACTCACAAACTAATTCCAAACTGCCTCTGGAAGCAATGTCAGCACAATAACTGTTAGTCAGGAGGTAAATTAAATGGGTTTCCATGGCCAAACAGCCGCACACAATTCTAAGATCGCCTTGAGCAATGCCAAGCGTGGGCTTGAGTGGTGTAAAGCTCACGGCTATTGGACTCTGGAGAAGAGGAAACACGTTCTCTACACTGATGAATCACGCTTCATCATCTGGCAGTCCGATGGATTAATATGGATTTGGCAGATGCCAGAAGAACGCTACCTTCCCCAATGCATAATGCCAACTGTAAAGTTTGGTGGTTGAGGAATAATGGTCTTTGCTGTTTTCCACGCCAACTGCGAGGCCTAATCGCACAAAGTCCGTGCCCAACCTCAATAATGATCTTGTCACTGAATGGAAGCCAGTCCCCGCAGCAATGTTCCAACATCTAGAGGAAAGCTGGGGGCTATTATAGCTGCAAAGGGGGGACCAATCCATATTAATGCCCATGATATTGGAATGAGATGTTCGATGAGCAGGTGTTTTTTGGACCATGGAGTGTATTTGGTTATCTGTAACCCAAGAAGAACTGCTAGTGGGTCTTGACCCCTTTTTGGAAACCACAAATTCTCTGGAACTGATTATGAATTCAGAAGTTTTGTTGATTTCATACTTGTTTACAATTGTTTTAGGACTTGTAGAGCCTTCCACCTTATATCAGAGAGGTTTCACACTTGTTTTGAAAGGATCTCAAATAGTTTGTCAAACAAACAGAACACAACAGACAAAGACATACACAATGACGGATCTTAACTTATTTCATTTATTAATGATGGAATAATCAGCTCTGAACAGGAGATAATGTCAACATATGTGATTAAAACAAGTTTTTTCTCCTTCCCCTATCGACGCCCGTCTCATTTTCCACCCGCTGCCGGGGCTGGAGCTGGAGCTGCAGCAGGAGTTGCGGCAGGAGCAGAGGCAAGGCTGGCCAATAGGAAGGGCAGGAGGGCCATCAAGGCAGAGTTACCTTGAGAAGGCTGCGCATAAGGGAAGTAGGATGGGTACTGAGGCTGCTGATAGGGGTAAAACCCTTCCAAACCACGGCCATAACCCCTGTACCTCTGTAAAGAGAGAGAGAGAGAGTGAGAGAGAGAGCTGGATAAATTGTTCTGAGCTCAAACAAACTAGTAATCATATTCAAATAGTAGACCGTACTATAGTACTCTAATAGACAGAATATCTAATAGATAGTACTAAATATTACTGCACCTCATTGCTAGCTGAGCGCTCCTCTCGATCATGTTCCTCAGACACCTGCACACACAAACAAAATCTCAGGATGAATGATATTATGGTATAAAGTAATCAACACTCAAAGTGTGAACTTAAGTCCATCATATTGTAATAATTCAGATATTGTCATATTCCAATGCAATGCAATCTATGGAAACAGCAATCTCTTGTTTTATTGATGTGTAAATTGAAGGCTTGATGTTGTATTTCAAGAATTCTTACAGGAATGGAGGAACAAAGTCCAATCAGGCACATCACTAGGACTAGTAGTTTCATGGTCACCACGGAGTTCTTGAAATGAAAAAGACATACAGTGAATTCAAAGCTAGACACGCATGACTAAACTCCACTACAGTATTCTTTGAAACTCTTACCTGTTCAATTGAAGATGTAAAATGCTTTAAAAGTATTAAACTTGAGACTAATGCTGTATTGTAACTTAACAGCAAAAATATGCTATTTATAGACCATTTCATTCCACTGTCAACCAATGAGCTTTCAGTCCCATGATCAATGTTGTGTCCTGGAGATGTGAAATGTGATGAAATTAGACATTTGGTGTGTCATTCTACAAATCTGTATATCCATAGTGCACACAAAGAACAATGGCTCATCAGGATTTGGAAACTTTTGCTAAGTTGAGAGGTTTTCAAACTGTTGATGATTTATACCCTTGTTTTTTGGGCATTGCGGAGGATAAATGAACACATTTAATTGTAATGTACATTTTTAATTTCTCAACTTATACAGCATAGCTCAAGTACCAGACTTTATTTTGATTTCTCCTATCATGCAATATAATGTACAACACTTTTTTTAATTTCTCAAATCACACAATGTAATGTACCACACTTTGTATAGATTTCTCACAATTTCCATAAACTTAATGAGCATTCATCAGAGGACTGGATAGACATACAATTCAGCTTGAAATATAAATGTGTTTATTAAACAGAAATGCATAAAGGAATCACACTTCATAGTCAATATCTGGGAGTTCCATGAAATACCTGATAGACAGAAAAGCAAATTAATGAATTTATAGGATATACATTGTACTTATGATGTTTGGGGAATCCAGTGTTGGGAAAAGTGCCCAATTGTCGTACTTGAGTAAAAGTAAAGATACTTGAATAGAAAATGGCTCAATTTTAAGTGAAAGTCACTCAGTAAAATACTGCTTGAGTAAAAGTCTAAAAGTATTTGGCTTTAAAAATACAGGCTGCAGCTCCAGCTCCAGCCCCGGCAGCGGGTGGAAAATGAGACGGACGTCGATAGAGGAAGGAGAAAAAACTTGTTTACATCAAATATGTTGACATTAGCTCCTTTTCAGAGCTGATTATTCCATCATTAATAAATGAAATAAGTTAAGATCCGTCATTGTGTATGTCTTTGTCTGATGTGTTCTGTTTGTTTGACAAACTATTTGAGATCCTTTCAAAACAAGTGTGAAACCTCTCTGATATAAGGTGGAAGGCTCTACAAGTCCTAAAACAATTGTAAACAAGTATGAAATCATCAAAACTTCTGAATTCATAATCAGTTCCAGAGAATTAGTTGTTTCCAAAAAAGTCACAGCACACATACATCATAACCTCAGGTTTATAAACTAAGCATTTGTGTTTT
This sequence comes from Oncorhynchus kisutch, assembly GCF_002021735.2. Lineage (NCBI taxonomy): Eukaryota > Metazoa > Chordata > Actinopteri > Salmoniformes > Salmonidae > Oncorhynchus > Oncorhynchus kisutch. The sequence continues at coordinate 44,491,135 of NC_034185.2, forward strand.
TTGAGTCCACCTTATTCTGAAAACACATGCAGTACCAATGTTTTACAGTAAAGACAAAATGTCAACTGCATCCAGCTAGTCGCTGAAATCATTTTTGAATGTGTGATAGAAATGGATTTTCCTTGTTCTGAAAACACATGCAGTACCATTGTTTTGCAAACAAACACCCACTTCACTCCCCACCTATGAACGTTGCCAAATCATCATGGGAAGTACTTGATTGTAGAATTAAGTAGGCTTATGATTACAAGTTAAACTGAGTCACCAGCTTAAACAGTATAATATGCAACTCAATCCCCACCTTGCCACGACAAATGTCCAACTTTTGTAACTTATTGAATGTATATGTTGCCCCAAGCAACAAAAAAAAATTCAGATCCTTTTTATTAAGTTCAGACGTTTTTTAAGACATCAGTTACTTTAGAGAAGGAAACTAATATTCATTATACAATATATATTTCCCATCTTTAGTACACTCATCCGAGCTCCTGTCAAACTGCCATTGTAGGGCTCTTTCTGCTGACAAACTGGCATTACGGAACTCAAGGTCAATTAACCCAGTACAGTCTAAGCCCTGTCTAAGCTGGGAGTGTGGTGTGGGGAAGGGAGGGCTCTTCTAAGCTATTCATGTGTGGCATGTTTCGTCACAATATTGTCTTTTGAACATTTGTTTTGGACTGATGCCCGAGCATTTCTACTAAATGTATCAACTATGAGCGCTGATGAAGATTTCATCAAAAGTGCATTACGGTGGTATGGAAATACAATGACATTCAAAAGGAGGCAAATATTTAGTAGGACATTTTTTCCCCCATTATTTCAATGTCACCAGTTTGACTTTAAATGCGGTATAATGTTAGCTAGCTAGCTAAGATTGAGGGTAGGCCACCGGATTCTTGCTAGCTACTTTAGCAATGTCATCAAATATTCAGGCACCTAATTGAAATGTAGACTTAACATTATGTCCAGAATGACTGGGTTTATCAGAACTTTAGGGCACCACTATGGCGCTGCCGATAGAGGGCGGCTTGAGAACGTTCATAACAGTGGCATGACGTGACCGAGTGACGGAGGTGCTACCTATGAATTTGGGAATGTTTTAATTAAGAAGGATCATTTTGCTATTTGATATTGATTTTTAAGGCCCCTTGAAGTATCAAGAAAAAGAATAATAATAATTTAATAAAAAAATGTATATGGTCTTATTGCTATAAGCCAATAAAAACTCAATGAATAATAACTACATGGAACGACAGATAGTCCCCCCATAAAAGTCAAAAGGAAGTTTGTTCTGAAGAGTCTATCCAATAACTGAGAGACATAAGAAGGATCAGAAAACATTTATTTTTAAATGTGATCTGATCTTCATCTAGGTCGCAACAATAGACAAACACAGTCTGTCAAACTAATAACACACAAACAATGATATGTTTTCATGTCTTCATTGAACACATCGTGTAAACATTCACAGTGCAGGGTGGAAAATTTATGTGAACAGAGGCTAACTAACAAAACTGTTTCAGTTCAGCAATATTCATGGGATGTCTGGCGTGAACTGCTCTCTTGAGGTCATGCCACAGCCTCTCAATCGGGTTGAGGTCAGGACTCTGACTGGGCCAGTCCAGAATGCGTATTTTCTTCTGTTGAAGTCATTCTGTTGTCGATTTACTTCTGTGTTTTTGGTCGTTGTCCTGTTGCATCACACAACTTCTGTCGAGCTTCATTTGGCAGACAGATAGCCTGACATTCTCCTGCAAAATGTCTTGATAAAGTTGGGAATTCATTTTTTTCTGCCGGTAATAGCTGCCGGATTCTGCCGGATTTTTGCAAACTCCAGAAGTGCAGCAATGTTTTTTTGGACAACAGTGGCTTCTTCCGTGGTGTCCTCCCATGAACACCATTCTTGTTAATTGTTTTACGTACTGTAGACTCGTCAACAGAGATGTTAGCATGTTCCAGAGATTTCTGTAAGTCTTCAGCTGATTCTTCTTAACGTCATTGAGCATTCTGCTCTGTGCTCTTGCAGTCATCTTTGCAGGATGGCCACTCCTAGTTAGAGTAGCAACAGTTCTTAACTTTCTCCATTTATAGACAATTTGTATTATCGTGGACTGATGAACATCAAGGCTTTTAGAGATACTTTTGTAACCCTGTACAGCTTTTTGCAAGTCAACAATTCTTAATCTCAGGTCTTCTGAGCCTCTATTGTTCAAGGCATGGTTCACACCAGGCAATGCTTCTTGTGAATAGCAAACTCAAATTTTGTGAGTGTTTTTTATAGGGCAGGGCAGCTCTATCCAACATCTCCAATCTCGTCTCATTGATTGGACTGCAGGTTAGCTGATAACTGACTCCAAATAGTTTTTGGAGAAGTCATTAGCCTAGGGGTTCACATAATGTTTCCAACCTACACAGTGAATGTTTAAATGATGTATTCAATAAAGACAAGAAAAATGCAATAATTTGTGTGTTATTAGTTTAAGCAAACTATGTGTGTCTGTTGTTTTGACTTAGATGAAGATCAGATCAAATTTGATGACCAATTTTGCAGACATTTTTTCAGTGCATTTGGAAAGTATTCAGACCACTTGACCATTTCCAAATTTTGTTATCTTACAGCCTTATTCTAAAATGTATTAATTAAAACATTTTCCTCATCACGCTACACACAACACCCCATAATGACCAAGTGAATAAAGGTTTTTAGAAAAAAATAATTAAAAAACAAAATTACCTGATTTACATAAGTATTCAGACCCTTTCCATGAGACTCAAAATTGATCTTAGGTGCATCCTGTTTCCATTGATCATCCTTTAGATGTTTCAACAACTTGATTGGAGTCCACCTGTTCTAAATTCAATTGATTGGACATGATTTGGAAAGGCACACAGCTGTCTATATAAGGTCCCACAGTTGACAGGGAATGTCAGAGCAAGAACCAAGCCTTGAGATCAAGGGACTTGTCTTTAAAGCACAGGGTCCCCAAGAACACAGTGGACTCTATCATTCTTAAATGAAAGAAGTTTGGAACAACCAAGACTCTTCCAAGAGCTGTCCGCACGGCGAAACTGAGCAATCGGGGGAGAAGGGCCTTGGTCAGGAAGATGACCAAGAACCTGATGGTTAGATTGACAGAGCTCCAGAGTTTTTTTGTGGATATGGGAAAACCTTCCAGAAGGACAACCATCTCTGCAGCACTCCACCAATTAGGCCTTTAATGGTAGAGTGGCCAGACGGAAGCCACTCCTCAGTAAAAGGCACATGACAGCACGCTTGGAGTTTGCCAAAAGGCACCTAAAGGACTCTCAGACCATGAGCAACAAGATTCTCTAGTCTGATGAAACCAGGTTGAACTCTTTGGCTTGAATGCTTAGCGACACATCTAGAGGAAACCTGGCACCATCCCTTCGGTGAAGCATGGTGGTGGCAGCATCATGCTGTGGCAAGGATTGGGAGACTAGTCAGGATCGAGGGAAAGATGAACGGAGCAAAGTACAGAGAGATCCTTGATGAAAACCTGCTCCAGAGCGCTCGGGACCTCAGACTTGGGTGAAGGTTCATCTTCCAACGACCCTAAGCACACCCAAGACAACGCAGGAGTGGCTTCGGGACAAGTCTCTGAATGTCCTTGAGTGGCCCAGCCAGAGTTGAACCCGATCGAACATCTCTGGAGAGACCTTTTTAATAGCTGTTTAGCAACGCTCCCCATCAAACATGACAGAGCTTGAGAGGATCTGCATTGAAGAATAGAAGAAACAAGCTTGTAGCATCATATTCAAGAAGAGTTGAGACCGTAATCACTGTCAAAGGTGCTTGAACAAAATACTGAGTAAAGGTTCTGAACACTTCTGTAAATGTGGTTTTTCAGTTTTTAATTTTAATACATTTGCAAAAAAAACTGTTTTTGCTTTGTCATTGTGGGGTATTGTGTGTAGATTGATGAGGTAAAACAACTATGTAATCAATTTTAGAATAAGGCTGTAATGTAACAAAATATGGAATAAGTCAAGGGGTCTGAATACTTCCTGAATGCACCGTATACAGTACTTCCATACATTTTTTCAACTGGTGCCGGGTGACATTCAGACCAGTAGTGTGAGGCCTGTGAGTGTCCTCCTGCAAATCAACCAACATGTACGTGTTCGTGAGTGTCTCACCGCAAAGGAGTCTGTAAGAGTATTATGGGGACCGAGTATTATTGGGATTTTTGTATTATGCTAATTGGATGTCCATGTGGGCGCGGACATCTACTCTACGGGGTACCCTCATTAGCAAAGCCTGAGTGATAATTGCCCTTTTGCACATATCACACAGAGGCTGTGTTTTCTCAAACTGTGTAGAGATTGCACAACACTTAATGGTCTAATAAAAGTGTCCATAGGATGAAGCTTAGAGCTCAAATATTCTGACCAGGTGAAGAGACGGGCAAGCCTAAATTCGCATGTGGTTTGTCTCATGTCAACCTCTAAATAAATATGTAAATTAGCAATGAAAACAATTATTATCTACTTATCAGATTTAACAATCAATATTAGCTCTTTGTTGATCTTGTAGAGACTGAGGGGAATAATACTATGTCTGGATTGTCATACAAATTGTTCCCAAATATCACTGTCTCAATATTTTTGCTCAGGCATAACCCCCTAGAGTTGATTGATGCACCGGCGGATCAATCTAAGTTACATAACAAGAAAATCCTCATCATAATCCGTCAATTTAAAATAGAGATATCTGCATTGGATTTTTGCATTGGATGCGTCTCAATCCACCACATCCGCCAGTGTCGCACTTCCACATCTGCAGTGAAAGGTGTCAGAGCTAGAGCGGTGTATGTCAGTCTTCTCACAAAAATGTCTGTAATGTCCGAACATTTGGTGTTCTCCGTTATTCTCCACTTCTCTCACAGTTGTCAGTAGAGTCGTCTGAAGTTATTTTTGGTACCATCCGTTTAGGCGAAAATCTTATGGGACCCCACTGTGAAAAGGGCAGATTTTGCTACACGGCCCAGACAAGTGACACGGGACTTGTCTGAGGTAATCGTTACAGGTTTTAAAAAACTAACGGAAGCATGAAGGTAGTTTGATGCCTACCCCCCAAAAAGGGGTTAAATATGTGTCAAAAAAATAAGTATATTTACATATATACTTATACACACATATATTTCCTGAGTATATTTCCTCCTAGATTTAGGACAGACACTTCAATACTATTATATACTATTACAATACTCAATATTTTTATACATTTTTTTGAAAGTCCTTTTTGCATTTATGAATGTGTTATTCAATGCATTTCTATGGGATTTAGTAGTAAAGGCTAAAATCAGTCATTTACATATTTTGTGATGACTCAAGCGGTCCTCTAATTCAAAATCAAATAGATAAATTAACAAAAGTATGACCATCTTAAAACAACTCCACATCTCAGCTTAGCACCCATCCTCCCAAAAGGTCTTTTATTATTTGACATTTTTTGTTATTAGGATCCCCATTAGCCAATGGCGACAGCTCGTCTTACTGGGGTCCGACACATAACGAAGAAGTCATTACAAAAAAAAGACATTACTAAGACAGAAATAAAGAAAGATCTAAAAAAATACTATGTTTAATCTATTATAATGGAATGAATAAATAATCCATAGATGAGACATGGTCATTCTCTGTCAAAATGTCTTCACACACACACGCACGCATGCAAGCACACACACACACACAAACACACACACTGGAAATGCACACACACTCCAGGAGAGGTATTACCTTCAAGCACATGGTGTCACAAATGGATTGAATTTGAAGTAGCTTCCATAACTATTCATTCCTACAGTAGTGTCTTGATTCATTTATTTTTCATGAAATCTGTCTTTATATTTCTCTTTGTTTTCTTTGTCGATATGATGGTAACTTTGAAAGTAAATCCCCCGAAGTAGAACAATCTTTCCCTCAGTATAGCCAAGTACCTTGCCTTGTCATTTTATGATTTTATTTGTATTTGTATTTGTTATTTATTTCACCTTTATTTATCCAAGTAGGCCAGTTGAGAATAAGTTCTCATTTACAACTGCGACGTGGCCAAGATTAAGCAAAGCAGTGCGACACAAACAACAACACAGAGTTACACATGAAATAAACAAACATACAATCAATAACACAATAGAAAAGTCTATATACAGAGGTAAAATCATTACAATTTAGCAATAAACATTGGAGTGATAGATGTGCAGAAGATGAATGTGCAAGTAGAAGTACGATGGTGCAAAGGAGCAAAACAATATATAACAGTATGGGGATGAGGTAGTTGGATGGGCAATTTACAGATGGACGGTTTACAGGTGCAGTGATCTGTGAGCTGCTCTGACAGCTGGTGCTTAAAGTTAGAGAGGGAGATATGAGTCTCCAGCTTCAGTGATTTTTGCAATTTGTCCCAGTCATTGGCAGCAGAGAACTGGAACGGAAAGGCGGCCAAAGCAGGAATTGGCTTTGGGGGTGACCAGTGAAATATACCTTGCTGAAGCGCGTGCTACGGGCGGGTGCTGCTATGGTGATAAGTGAATACCTAGCAGAGACTTATAGATGACTTGGAGCCAGTGGGTTTGGCGACGAATATGAAGCGAGGGCCAGCCAACGAGAGCATACAGGTCGCAGTGGTGGGTAGAATATATCAGTTACTGTACCTGGATACTGTACTGTATCCAGGTACAGTAACTGTAACCCAGTGACTCATTTACTTGCTCATCATAAGCAGCCTGGTAAAATAAGCAGTGGAGTGGGAATAGGTTGAATGATTAAATGTATGTAAAGATTATACTGTATTATGTCAAGGCTTTCAATGATTTCAACCAACGAAAGATTTAAATGTTTGACCATTGAATTTGGCTACTTGACTTCCTTTAACCTACTTTACTCATAATGTGAATACAATTTAAAACCTGTTTAATTGTTTAAAACATAACTCAAATATTGTTCACAACCAATATAGCCTCACTAAATATATCAAGAAATATCAAATGACAAAACTAGATGCTAATCCTCAGATTTGACTAACAAATGCACAAACTGTGAACATGTGTTTGAATACAAAATGAAATTTCTCAGGCAAAAGAAAGTGTGCAGGAGGGGACATATGTCATTTCAAATCCTCTTTATTGCATTGCAGACAGACATACAGCAAGTACATTAAAGGGAAACTCAAGCAAAATATGGAAGACAGCTATTACAGTACTTATTGTCAGTTAATGTTCTGGTAATTTCATCAACCATAGCTTTCTCTTGTTGAGTTGAAGTTTCTGATTCATGTACTTTCTCAGCGACCAGCTGGAGCTGGGGCTGGAGCTGGAGCTGGGGCTGGAGCTGGGGCTGGGACTGGGGCAGGAGCTGGGGCAGGAGCTGGGGCTGGAGCTGGGGCTGGAGCTGGAGCTGGGGCTGGAGCTGGGGATGGGGCTGGGGCTGGGGCTGGTGCTGCAGGGGCTGGGACAAGACCAAGTCTTTGCAGAAGCAGAAGGTAGTTGTACTGCTGCAGAAAGTTTGGAAAGCCACGGCCAGGGCCAGGGCCAGGGCCACGGACACGCTAGATGAAGGAGGGAAAAATAAGGATAATCAAAACTAATGTAGTCGCTGGAGTCTGTATTGTGTACACCATACACAATAACTGTACATAGTTTATTTTAGAAGTAAATCATTTTTGTTGAAGTACTGTATAGAGCAAGGGCCATGTAGATGCTGATACTATATGTATATATGTAATTTATTTGTGTTTTATTTTTCATATTTTCTTTACAAATGTTTTCATTTTTCTTCCTCTTTGACAATACAGAGTATTTTCTGTAGATCGTTTTAATCCCACCTTGTAACTCAACCAAATGTAGAAAAGTTCAGGGGTTTGAATATCTTTTGAAGGCATTGTATAATATGGCAGCTTCAGTTTGAATGCGGCCCACACCCTTCTGGCACAAACTTTGCCTTTCCTGTCTTTCTCTCAATGACTCTGTCCCCAAATAAAGCAAAAATGCTCCTTCAAAAAAGATGATTCATTCATACTACTCACCTCTTCACTTGAAGAGCGCTTCTCAATGACATGCTGATGGCCATGCTCATGCTCAGCCTTCAAAAGCAAACAATAAGACAATGAATTAATATATATGTGTGTAATATAGTAACTTTAAGATCTTTCTAAGTCTAACATGACATTTGCACCAGCATTTCCTGTACACACTATATGCATGGCTTACCAAAGCAATAGAGAGAAGCATCACAAATCCAAGTAGAACAACAATCTTCATGCTGAAAGTCTTCATCTAAATAGAGTATAAACATAAACATCATCACTTTATTAATCCATCTATTCCCTACAAGTTACAGATTATATTATATGTATAATCTACTACACAGTTAATGAGTGTATAAGAATGACTTCACTCTGAACAAAGTGTTAGAATTATAAGTATAACCATACCTTAACGTATCTCAGGGTTAAAAGCCTTCTCAGTGCCTCTGTATGTCCTTGCACACTCATCAATACACAAACAATATATAGTGTTTCTCAGCCAATCACAAAGCCCTGATGAAGCCTAAATGTGTTGCAATGAAGGATGTTGTATGATGTCTGGGTGTTCCATGTAACGTTGGGCATTGCAAAACAGGCAAACAAATTAGCCTCTTGTCACTGCAATTAATCAAATGTGCTAACTGAAAATGTCAGTATAGGCCTAGTGTATCATTGTTTCCTATCTGCTGTTAATTCAAGAACAATATTTATTCCACATCTACATTTATGGAGAGAACATTCTCTGTGTGATTCTCTGTGTGAGTTTCCATTTTACCTCTGACTGGGTAGAGACAGACTGACCAATCAAATTAGTGTCTCCCTCACAAAGTGGTCCAAATGTTTAATGCAACTATCTGAAAGTATGCAAACAAGTTTGATAAATTGTCAGAACAATTAAGCAGGATAATTGTATACTATTAAGTCTTGATACTGACTCAGAGCTATGGAAATATATATAGAGTGCCTGAGTTCATACTGAAGTTAAAGAGTTGAGGTTCACAAATGTTTAATGTTGCAATCCATTTTCAAAGTGTCTTTCAAAATGGTCAAGTTTTTAGCCACCAATAAAAAACATGCACTATGTGGACACCACTTCAAATAAGTGAATTTGGCAATTTAAGCCACACTAGTTGCAGACAGTTGAGCACACAGCCATGCAATTTACAGACAAATATTGGCAGTTGATTGGCCTGTACTGAAGAGCTCAGTGACTTTCAACATGGCACCAACGTAAGGTGCTACCTTTTCAACGAGTCAGTTAGTCAAATGTATTTCCTGCTAGAGCTACCACCGGCAACTGTAAGTGCTGTTTTTGTGATGTGGAAACATCTAGGAGCAACACCGGCTCAGCCCCGAAGTGGTAGGCCAGGGAAGCTCACAGAATGGGACGGCCGAATGCTGAAGCGCGTAGCGTGTAAAAACCGTCTCTCCTCGGTTGCAAGACTCACAAACTAATTCCAAACTGCCTCTGGAAGCAATGTCAGCACAATAACTGTTAGTCAGGAGGTCAATTAAATGGGTTTCCATGGCCAAACAACCGCACACAATTCTAAGATCGCCTTGAGCAATGCCAAGCGTGGGCTTGAGTGGTGTAAAGATCACGGCTATTGGACTCTGGAGAAGAGGAAACACGTTCTCTACACTGATGAATCACGCTTCATCATCTGGCAGTCCGATGGATTAATATGGATTTGGCAGATGCCAGAAGAACGCTACCTGCCCCAATGCATAATGCCAACTGTAAAGTTTGGTGGTTGAGGAATAATGGTCTTTGCTGTTTTCCACGCCAACTGCGAGCCAGGCCTAATCGCACAAAGTCCGTGCCCAACCTCAATAATGATCTTGTCACTGAATGGAAGCCAGTCCCCGCAGCAATGTTCCAACATCTAGAGGAAAGCTGGGGGCTATTATAGCTGCAAAGGGGGGACCAATCCATATTAATGCCCATGATATTGGAATGAGATGTTCGATGAGCAGGTGTTTTTTGGACCATGGAGTGTATTTGGTTATCTGTAACCCAAGAAGAACTGCTAGTGGGTCTTGACCCCTTTTTGGAAACCACAAATTCTCTGGAACTGATTATGAATTCAGAAGTTTTGTTGATTTCATACTTGTTTACAATTGTTTTAGGACCTGTAGAGCCTTCCACCTTATATCAGAGAGGTTTCACACTTGTTTTGAAAGGATCTCAAATAGTTTGTCAAACAAACAGAACACAACAGACAAAGAAATACACAATGACGGATCTTAACTTATTTCATTTATTAATGATGGAATAATCAGCTCTGAACAGGAGCTAATGTCAACATATTTGATTTAAACAAGTTTTTTCTCCTTCCCCTATCGACTCCCGTCTCATTTTCCACCCGCTGCCGGGGCTGGAGCTGGAGCTGCAGCAGGAGATGCGGCAGGAGCAGAGGCAAGGCTGGCCAATAGGAAGGGCAGGAGGGCCATCAAGGCAGAGTTACCTTGAGAAGGCTGTGCATAAGGGAAGTAGGATGGGTACTGAGGCTGCTGATAGGGGTAAAACCCTCCCAAACCACGGCCATAACCCCTGTACCTCTGTAAAGAGAGAGAGAGAGAGTGAGAGAGAGAGCTGGATAAATTGTTCTGAGCTCAAACAAACTAGTAATCATATTCAAATAGTAGACCGTACTATAGTACTCTAATAGACAGAATACCTAATAGATAGTACTAAATATTACTGCACCTCATTGCTAGCTGAGCGCTCCTCTCGATCATGTTCCTCAGACACCTGCACGCACAAACAAAATCTCAGGATGAATGATATTATGGTATAAAGTAATCAACACTCAAAGTGTGAACTTTAGTACATCATATTGTAATAATTCAGATATTGTCATATTCCAATGCAATGCAATCTATGGAAACAGCAATCTCTTGTTAGGGTTAGGGTTAACCCTAACCCTTGGATTTAATAACTGGTTGGCCCTCATTTGGCAGCAATAACCTCAACCAAACGTGTTCTGTAGTTGCGGATCAGACCTACACAACGGTCAGGAGGAATTTTGGACTATTCCTCTGTACAAAACTGTTTCAGTTCAGCAATATTCTTGGCATTTCTGGTGTGAACTGCTCTCTTGAGGTCATGCCACAGCATCTCAATCGGGTTGAGGTCAGGACTCTGACTGGGCCAGTCAAGAATGCGTATTTTCTTCTGTTGAAGTCATTCTGTTGTCCATTTACTTCTGTGTTTTGGGTCGTTGTCCTGTTGCATCACTCAACTTCTATTGATCTTCACTTGGCACATTTTTCCATCGATGATAGCAAGCTGTCCAGGCCCTGAGGCAGCAAAGCAGCCCCAAACCATGATGCTCCCTCCACCATACTTTACATTTGGGATGAGGTTATGATGTATGTGTGCTGTGACTTTTTTTCTCCACACAGTGTTGTGTGTTCCTTCCAAACAACTCAACTGAAGTTGGCTCAACTCAACTTATGTGTCCATAGAATATTTTGCCAGTAGTGGAACATCCAGGTGCATTTTTGCAATCTCCAGACGTGCGGCAATGTTTTTTTGGACAACAGTGGCTTCTTCCGTGGTGTCCTCCCATGATAACCATTCTTGTTAATTGTATTACTTGTCAACAGACTTGTCAACAGACATGTTCGCATGTTCCAGAGATTTCTGTAAGTCTTTATCTGACACTCTAGGATTATTCTTTATCTCATTCAGCATTCTGCTCTGTGCTCTTGCAGTCATCTTTGCAAGACGGCCACTCCTAGGGAGAGTAGCAACAGTTCTGAACTTTCTCCATTTATAGACAATTTGTCTTATCATGGACTGATGAACATCAAGGCTTTTAGACATGCTTTTGTAACCCTTTCCAGCTTTTTGCAAGTCAACAATTCTTAATCTTAGGTCTTCTGAGATCTCTTTTGTTCAAGGCATGGTTCACATCAGGCAATGCTTCTTGTGAATAGCAAACTCATATTTTGTGAGTTTTTTATATTGGGCAAGGCAGCTCTAACCAGCATCTCCAATTGATTGGACTTTTGGATAGCTTTTGGAGAAGCCTAGGGGTTCACATACTTTTTCCAACCTATACAATGAATGTTTAAATGATGACACTTTTTCAGTGCATTTGGAAAGTATTCATACCTCTTGACTTTTTCCACATTTTGTTATGTTACAGCCTTATTGTAAAATGTATTACATTAAAAAAATTCCTCATCACAACACCCCACCCCAATGACCAAGTGAATAAAGGTTTAAAAAAAAATTTTTTTTAAAAAGAAATATATCTTAACTACATAAGTATTCAACCCTTTCCATGAGACTCAAAACTGATCTAAGGTGCATCCTGTTTCCATTGATCATCCTATAGATGTTTCAACAACTTGATTTGAGTCTACCTTTATTTTACTAGGCAAGTCAGTTAAGAACAAATTCTTATTTTCAATGACAGCCTAGGAACAGTGGGTTAACTGCCTGTTCAGGGGCAGAACAACAGATTTGTACCTTGTCAGCTCGGGGGTTTGAACTTACAACCTTTCGGTTAATAGTCCAACGGTCTAACCACTAGGCTACCCTGCCGCCCCAAATCATGATTGAACATGATTTGGAAAGGCACACAGCTGTCTATATATGGTCCCACGGTTGACAATGCATGTCAGAGCAAAAACCAAGCCTTGAGGTCAAAGGAATTGTCTTTAGAGCACAGGGTTCCCAAGAACACAGTGGACTCCATCATTCTTAAATGAAAGAAGTTTGGAACCACCCAGAGTCTTCCAAGAGCTGTCCGCCCAGCCAAACTGAGAAATCGGGCCTTGATCAGGGAGGTGACCAAGAACCTGATGGTCAGATTGACAGAGTTTATTTGTGGAGATGGGAAAACCTTCCAGAAGGACAACCATCTCTGCAGCACTCCACCAATTAGGCCTTTATGGTAGACTGGCAAGACGGAAGCCACTCCTCAGTAAAAGACACATGACAGCTCACTTGGAGTTTGCCAAAAGGCACCTAAAGGACTCTCAGACCATGAGCAACAAGATTCTCTAGGTTGATAAAACCAAGATTGAATACTTTGGCTTGAATGCCAAGTGACACATCTAGAGGAAACCAGGCACCATCCCTTCGGTGAAGCATGGTGGTTGCAGCATCAAGCTGTGGCAGGGATTGCGAGACTAGTCAGGCTCAAGGGAAAGATGAACGGAGCAAAGTACAGAGAGATCCTTGATGAAAACCTGCTCCAGAGCGCTCGGGAACTCAGACTGTGGCGGAGGTTCACCTTCCTACAGGCCAACGACCCTAAGCACACAGCCAAGACAACGCAGGAGTGGCATCGGGACAAGTCTCTGAATGTCCTTGAGTGGCCTAGCCAAAGCCCAGACTTGAACCCAATCGAACATTCCTGGAGAGACCTGAAAATAGCTGTGTAGCAACACTCCCCATCAAACATGACAGAGCTTGAGAGGATCTGCATTGAAGAATAGAAGAATCAAGCTTGTAGCATCATATCCAAGAAGAGTCGAGGCTGTAATCACTGTCAAAGTTGCTTGAAAAAAGTACTGAGTACAAGGTCTGAACACTTCTGTAAATGTGATTTTTCAGTTTTTTATTTTAATACATTTGCAAAAAATATCAAAAACCCTGTTATTGCTCTGTCATTGTGGGGTATTGTGTGTAGATTGATGAGGGGAAAAAAACTAATTTTAGAATAAGGCTGTAATGTAACAAAATGTGGAATAAGTCAAGGGGTCTGAATACCTCCCGAATTCACCGTATACAGTACTTCCATACGTTTTTTTCAACTGGCACCGGGTGACATTCAGACACGTTTTGTGAGGCCTGTGAGTGTCCTTCTGCAAATCAACCAACATGTACGTGTTCGTCAGTGTCTCAGCGCAAAGGAGTCTGTTCGGACGCTACAGATAGAAGTTGGCAGATCGTCTGTACCGACTTCAAACAAGTCCCAAGACACTTGTGGGGGTCATAGACAAAACGGAGAACACCATCGTGTTTGTTGGAGTCTCATCTATCCGTAGAGGCATAGGAATGTTTGTAGGACCGTTTGTTACAGAGTTTTTCTAGCTGATATCTCTAGTTTAAACTGACCGACTATTTTGGGGAAAAGATATTATGCTAATTCGATGTCCTCATCATCATAATCTGTCAGTTTACAATAGAGATATCTGCATTGGATTTTTGCATTGGATGCGTCTCAATCCACCACATCCACCAGTGTCGCACTTCCACATCTGCAGTGAAAGATGTCAGAGCTAGAGCGGTGTATGTCAGACCATGAGAGATCCCGGAAATCAGTCTTCTCACAAAAATTTCTGTAATGTCCGAACATTTGGTGTTCTCCGTTATTCTCCACGTCTCTCACAATTGTCAGTAGAGTCGTCTGAAGTTCTTTTTGGTACCGCCCGTTTAGGCGACAATCTTATGGGACCCCACAGTGAAAAGGGCAGATTTTGCTACACGGCCCAGACAAGTGACACGGGACTTGTCTAATGGTAATCGTTGCAGGTTTCAAAAAACAAATGGAAGCATGAAGGTAGTTTTATGCCTACCCCAGAAAAAGGGGTTAAATATGTGTCAAAAAAATAAGTATATATACATATATTTATAAGCAGTATATTTCCTGAGTATATTTCCTCCTAGATTTAGGACAAACACTTCAATACTATTATATACTATTACAATACTCAATATTATATGCATATTTTTGAAATAAATTTTTGCATTTATGAATGTGTTATTCAATGCATTTCTATGGGATTTAGTAGTAAAGTCTAAAATCAGCAATTTACATATTTTTTAATGACTAAAGCGGTCCTCTAATTCAAAATCAAATAGCTAAATTATCAAAAGTATGACCATCTTAAAACAACTCCACATCTCAGCTTAGCACCCATCCTCCTCCAAGGTCTTTTATTATTTGACATTTTTTGTTATTAGGATCCCCATTAGCCAATGGCGACAGCTCGTCTTACTGGGGTCCGACAGATAACGAAGAAGGCATTACAAAGAAAAAGACATTACTAAGACAGAAATAAAGAAAGATCTAAAGAAATACTATGTTTAATCTATTATAATGGACTCTGAATGAATAAATTATCAATAGATGAGACATGGTCATTCTCTGTCCAAATGTCTTCACACTTACACACGCACGCATGCACCCACACACACGCACACAGGCAAACACACACACACACACACAGGCAAACACACACACACACACACACACACACACACACACACACACACACACAAACACACACACACACAGACACACACACACACACACACACACACACACACTGGAAATGCACACACACTCCAGGTATTACCTTTAACCACATGGTGTCACTAATGGATTGAATTTGAAGTAGCTTCCATAACTATTCATTACTACAGTAGTGTCTTGATTAATTTATTTTTCATTAAGTCTGTCTTTTTGTTTCTCTTTGTTTTCTTTGTCGATATGATGGTAACTTTGAGAGTAAATCTCCCGAAATTAGAACAATCTTACCTTCAGTATAGTGTTAAGGGAATTTTTATCAATGATGACTAATTATGTATACATTTCAATCAGGACTGACTAATCCGAATACTATTATGTTACTATACATGTACTAATCAGAATACTAAATGTTACTGTATATGTATGAATTTTCTTATCTGATCCCAGTACTGAAGTGAATGTGGTCAAGAGTTTAGTAACAATGACGGTCTGTTCATTGGTACAAATGAATCAGACTGGCTAGAATGCTTATCTACACAAGAAAACCTTGACTCGTAAATTATATTAAATAGGTAGGCAGACAGATGTGGGAACACAGCCTTGGTACTGGAACGGAGATGTGTGAACGTGGGCAAAAGTTAGAACAATGACGGTCTGTTCCTTTGTACAAATGAATGAACTATCTCCAGACTTATAGCAGAGACTTATAGATGACTTGGAGCCAGTGGGTTTGGCGACAAATATGAAGCGAGGGCCAGCCAACGAGAGCATACAGGTCTCGGTGGTGGGTAGAATATGTGCTGTACTGTATCAGTTACTGTACCTGGATACTGTACTGTATCCAGGTACAGTAACTGTAACCCAGTGACTCATTTACTTCCTCATCGTAAGCAGCCTGGTAAAATAAGCAGTGGAGTGGGAATAAGTTGAATGATTAAATGTATGTAAAAATGATACTGTATTATGTCAAGGCTTTCAATGATTTCAATCACCGAAAGATATAAATGTTTGACCATTGAATTTGGCTACTTGACTTCCTTTAACCTACTTTACTCATAATGTGAATACAATTTAAAACATGTTTAATTGTTTAAAACATAACTCAAATATTGTTCACAACCAATATAGCCTCACTAAATATATCAAGAAATATCAAATGACAAAACTAGATGCTAATCTTCAGATTTGACTAACTCTGACTGACAAATGCACAAACTGTGAACATATGTTTGAATACAAAATTCAATTTCTCAGGCAAAAGAAAGTCTGCAGGAGGGGACATATGCCATTTCAAATCCTCTTTATTACATTGCAGATAGACATACAGCAAATACATTAAAGGGAAACTCAAGCAAAATATGGAAGACAGCTATTACAGTACTTATTGTCAGTTAATGTTCTGGTCATTTCATCAACCATAGCTTGCTCTTGTTGAGTTTAAGTTTCTGATTCATGTCCTTTCTCAGCGACCAGCTGGAGCTGGGGCTGGGGCTGGGGCAGGAGCTGGGGCAGGAGCTGGGGCAGGAGCTGGGGCAGGAGCTGGGGCTGGAGCTGGGGCTGGAGCTGGGGCTGGTGCTGCAGGGGCTGGGACAAGACCAAGTCTTTGCAGAAGCAGAAGGTACTGCTGGTACTGGTACTGGTACTGCTGCAGCTTTCCAAACTGCTGCAGAAAGTTTGGAAAGCCACGGCCAGGGCCAGGGCCACGGACACGCTAGAAGAAGGAGGGATATTGAAGGATAATCAAAACAACTGTAGTCGCTGGAGTCTCAATTGTGTACACCATACACAATAACTGTATATAGTTTATTTTAGAAGTAAATCATTTTTATTGAATAACTGTATAGAGCAAGGGCCATGTAGATGCTGATACTATATGTATTTTTGTAATATATTCGTGTTTTCTTTTTCATGCTTTCTTTACAAATGTTTTAATTTTTCTTCCACTTTGACAATACAGAGTATTTTCTGTAGATCGTTTTAATCCCACCTTGTAACTCAACAAAATATAGAAAAGTTGAGGCGTTTGAATATCTTTTGAAGGCATTGTATAATATGGCAGCTTCAGTTTGAATGCGGCCCACACCCTTCTGGCACAAACTTTGCCTTTCCTGTCTTTCTCTCAATGACTCTGTCCCCAAATAAAGCAAAAATGCTCCTTCAAAAAAGATGATTCATTCATACTACTCACCTCTTCACTTGAAGAGCGCTTCTCAATGACATGCTGATGGCCATGCTCATGCTCAGCCTTCAAAAGCAAACAATAAGACAATTAATTAATATATATGTGTGTAATATACTAACTTGAAGATCTTTCTAAGTCTAACATGACATTTGCACCAGCATTTCCTGTACATACTGTATGCATGGCTTACCAAAGCAATAGAGAGAAGCATCACAAATCCAAGTAGAACAACAATCTTCATGCTGAAAGTCTTCATCTAAATAGAGTATAAACATAAACATCATCACTTTATTAATCCATCTATTCCCTACAAGTTACAGATTATATTATATGTATAATCTACTACACAGTTAATGAGTGTATAAGAATGACTTCACTCTGAACAAAGTGTTAGAATTATAAGTATAACCATACCTTAACGTATCTCAGGGTTAAAAGCCTTCTCAGTGCCTCTGTATGTACTAGCACACTCATCAATACACAAACAATATATAGTGTTTTTCAGCCAATCACAAAGCCCTGATGAAGCCTAAATGTGTTGCAATGAAGGATGTTGTATGATGTCTGGGTGTTCCATGTAACGTTGGGCATTGCAAAACAGGCAAACAAATTAGCCTCTTGCCACTGCTATTAATCAAATGTGCTAACAGAAAATGTCAGTATAGGCCTAGTGTATCATTGTTTCCCATCTGCTGTTAATTCCAGAACAATATTTATTCCACATCTACATTTATGGAGAGAACATTCTCTGTGTGATTCTCTGTGTGAGTTTCCATTTTACCTCTGACTGGGTAGAGACAGACTTACCAGCAAATAAGTGTCTCCCTCACAATGTGGTCCAAATGTTTAATTGCAACTATCTGAAAGTATGCAAACAAGTTTGATAAATTGTTAGAACAATTAAGCAGGATAATTGTATACTATTAAGTCTTGATACTGACTCAGAGCTATGGAAATATATATAGAGTGCCTGAGTTCTAACTGAAGTTAAAGAGTTGAGGTTCACAAACGTTTAATGTTGCAACCCATTTTCAACGTGTCTTTCAAAATGGTCAAGTTTTTAGCCACCAATAAAAAACATGCACTATGTGGACACCACTTCAAATCAGTGAATTTGGCAATTTAAGCCACACAAGTTGCAGACAAGTGTATACAATTGAGCACACAGCCATGCAATCTCCAAAGACAAACATTGGCAGTAGATTAGCCCGTACTGAAGAGCTCAGTGACTTTCAAAGTGGCACCAACGTAAGGTGCTACCTTTTCAATGAGTCAGTTAGTCAAATGTATGCCCTGCTAGAGCTGCCACGGGCAACTGTAAGTGCTGTTTTTGTGATGTGGAAACATCTAGGAGCAACATCGGCTCAGCCCCGAAGTGGTAGGCCAGGGAAGCTCACAGAATGGGACGTTAGAATGCTGAAGTGTGTAGCGTGTAAAAATCGTCTCTCCTCGGTTGCAACACTCACAAACGAATTCCAAACTGCCTCTGGAAGCAATGTCAGCACAATAACTGTTAGTCAGGAGGTCAATTAAATGGGTTTCCATGGCCAAACAACCGCACACAATTCTAAGATCGCCTTGAGCAATGCCAAGCGTGGGCTTGAGTGGTGTAAAGATCACGGCTATTGGAAACACATTCTCTACAGTGATGAATCATGCTTCATCATCTGGCAGTCCGATGGATTAATAATGATTTGGCAGATGCCAGAAGAACGCTACCTGCCCCAATGCACAATGCCAAATTTAAAGTTTTGTGGTTGAGGAAAAATGGTCTTTGCTGTTTTCCACTCCAACTGCGAGCCAAGCCTAATTGCACAAAGTCAGTGCCCAACCTCAATAATGATCTTGTGACTGAATGGAAGCCAGTCCCCGCAGCAATGTTCCAACATCTAGAGGAAAGCTGGGGGCTATTATAGCGGCAAATGGGGGACCAATCCATATTAATGCCCATGATATTGGAATGAGATGTTCGATGAGCAGGTGTTTTTTGGGCCATGGAGTGTATTTGGTTATCTGCAACCCAAGAAGAACTGCTAGTGGGTCTTGACCCCTTTTTGGAAACAACTAATTCTCTGGAACTGATTATGAATTCAGAAGTTTTGTTGATTTCATACTTGTTTACAATTGTTTTAGGACTTGTAGAGCCTTCCACCTTATATCAGAGAGGTTTCACACTTGTTTTGAAAGGATCTCAAATAGTTTGTCAAACAAACAGAGCACATCAGACAAAGACATACACAATGACGGATCTTAACTTATTTCATTTA
This sequence comes from Oncorhynchus kisutch, assembly GCF_002021735.2. Classification (NCBI taxonomy): domain Eukaryota; kingdom Metazoa; phylum Chordata; class Actinopteri; order Salmoniformes; family Salmonidae; genus Oncorhynchus; species Oncorhynchus kisutch. The sequence continues at coordinate 44,510,845 of NC_034185.2, forward strand.
TTAATGATGGAATAATCAGCTCTGAAAAGGAGCTAATGTCAACATATTTGATGTAAACAAGTTTTTTCTCCTTCCCCTATCGACGTCCGTCTCATTTTCCACCCGCTGCCGGGGCTGGAGCTGGAGCTGCAGCAGGAGTTGCGGCAGGAGCAGAGGCAAGGCTGGCCAATAGGAAGGGCAGGAGGGCCATCAAGGCAGAGTTACCTTGAGAAGGCTGCGCATAAGGGAAGTAGGATGGGTACTGAGGCTGCTGATAGGGGTAAAACCCTCCCAAACCTCGGCCATAACCCCTGTACCTCTGTAGAGAGAGAGAGAGAGAGAGAGAGAGAGAGAGAGCTGGATAAATTGTTCTGAGCTCAAACAAACTAGTAATCATATTCAAATAGTAGACCGTACTATAGTACTCTAATAGACAGAATACCTAATAGATAGTACTAAATATTACTGCACCTCATTGCTAGCTGAGCGCTCATCTCGATCATGTTCCTCAGACACCTGCACACACAAACAAAATCCCAGGATGAATGATATTATGGTATAAAGTAATCAACACTCAAAGTGTGAACTTAAGTCCATCATATTGTAATAATTCAGATATTATCATATTCTAATGCAATGCAATCTGTGGAAACAGCAATCTCTTGGTGTATTGATGTGTAAATTGAAGGCTTGATGTTGTATTTCAAGAATTCTTACAGGAATGGAAGAACAAAGTCCAATCAGGCACATCACTAGGAATAGTAGTTTCATGGTCACCACGGAGTTCTTGAAATGAAAAAGACATACAGTGAATTCAAAGCTAGACACGCATGACTAAACTCCACAACTGTATTCTTTGAAACTCTTACCTGTTCAATTGAAGATGTAAAATGCTTTAAAAGTATTCAACTTGAGACTAATGCTGTATTGTAACTTAACAGCAAACATATGCTTTTTATAGACCATTTCATTCCACTGTCAACCAATGAGCTTTCAGTCCCATGATCAATGGTGTGTCCTGGAGATGTGAAATGTGATGAAATTAGACATTTGGTGTGTCATTCTACAAATCTGTATATATCCATAGTGCCCACAAAGAACAATGGCCCATCAGTATTAGGAAACTTTTGCTAAGTTGACAGGTTTTGAAACTGTTGATGATTTATACCCTTGTTTTTTGTTTTTGTTAACACATTTAATCGTCATGTACATTTTTAATTTCTCAACTTATACAGCATAGCTCAAGTACCAGACTTAATTTTGATTTCTCCTATCATGCAATATAATGTACAACACTTTTTTAAATTTCTCAAATCACACAATATAATGTACCACACTTTGTATAGATTTCTCACAATTTCCATAAACTTAATGAGCATTCATCAGAGGACTGGATAGACATACAATTCAGTGGCATGACGTGACCGAGTGACGGAGGTGCTACCTATGAATTTGGGAATGTTTTAATTAAGAAGGATCATTTTGCTATTTGATATTGATTTTTAAGGCCCCTTGAAGTATCAAGAAAAAAAAAAAAAAAAAATTAATAAAAAAATGTATATGGTCTTATTGCTATAAGCCAATTAAAACTCAATGAATAACAGTTATACTACATGGAACGACAGATAGTCCCCCCATAAAAATCAAAAGGAAGTTTGTTCTGAAGAGTCTATCCAATAACTGAGAGACATAAGAAGGATCAGAAAACATTTATTTTTAAATGTGATCTGATCTTCATCTAGGTCGCAACAATAGACAAACACAGTCTGTCAAACTAATAACACACAAACAATGATATGTTTTCATGTCTTCATTGAACACATCGTGTAAACATTCACAGTGCAGGGTGGAAAATTTATGTGAACAGAGGCTAACTAACAAAACTGTTTCAGTTCAGGAATATTCATGGGATGTCTGGCGTGAACTGCTCTCTTGAGGTCATGCCACAGCCTCTCAATCGGGTTGAGGTCAGGACTCTGACTGGGCCAGTCCAGAATGCGTATTTTCTTCTGTTGAAGTCATTCTGTTGTCGATTTACTTCTGTGTTTTGGGTCGTTGTCCTGTTGCATCACCCAACTTCTGTTGAGCTTCATTTGGCAGACAGATAGCCTGACATTCTCCTGCAAAATGTCTTGATAAAGTTGGAAATTCATTTTTTTCTGCCGGTAATAGCTGCCGGATTCTGCCGGATTTTTGCAAACTCCAGAAGTGCAGCAATGTTTTTTTGGACAACAGTGGCTTCTTCCGTGGTGTCCTCCCATGAACACCATTCTTGTTAATTGTTTTACGTACTGTAGACTCGTCAACAGAGATGTTAGCATGTTCCAGAGATTTCTGTAAGTCTTTAGCTGATTCTTCTTAACGTCATTGAGCATTCTGCAGGATGGCCACTCCTAGTTAGAGTAGCAACAGTTCTTAACTTTCTCCATTTATAGACAATTTGTATTATCGTGGACTGATGAACATCAAGGCTTTTAGAGATACTTTTGTAACCCTGTACAGCTTTTTGCAAGTCAACAATTCTTAATCTCAGGTCTTCTGAGCCTCTATTGTTCAAGGCATGGTTCACATCAGGCAATGCTTCTTGTGAATAGCAAACTCAAATTTTGTGAGTATTTTTTATAGGGCAGGGCAGCTCTATCCAACATCTCCAATCTCGTCTCATTGATTGGACTGCAGGTTAGCTGATAACTGACTCCAAATAGTTTTTGGAGAAGTCATTAGCCTAGGGGTTCACATAATGTTTCCAACCTACACAGTGAATGTTTAAATGATGTATTCAATAAAGACAAGAAAAATGCAATAATTTGTGTGTTATTAGTTTAAGCAAACTATGTGTGTCTGTTGTTTTGACTTAGATGAAGATCAGATCAAATTTGATGACCAATTTTGCAGACATTTTTTCAGTGCATTTGGAAAGTATTCAGACCACTTGACCATTTCCAAATGTTGTTATCTTACAGCCTTATTCTAAAATGTATTAATTAAAACATTTTCCTCATCACGCTACACACAACACCCCATAATGACCAAGTGAATAAAGGTTTTTAGAAAAAAATAATTTAAAAACAAAATGACCTGATTTACATAAGTATTCAGACCCTTTCCATGAGACTCAACATTGATCTTAGGTGCATCCTGTTTCCATTGATCATCCTTTAGATGTTTCAACAACTTGATTGGAGTCCACCTGTTCTAAATTCAATTGATTGGACATGATTTGGAAAGGCACACAGCTGTCTATATAAGGTCCCACAGTTGACAGGGAATGTCAGAGCAAGAACCAAGCCTTGAGATCAAGGGACTTGTCTTTAAAGCACAGGGTCCCCAAGAACACAGTGGACTCTATCATTCTTAAATGAAAGAAGTTTGGAACAACCAAGACTCTTCCAAGAGCTGTCCGCACGGCGAAACTGAGCAATCGGGGGAGAAGGGCCTTGGTCAGGAAGATGACCAAGAACCTGATGGTTAGATTGACAGAGCTCCAGAGTTTTTTTGTGGAGATGGGAAAACCTTCCAGAAGGACAACCATCTCTGCAGCACTCCACCAATTATGCCTTTAATGGTAGAGTGGCCAGACGGAAGCCACTCCTCAGTAAAAGGCACATGACAGCACGCTTGGAGTTTGCCAAAAGGCACCTAAAGGACTCTCAGACCATGAGCAACAAGATTCTCTAGTCTGATGAAACCAGGTTGAACTCTTTGGCTTGAATGCTTAGCGACACATCTAGAGGAAACCTGGCACCATCCCTTCGGTGAAGCATGGTGGTGGCAGCATCATGCTGTGGCAAGGATTGGGAGACTAGTCAGGATCGAGGGAAAGATGAACGGAGCAAAGTACAGAGAGATCCTTGATGAAAACCTGCTCCAGAGCGCTCGGGACCTCAGACTTGGGCGAAGGTTCATCTTCCAACGACCCTAAGCACACAGCCAAGACAACGCAGGAGTGGCTTCGGGACAAGTCTCTGAATGTCCTTGAGTGGCCCAGCCAGAGTTGAACCCGATCGAACATCTCTGGAGAGACCTTTTTAATAGCTGTTTAGCAACGCTCCCCATCAAACATGACAGAGCTTGAGAGGATCTGCATTGAAGAATAGAAGAAACAAGCTTGTAGCATCATATTCAAGAAGAGTTGAGACCGTAATCACTGTCAAAGGTGCTTGAACAAAGTACTGAGTAAAGGTTCTGAACACTTCTGTAAATGTGATTTTTCAGTTTTTTATTTTCATACATTTGAAAAAAAACTGTTTTTGCTTTGTCATTGTGGGGTATTGTGTGTAGATTGATGAGGTAAAACAACTATGTAATCAATTTTAGAATAAGGCTGTAATGTAACAAAATATGGAATAAGTCAAGGGGTCTGAATACTTCCTGAATGCACCGTATACAGTACTCCCATACATTTTTTCAACTGGTGCCGGGTGACATTCAGACCAGTAGTGTGAGGCCTGTGAGTGTCCTACTGCAAATCAACCAACATGTACGTGTTTGTGAGTGTCTCACCGCAAAGGAGTCTGTAAGAGTATTATGGGGACCGAGTATTATTGGGATTTTTGTATTATGCTAATTGGATGTCCATGTGGGCGCGGACATCTACTCTACGGGGTACCCTCATTAGCAAAGCCTGAGTGATAATTGCCCTTTTGCACATATCACACAGAGGCTGTGTTTTCTCAAACTGTGTAGAGATTGCACAACACTTAATGGTCTAATAAAAGTGTCCATAGGATGAAGCTTAGAGCTCAAAGATTCTGACCAGGTGAAGAGACGGGCAAGCCTAAATTCGCATGTGGTTTGTCTCATGTCAACCTCTAAATAAATATGTCAATTAGCAATGAAAACAATTATTATCTACTTATCAGATTTAACAATCAATATTAGCTCTTTGTTGATCTTGTAGAGACTGAGGGGAATAATACTATGTCTGGATTGTCATACAAATTGTTCCCAAATATCACTGTCTCAATATTTTTGCTCAGGCATAACCCCCTAGAGTTGATTGATGCACCGGCGGATCAATCTAAGTTACATAACAAGAAAATCCTCATCATAATCCGTCAATTTAAAATAGAGATATCTGCATTGGATTTTTGCATTGGATGCGTCTCAATCCACCACATCCGCCAGTGTCGCACTTCCACATCTGCAGTGAAAGGTGTCAGAGCTAGAGCGGTGTATGTCAGTCTTCTCACAAAAATGTCTGTAATGTCCGAACATTTGGTGTTCTCCGTTATTCTCCACTTCTCTCACAGTTGTCAGTAGAGTCGTCTGAAGTTATTTTTGGTACCACCCGTTTAGGCGAAAATCTTATGGGACCCCACTGTGAAAAGGGCAGATTTTGCTACACGGCCCAGACAAGTGACACGGGACTTGTCTGAGGTAATCGTTACAGGTTTTAAAAAACTAACGGAAGCATGAAGGTAGTTTGATGCCTACCCCCAAAAAAGGGTTTAAATATGTGTCAAAAAAATAAGTATATTTACATATATACTTATACACACATATATTTCCTGAGTATATTTCCTCCTAGATTTAGGACAGACACTTCAATACTATTATATACTATTACAATACTAAATATTTTTATACATTTTTTTGAAAGTCCTTTTTGCATTTATGAATGTGTTATTCAATGCATTTCTATGGGATTTAGTAGTAAAGGCTAAAATCAGTCATTTAGATATTTTGTGATGACTCAAGCGGTCCTCTAATTCAAAATCAAATAGATAAATTAACAAAAGTATGACCATCTTAAAACAACTCCATATCTCAGCTTAGCACCCATCCTCCCCAAAGGTCTTTTATTATTTGACATTTTTTGTTATTAGGATCCCCATTAGCCAATGGCGACAGCTCGTCTTACTGGGGTCCGACACATAACGAAGAAGTCATTACAAAAAAAAGACATTACTAAGACAGAAATAAAGAAAGATCTAAAAAAATACTATGTTTAATCTATTATAATGGAATGAATAAATAATCCATAGATGAGACATGGTCATTCTCTGTCAAAATGTCTTCACACACACACGCACGCATGCAAGCACACACACACACACAAACACACACACTGGAAATGCACACACACTCCAGGAGAGGTATTACCTTCAAGCACATGGTGTCACAAATGGATTGAATTTGAAGTAGCTTCCATAACTATTCATTCCTACAGTAGTGTCTTGATTCATTTATTTTTCATGAAATCTGTCTTTATATTTCTCTTTGTTTTCTTTGTCGATATGATGGTAACTTTGAAAGTAAATCCCCCGAAGTAGAACAATCTTTCCCTCAGTATAGCCAAGTACCTTGCCTTGTCATTTTATGATTTTATTTGTATTTGTATTTGTTATTTATTTCACCTTTATTTATCCAAGTAGGCCAGTTGAGAATAAGTTCTCATTTACAACTGCGACGTGGCCAAGATTAAGCAAAGCAGTGCGACACAAACAACAACACAGAGTTACACATGAAATAAACAAACATACAATCAATAACACAATAGAAAAGTCTATATACAGAGGTAAAATCATTACAATTTAGCAATAAACATTGGAGTGATAGATGTGCAGAAGATGAATGTGCAAGTAGAAGTACGATGGTGCAAAGGAGCAAAACAATATATAACAGTATGGGGATGAGGTAGTTGGATGGGCAATTTACAGATGGACGGTTTACAGGTGCAGTGATCTGTGAGCTGCTCTGACAGCTGGTGCTTAAAGTTAGAGAGGGAGATATGAGTCTCCAGCTTCAGTGATTTTTGCAATTTGTCCCAGTCATTGGCAGCAGAGAACTGGAACGGAAAGGCGGCCAAAGCAGGAATTGGCTTTGGGGGTGACCAGTGAAATATACCTTGCTGAAGCGCGTGCTACGGGCGGGTGCTGCTATGGTGATAAGTGAGTACCTAGCAGAGACTTATAGATGACTTGGAGCCAGTGGGTTTGGCGACGAATATGAAGCGAGGGCCAGCCAACGAGAGCATACAGGTCGCAGTGGTGGGTAGAATATATCAGTTACTGTACCTGGATACTGTACTGTATCCAGGTACAGTAACTGTAACCCAGTGACTCATTTACTTGCTCATCATAAGCAGCCTGGTAAAATAAGCAGTGGAGTGGGAATAGGTTGAATGATTAAATGTATGTAAAGATTATACTGTATTATGTCAAGGCTTTCAATGATTTCAACCAACGAAAGATTTAAATGTTTGACCATTGAATTTGGCTACTTGACTTCCTTTAACCTACTTTACTCATAATGTGAATACAATTTAAAACCTGTTTAATTGTTTAAAACATAACTCAAATATTGTTCACAACCAATATAGCCTCACTAAATATATCAAGAAATATCAAATGACAAAACTAGATGCTAATCCTCAGATTTGACTAACAAATGCACAAACTGTGAACATGTGTTTGAATACAAAATGAAATTTCTCAGGCAAAAGAAAGTGTGCAGGAGGGGACATATGTCATTTCAAATCCTCTTTATTGCATTGCAGACAGACATACAGCAAGTACATTAAAGGGAAACTCAAGCAAAATATGGAAGACAGCTATTACAGTACTTATTGTCAGTTAATGTTCTGGTAATTTCATCAACCATAGCTTTCTCTTGTTGAGTTGAAGTTTCTGATTCATGTACTTTCTCAGCGACCAGCTGGAGCTGGGGCTGGAGCTGGAGCTGGGGCTGGAGCTGGGGCTGGGACTGGGGCAGGAGCTGGGGCAGGAGCTGGGGCTGGAGCTGGGGCTGGAGCTGGAGCTGGGGCTGGAGCTGGGGATGGGGCTGGGGCTGGGGCTGGTGCTGCAGGGGCTGGGACAAGACCAAGTCTTTGCAGAAGCAGAAGGTAGTTGTACTGCTGCAGAAAGTTTGGAAAGCCACGGCCAGGGCCAGGGCCAGGGCCACGGACACGCTAGATGAAGGAGGGAAAAATAAGGATAATCAAAACTAATGTAGTCGCTGGAGTCTGTATTGTGTACACCATACACAATAACTGTACATAGTTTATTTTAGAAGTAAATCATTTTTATTGAAGTACTGTATAGAGCAAGGGCCATGTAGATGCTGATACTATATGTATATATGTAATTTATTTGTGTTTTATTTTTCATATTTTCTTTACAAATGTTTTCATTTTTCTTCCTCTTTGACAATACAGAGTATTTTCTGTAGATCGTTTTAATCCCACCTTGTAACTCAACCAAATGTAGAAAAGTTGAGGGGTTTGAATATCTTTTGAAGGCATTGTATAATATGGCAGCTTCAGTTTGAATGCGGCCCACACCCTTCTGGCACAAACTTTGCCTTTCCTGTCTTTCTCTCAATGACTCTGTCCCCAAATAAAGCAAAAATGCTCCTTCAAAAAAGATGATTCATTCATACTACTCACCTCTTCACTTGAAGAGCGCTTCTCAATGACATGCTGATGGCCATGCTCATGCTCAGCCTTCAAAAGCAAACATTAAGACAATGAATTAATATATATGTGTGTAATATACTAACTTTAAGATTATTCTAAGTCTAACATGACATGTGCACCAACATTTCCTGTACATACTATATGCATGGCTTACCAAAGCAATAGAGAGAAGCATCACAAATCCAAGTAGAACAACAATCTTCATGCTGAAAGTCTTCATCTAAATAGAGTATAAACATAAACATCATCACTTTATTAATCCATCTATTCCCTACAAGTTACAGATTATATTATATGTATAATCTACTACACAGTTAATGAGTGTATAAGAATGCCTTCACTCTGAACAAAGTGTTAGAATTATAAGTATAACCATACCTTAACGTATCTCAGGGTTAAAAGCCTTCTCAGTGCCTCTGTATGTCCTTGCACACTCATCAATACACAAACAATATATAGTGTTTTTCAGCCAATCACAAAGCCCTGATGAAGCCTAAATGTGTTGCAATGAAGGATGTTGTATGATGTCTGGGTGTTCCATGTAATGTTGGGCATTGCAAAACAGGCAAACAAATTAGCCTCTTGCCACTGCTATTAATCAAATGTGCTAACTGAAAATGTCAGTATAGGCCTAGTGTATCATTGTTTCCCATCTGCTGTTAATTCAAGAACAATATTTATTCCACATCTACATTTATGGAGATAACATTCTCTGTGTGATTCTCTGTGTGAGTTTCCATTTTACCTCTGACTGGGTAGAGACAGACTTACCAGCAATTAAGTGTCTCCCTCACAATGTGGTCCAAATGTTTAATGCAACTATCTGAAAGTATGCAAACAAGTTTTATAAATGGTCAGAACAATTAAGCAGGATAATTGTATACTATTAAGTCTTGATACTGACTCAGAGCTATGGAAATATATATAGAGTGCCTGTTCTTACTGAAGTTAAAGAGTTGAGGTTCACAAACGTTTAATGTTGCAACCCATTTTCAAAGTGTCTTTCAAAATGGTCAAGTTTTTAGCCACCAATAAAAAACATGCACTATGTGGACACCTCTTCAAATAAATTTGGCAATTTAAGCCACACAAGTTGCAGAAAAGTGTATACAATTGATTACACAGCCATGCAATCTACACAGACAAACATTGGCAGTTGATTGGCCCGTGCTGAGGAGCTCAGTGACTTTCAAAGTGGCACCAACGTAAGGTGCTACCTTTTCAACGAGTCAGTTAGTCAAATGTATTTCCTGCTAGAGCTACCACCGGCAACTGTAAGTGCTGTTTTTGTGATGTGGAAACATCTAGGAGCAGCACCGGCTCAGCCCCGAAGTGGTAGGCCAGGGAAGCTCACAGAATGGGACGGCCGAATGCTGAAGCGCGTAGCGTGTAAAAACCGTCTCTCCTCGGTTGCAACACTCACAAACTAATTCCAAACTGCCTCTGGAAGCAATGTCAGCACAATAACTGTTAGTCAGGAGGTAAATTAAATGGGTTTCCATGGCCAAACAGCCGCACACAATTCTAAGATCGCCTTGAGCAATGCCAAGCGTGGGCTTGAGTGGTGTAAAGATCACGGCTATTGGACTCTGGAGAAGAGGAAACGCGTTCTCTACAGTGATGAATCACGCTTCATCATTTGGCAGTCCGATGGATTAATATGGATTTGGCAGATGCCAGAAGAACGCTACCTGCCCCAATGCATAATGCCAACTTTAAAGTTTGATGGTTGAGGAAAAATGGTCTTTGCTGTTTTCCACGCCAACTGCGAGCCAGGCCTAATCGCACAAAGTCCGTGCCCAACCTCAATAATGATCTTGTGACTGAATGGAAGCCAGTCCCCGCAGCAATATTCCAACATCTAGAGGAAAGCTGGGGGCTATTATAGCGGCAAAGGGGGGACCAATCCATATTAATGCCCATGATATTAGAATGAGATGTTCGATGAGCAGGTGTTTTTTGGGCCATGGAGTGTATTTGGTTATCTGCAACCCAAGAAGAACTGCTAGTGGGTCTTGACCCCTTTTTGGAAACAACAAAACCTCTGGAACTGATTGTCCTGGAACAATTGTTTTAGGCCTTGTAGAGCCTTCCCCCTTATATCAGAGAGGTTTCACACTTGTTTTGAAAGGATCTCAAATAGTTTGTCAAACAAACAGAACACAACAGACAAAGACATACACAATGACGGATCTTAACTTATTTCATTTATTAATGATGGAATAATCAGCTCTGAACAGGAGATAATGTCAACATATGTGATTAAAACAAGTTTTTTCTCCTTCCCCTATCGACGTCCGTCTCATTTTCCACCCGCTGCCGGGGCTGGAGCTGGAGCTGCAGCAGGAGTTGCGGCAGGAGCAGAGGCAAGGCTGGCCAATAGGAAGGGCAGGAGGGCCATCAAGGCAGAGTTACCTTGAGAAGGCTGCGCATAAGGGAAGTAGGATGGGTACTGAGGCTGCTGATAGGGGTAAAACCCTCCCAAACCACGGCCATAACCCCTGTACCTCTGTAGAGAGAGAGAGAGAGCTGGAATAATTGTTCTGAGCTCAAACAAACTAGTAATCATATTCAAATAGTAGACCGTACTATAGTACTCTAATAGACAGAATACCTAATAGATACCAATAGATTGTACTAAATATTACTGCACCTCATTGCTAGCTGAGCGCTCCTCTCGATCATGTTCCTCAGACACCTGCACACACAAACAAAATCCCAGGATGAAATGTTATGGTATAAAGTAATCAACACTCAAAGTGTGAACTTTAAGTCCATCATATTGTAATAATTCAGATATTGTCATATTCCAATGCAACGCAATCTGTGGAAACAGCAATCTCTTGGTGTATTGATGTGTAAATTGAAGGCTTGATGTTGTATTTCAAGTATTCTTACAGGAATGGAGGAACCAAGTTCAATCAGGCACATCACTAGGAATAGTAGTTTCATGGTCACCATGGTGTTCTTGAAATGAAAAAGACATACAGTGAATTCAAAGCTAGACACGCATGACTAAACTCCACTACAGTATTCTTTGAAACTCTTACCTGTTCAAGTGAAGATGTACAATGCTTGAAATGTTGGTACTAAACTGTTAACACTGTTGCCGTATTGTAACTTAACAGCAAAAATATGCTTTTTATAGACCCTTTCATTCCACCAATGATCTTTAGTCCCATGATCAAATTTGTGTCAAATGTGATGAAATTAGGCATTTGGTGGGTAATCCTACAAATCTGTATATCCACAGTGCCCACAAAGAACAATGTCTCATCAGTGTTAGGAAACTTTAGCTAAATTGAAAGGTTTTGAAACTGTCGATGATTCGTCTACCTGTTTTGGGGCATTGCGGAAGCTAAATGAAAACATTTAATTGTAATGTTTAACTTTAATTTCTCAATTTATACAATATAGCTCAAGTACCAGACTTTATTTTGATTTCTCCTGTCATGCAATATAATGTACAACATTTTTTTATTTATTAAATAACGCAATGTAATGTACCACACTTTGTATAGATTTCTTACAATTTTCATAAACTTAATGAGCATTCATCAGAGGACTGAATAGACATACAATTCAGCTTGAAATATAAATGTGTTTATTAAACAGAAATGCATAAAGGAATCACACTTCATAGTCAATATCTGGGAGTTCCATGAAATACCTGATAGACAGAAAAGTGAATTAATGAATTTAAAGGATATACATTGTACTTATGATGTTTGGGGAATCCAGTGTTGGGAAAAGTGCCCAATTGTCATACTTGAGTAAAAGTAAAGATACCTTAATAGAAAATAAAGTTACCCACTTAAATACAACTTGAGTAAAAGTCTAAAAGTATTTGGTTTTAAATATACTTAAGTATCAAAAGTATATGTAATTGCTCAAATATACTCAACAGTAAAAGTATAAATCATTACAAAAACCTTATATTAAACAAACCAGACGCCACCATTTTCTTGTTTACTTTATTTACGGATAGCCAGGGGTACACTCCAACACTCAGACATCTTTATAAACTAAGCATTTGTGTTTTGTGAGTCCACCAGATCAGAGACAGTAGGGATGAGCAGGGATGTTCTCTTGATAAGCGTATTAATTTGTCCATTTTCCTGTCCTGCTAAGCATTCAAAAGGTAATTTTGGATGTCAAGGACAATGTATGGGGTAAAATGTACATTATTTTCTTAAGGAATTTTGTGAAGCAAAAGTAAAAGTTGTCAGAAATATATATATAGTGAAGTAAAGTACAGATACCCCCAAAAACTGTTTAAGTAGTACTTTTCACCTGTTTAACGTCCACCTGGGGCAGGGGCAGGGGCTGGTGCAGGGGCTGGTGCAGGGGCAGGTGCTGGGGCAGGGACAGGGGCTGGGGCAGGGGCAGGGGCAGGGGCAGGGGCAGGGGCAGGGGCAGGGGCAGGGGCTGGGGCAGGGGCAGGGGCTGGTGCTGGGACAGAGGCAGCAAACAGTTTAAGTAGAAGTTGAAGTAGCTGATTTGAATTCAACTGTGGCAGGGAGGGCAGAAAGGAACCAGCCTAAATAGGAAAAGAAAACAGCAGTTTTTTTCTCATTCAATGTCATTTTGATATACACACCACACATATAATCATATCTCAGAATATTCACATATGTTTCATACACATTGATGTTCACTACTATATGTTAAATCATTTCTGCTCATAATCTGTGGAGCTATGGAACTTACCTCCCTGGAGTTTGAGTTAGAGTTGGAGTCAGAGCTGGAACGTGCAACTCTCAAGTGATCCACATCAGCCTGAAAAAGTATAATTGTATTATTTAAATATGCATATGTATTTATATATACAGTATATACTAAAATATATATACATCAAATATGATATAAAGAAGAATATTATATATTTTGGGGCAAATATATTGTATGCTGATATTTGCTAAACTCACAGGAAGAGCCAATGACAGACCCAGGAGGCAGCCCAGAAAGATTACAGTCTTCATCATCATCTTGGTGGTCAGTTCTAAAAACATAAAAAGATACAAAAGCAATTAGATGACCTTTTTTTATTCTGAATTTTGAAGTCGAATGTTACCACTACAGCGTAAGTACATTTATCACTATTCAAAAGCCCTGCTTCACAACCAATTTCCTTACCTTCGAGTCAGTCAATTTCAGCAGTTGATCAGGTGTGACGATGCAAAGACAATGAGTTATACCCAGTCGGTTGGTTCTTTTAAATAGAGTTAAGAGCACTGATGTCACAACCCCTAATACTAAGTGGTATTATTGTGAAAATAATCATGATGTTTAATATTCTGAAATCTTTAATCTCTCTGTTGAAGGATAGGTGTGGGTAATACTAAGGGATTAGCATTATAACAGTACAGATGAGTCACACATGAAATGTATGATATACAGTCCCAGTCAAAGGTTAAGACACACCTACTCATTCAAGTTTTTTAAAACATTTTTTATTTTCTACACTGTATAAAAATAGTGAAGACATCAGAACTATGAAATAACACATATAGAATCATCTAGTAACCAAAAAAGTGTTCATCAAATCAAAATATATTTTACATTTGAGATTCGTCAAGAGAATGCCAAGTGTGTGCGAAGTTGTCAAGGCAAAAGGTGGTTACATTGAAGAATCTGAACACTTTTAAAAAATGACTACATGATTCCATGTGTGTTATTTCATATTTTTGATGTCTTCACTATTATTCTACAATGTAGAAAATAGTAAAAATGTAAAAAAAATAACCTTGAATGAGTAGGTGGGTCCAAACTTTTGACTGGTACTGTATGCATAAAAAAAAACTGGTAACTCTTCACAATAATTTGTTTATTATTAGTTATTTACAACAGTATTATAAGCATACAATGTATAATCCTTTAAAATCTTTATTATAATATATAAAAGTTTTTACGCATTTCTGAATATTTATTAGAATTTGAAACAGCTTGATCATAAATGTTACTATAAAGACAAAATATCAACTACATCCAGCTAATTTTCAGGGGATTGTGTGATATAAATGGATATAAATTATTTTGTAAACACATGCATTACCAGTGATTTGCAAACAAACACCCATTTCGCTCCCCACCTTTGAACGTTGCCAAATCGTCATGGGAAGGACTTGATTGTAGAATTAAGTAGGCTTATAAACAAGAAACTGAGTCACCAGCTAAGAAAGTATAATATGCAACTCAATCCCCACCTTGCCACGACAAATGTCCAGATTCACTACAGACAGTCCTCCCCCAAAAATCTAAAAGAAGTGTGTTCTAAAGTGTCTGTCCTAAAGGAACCCCTTTTTAATGTGTGTTCAAACCATTATTTTTTAGCAATAAACAGTACTTCCATAATTTGTTTAACTGGTATCGGGTGACATTCAGACAAGTCATGTGAGGCCTGTGGGCAACCTAGAGCAAATCAACCAACATGTACAATACCAGTCAAAAGTTTGGACAAACATACTCAATCAAGGGTTTTTCTTTATTTTTACTATTTTCTACTTTGTAGAATAATAGTGAAGACATCAAAACTATGAAATAACACATACAGTGGGAAAACAAGTATTTGGTACACTGCCAACTATGCAGGTTTTCCTACTTACAAAGCATGTAGAGGTCTGTAATTTTTATCATAGGTACACTTCAACTGTGAGAGACGGAATCTAAAACAAAAATCCAGAAAATCACATTGTATGATTTTTAAGTAACTAATTTGCATTTCATTGCATGACATAAGTATTTGATACATCAGAAAAGCAGAACTTAATATTTGGTACAGAAACCTTTGTTTGCAATTACAGAGATCATACATTTCCTGTAGTTCTTGACCAGGTTTGCACACACTGCAGCAGGGATTTTGGCCCACTCCTCCATACAGACCTTCTCCAGATCCTTCAGGTTTCGGGGCTGTCGCTGGGCAATACAGACTTTCAGCTCCCTCCAACGATGTTCTATTGGGTTCAGGTCTGGAGACTGGATAGGCCACTCCAGGACCTTGAGATGCTTCTTACGGAGCCACTGCTTAGTTGCCCTGGCTGTGTGTTTCGGGTCGTTGTCATGCTGGAAGACCCAGCCACGACCCATCTTCAATGCTTTTACTGAGGGAAGGAGGTTGTTGGCCAAGATCTCGCGATACATGGCCCCATCCATCCTCCCTTCAGTACAGTGCAGTCGTCCTGTCCCCTTTGCAGAAAATCATCCCCAAAGAATGATGTTTCCACCTCCATGCTTCATGGTTGGAATGGTATTCTTGGGGTTGTACTCATCCTTCTTCTTCCTCCAAACTCGGCGAGTGGAGTTTAGACCAAAAAGCTCTATTTTTGTCTCATCAGACCACATGACCTTCTCCCATTCTTCCTCTGGATCATCCAGATGGTCATTGGCAAACTTCAGACGGGCCTGGATATGTGCTGGCTTGAGCAGGGGGACCTTGTGTGCGCTGCAGGATTTTAATCCATGAAGGCGTAGTGTGTTACTAATGGTTTTCTTTGAGACTGTGGTCCCAGCTCTCTTCAGGTCATTGACCAGGTCCTGCCGTGTAGTTCTGGACTGATCCCTCACCTTTCTCATGATCATTGATGCCCCACAAGGTGAGATCTTGCATGGAGCCCCAGACCGAGGGTGATTGACCGTCATCTTGAACTTCTTCCATTTTCTAATAATTGCACCAACAGTTGTTGCCTTCTCACCAAGCTGCTTGCCTATTGTCCTGTGGCCCACCCCAGCCTTGTGCAGGTCTACAATTTTACCCTGATGTCCTTACACAACTCTCTGGTCTTGGCCATTGTGGAGAGGTTGGAGTTTGTTTGATTGAGTGTGAGGACAGATGTATTTTATACAGGTAACGAGTTCAAACAGGTGCAGTTAATACAGGTAATGAGTGGAGAACAGGTCTGGTCTGTGAGAGCCAGAATTCATACTGGTTGGTAGGTGATGAAATACTTATGTCATGCTTATGTCATGCAACAAAATGCAAATTAATTACTTAAAAATCATACAATGTGATTTTCTGGATTTTTATTTTAGATTCCATCTCTCACAGTTGAAGTGTACCTATGATAAAAATTACAGACCTCTACATGCTTTGTAAGTAGGAAAACCTGCATAATCGTCAGTGTATCAAATACTTGTCCTCCCCACTGTATGGAATCATGTAGTAACCAAAAAAGTGTTAAACAAAACATGCTTCTTCAAAGTTTTGACAGGAGAACGCATCCGAACGAGCGAAACATTGCCCATCTTACTGTTCTACATTTCTCTCTGTAGGCCATCTATCTGATGCTGTCTGGTCTTAGTGCCTGCATCAGTTTGTGGTAGTGCGCTACTCACCAGATGGCTTGTTTGCTTGTTTGTTTGATTAGTTTTGGGATATCGACCGACGGCCTGTAAGGTCTGGAAGGATATATCAATATTTTGTTTTGTGTTTTGACACTCGGCTGGGAAGCTTTGATTGCTGGAGAACACTGAGTCCAGCAAATACAGTGGCAAGAAAAAGTTTGTGAACCCTTTAGAATTACCTGGATTTCTGCATAAAGTGGTCATAAAAGTCACAACAATAGACAAACACAGTCTGATTAAACCAATAACACACAAACAATTATCCGTTTTCATGTCTTTATTGAACACACTGTGTGAACATTCACAGTGCAGGGTGGGAAAAGTATGTGAACCCTTGGATTTAATCACTGGTTGACCCTCCTTTTGCAGCAATAAACTCAACCAAATGTTTTCTGTAGTTGTGACCACGGTCAGGAAGAATGTTGGACCATTCATCTTTACAAAACTGTTTCAGTTCAGCAATATTCTTAGGATGTCTGTCCACAGAATATTTTGCCAAATGCGCTGTGGAACATCCAGGTTCTCTTTTGCAGACTTCAGACGTGAAGCAATGATTTTTTCAGACAGGAGTGGCTTCTTCCATGGTGTCCTCCCATGAACACCATTCTTGTTTAGTGTTTTACGTATCATAGACTCGTCAACAGAGATTTTGGCATGTTCCAGATATTTCTGTAAGTCTTTAGCTGACACTCTAGGATTCTTCTTAACCTCACTGAGCATTCTGCTCTGTGCTCTTGCAGTCATCTTTGCAGGACGGCCACTCCTAGGGAGAGTAGCAAAAGTTCAGAACTTTCTCCATTTATAGACAATTTGTCTTACCATGGACTGATGAACATCAAGGCATTTAGAGATTCTTTTGTAACCCTTTCCAGCTTTATGCAAGTCAACAATTCTTAATCTTAGGTCTTCTGAGCCTCTTTTATTCGAGGCATGGTTCACATCAGGCAATGCTTCTTGTGAATAGCAAACTCATATTTTGTGAGTGTTTTTTATAGGGC
The DNA here is from genome assembly GCF_002021735.2 of Oncorhynchus kisutch. NCBI lineage: Eukaryota > Metazoa > Chordata > Actinopteri > Salmoniformes > Salmonidae > Oncorhynchus > Oncorhynchus kisutch. The sequence continues at coordinate 44,528,581 of NC_034185.2, forward strand.
AGGGCAGCTCTAACCAACGTCTCCAATCTCGTCTCACTGATTGGACTCCATGTTAGCTGACTCCTGACTCCAATTAGCTTTTAGAAAAGTCTAAAGGCCTAGGCCTAGGGGTTCAAATTATTTTTTCAACCTGCACTGTGAATGTTTAATTGATGTATTCAATATAGGCAAGAAAAATACAATAATATTGTTGTCACTAAGATGAAAATAAGATCAAATTGCATGACTAATTAATGCAGGAATTGAGGTAATTCCAAAGGGTTCACATACTTTTTCTTGCCACTGTATCTATTTGAGGATCAACCATCCATCAATTCTTAAGTAAGAAGTATCCTCACTGTATAATGCTGAATAGTTTCGTTACTTTATTTCAACGTTAAACAAATGAATTTAATCATTAACACTACAATTAAAATGGCTGCTGTAGTTGTGGCTATTTCCAGCGATGCAAAAACTGATGTCAAGGAAAATGAGACCTGGAGCAAGGTTGTGGGTTGAAATTGAGAATGTTTTACCTTTTTTATCATGGAAAGAGCAATCCTAACAGAGGAGGAGGCCATAACCAATATGATTAAGGAGTAGGAGCTCTACCACAGTCTCATACAGGAAATTCATCCAAACCACTTGAGGTCAGTACAGAGAGTATGTGCACTCTGTCATATATATATTCTCAGTATGGAAGAAATGGCAACGCTTCTGATCAGAGGAATAACAGTCAGAGGAAAACATGTTGTGTTCAAATAGAATACAGTCCTACTACACTGGACAACATAACAGGAAACCATAACAGGAAACCATACAGGAAACCTTTTCACACTATGTGCAGGACAACGATCCTGTTCCCCTGAGTAAGGCGGATGTATCACATATCTCAGATGAAATGACTGAACGTGAGACTGAGGTTGAAGAGGATAATTCCTTGCCTCCCAAGGACAAAGACGGAGTGAATGAAACATTGGAGTTGGTACCTGGTGAGTCGGAGTCTGCAACAGTGACTTCTCATTCCAAGAATAAGAAGAATAATAATAGGAAAAATGCTAAAAATGAAGCTGGGCAAGTGGCTACTGAGACTAGTGATAATCATAACCCAATAGAAAACCTTGAGGTTCATAAGAGATCCTGAAGGCGGTGCAACTCTGGGGAATACAAAAGAAGGCAGACAGACATCAATGCTGGCCTTCATTCAAACAATCCGGAATCAACATTACATCCAAGCGTCCCAGGTTACCAAGCTCCCCATCAGAGTCTGGAGTTAATTCACCTGCAGAAAAAAGGCTGATATGTAGGATGTAATTCTGGGAGAAGTGGAGAGTGGAGTCCCCCTTATTAGCCATCCAGACTGAAATCATTGATGAGGGATTGAAATAATCTATATTTCAGAACCTATACTATCTGGTTCAGAGAAGGACATTCTCTGTATGTGAGCATAACTTCTGTTGCTAACATGGCTTTTCAAGAGAATGAGCAATCTGCTAATAATTTAATTTGAATGCCAACTCTTGATACGTGTCCGAAACAAAACCTACCTTTGAGACAGAAACTAATTCGAAAACATTGTACCATGAAACTTTTTCAAACCGTCAATCAGGCTAAAATGCTCTGGGACCCTCATCCCAAGCCTAGAAGAATATTGGGAGGTCATCTGAATATTCAGATATTCGTAGCATTATTTCTAAGAATGAACAGGTAGAACATTTATTGAATGACTCTAATCTAGATTCTTTTCTGTTTCTCTGAGACATCTCTGAGAAATCTTCTCCTATTTCTGCCTAAATTCCATATTCAGGAGGGACAGGGGAGAGGGCAGAGGGGGTGTATTGCTTGAGTACATGAAAGGTAACTTTTAATGCAATTGTATCATATGGAAACATGCCAATGACATTGAATGTATGGGGCTGAATGTCTTCCTCTCCCCTCATATGTCTTTCATTGTTATTGGATTATATCGACCACCAACATCGGATATCTCATTTCTGATATCTCATAAAGAATGTGATAAGAAAGAGATTATCTTTATGGTGATTTCAATATAAACTGGGGAAACAAAACTTGCAGGAAAAAACTTAAAGGGATCACAGATGATTTCAACCTGACTGAAATAATACAAAACCCAACCAGAGTAACACGGTCACCCCAGACTCAAATTGATCTGGTGTTTACTAACAGACCTGATCAAATAATTAAGTCCAGTAACTTACCTACTGGCATATGTGACCACAATGTTACATCGGTGGTTAGAAAGCTCACTAAAAAGAGATTTAAAAACCATATTAATGTGCAACAGTATGATAACAAAATGTAGAAAAGTGAGCAGAGTAACTACGATGCAGCTATAAGTCAATTTGACTGGTCTGATCTGTTAAGCAATGAAGACCCAGAGTCTAGATACAGAACATTTCTGTCAGCTATTGACAAGTTGAATACCTCATTTACTTGGAAATGTCAACGTAAGCCAAGAAGGAAAACCTCTCTACCATGGCTCAACGAGGACCTCTGGAGGCAAATGATAGAACAGGATTTTTCCTTGAAAAAAATCACTGAAGTCTAGTTAGAATGATGACAGACATATATTTGCATCACTGAGAAATAAGGTGGTTAGGAATATAAAAAAGCAAGTTATTTCTTAGAGTGATCAATGAAGCAAAAGGAAATGGCAAAGTGATTTGGGAAAATCTCAACGAACTAACAGGGAGAGGAGCTGAAAAGTCCAAAAAACATGCTGAATTCAAGATTAATGGGATTCTAATTCAAGACTCCAATTTCATATCCACCACCTTTAACAATTTATTTGTTGACTCTGTCAGGGAACTGGCTCAGAGAGGTTCAACCAAGACAACAGTTCCTCACTCCCATAGATAATAATAAACCAATATTCAGAATTCCTGAAATCTCAGTGTCAGCCATGGAGAGTATTATTAGCTTCTTCAGGAGCTCTAAAACAAAATGTGTATTTGGTCTAGACATTGTATTTCTGAAGAGACACAAAAATTCTCTGATTGCCCCTATTTTACATCTAGTTAATCTGTCCATAAAATGTGGGTTCTTTCCCAATGCTGGGAAGTCTGCTGCAGTGATACCTGTCTTAGAATCTGGTGGCCCAACACTGGTGAAAAAAACCGACCTATAAGCATTCTTCTTCAAAATTAGCTAAAAGATGGGTGTCTGATCATTTGACTGATCACCTCATTCTCCACACATCAAATGCAATTTGGATTCAGAACTAACCATTCTACCAAAACAGCCAATTGCTATTTTCTGGAGTGTATTAAATCTAAACTGAACATAGGTGGTGAAGTCTGCACAGTCTTTTCGGATCTTAAAAGGGTCTTTGATACTGTGAATCACAAGGTCCTCTATTCAAACTACTACCTCCCTTAATGTGTCCACTGAAGTCATTTGTTGGATGTATTCCTATCTGACAAACAGAAGTCAAAGGGTTGGTTTGGGGGACACTCAGCCGGACTCTCTTTACTATACAATTGGGGTCCCACAAGGGGCAATATTAGGCCCCCTTCTGTTTACCATCTATATAAATGATCTCTCACTTGCTTGCCACCAAGTCAACATGCAGATGTATGCAGATGATACAGTTATGTATGTACACTCAAAAAATAGACAATTGTTTATTAACAAGTTAACTGAAGCTATGGTATATGTTTCTAAATGGATGACTAATTCTTGCCTGCATTTAAATATCGACAAGACTCTTCGTATGTACTTCTCTAAGAAAGCTGTTCTTGTTGGGGAGAACCATAAAGTAGTGTCTAACTTCAGGTGTCTTGGTGTCATTTTGGACTCCATCTTGACATTTGACATGTTAAGAAGGTGGTAAACACGGTTAAATTTGGATTATTCAACTTAAAAGTTTATAAGAACTTTCCTTCCTCTGGAGGCCGCCAAACTATATATGCATGCAATGATCTTCTCACATCTGAGATATTATCTCACATGCTGGTCACAAGCAGGAGCTACTATTCTGAAAACAATTTAATCACTCTACAAACAAACACTTAAGATTTTTGATAACAAACCAAACAGTTACCACCATTGTCATATATTTTACAAACATAGTTGATTTAGTCTGGATAGCTTTAAGCAGTATGTAGATGCAAGCCTTGTCTTTAAGATCCTGCATGGTCTTGCCCCTCCACCTCTACGCCAGAATATCATGCTCAAGGAAAGCACCTCCAGAATATCAATGGTAATAACTAGAGGGAATTGGCCAATCGGCCTTCTCTGTTAGAGCTACAACATACTTGAATGCAATGCCCATGAACTTGAGAAGCTGCACTGATTATTGTACTTTTAAATTTGAATTGAAAACATGGCTAAAACCTATCCAAATCTGTACAAGAGTTATCTGTGGTTCCTCATACGTAAGACAGCAGTTGATGATAGTGTTGTTGTTGTCGATAGAATTATATACAGTTGAAGTCGGAAGTTTACATACACCTTAGCCAACTACATTTCAACTCACTTTTTCACAATTTCTGCCATTTAATCCTAGTAAAAAATTCCCTGTCTTAGGTCAGTTAGGAACACCACTATATTTTAAGAATGTGAAATTTCAGAATAATAGTAGGGAGAATGATTTATTTCAGCTTTTGTTTCTTTCATCACATTCCCAGTGGGTCAGAAGTTTACATACACTCAATTAGTATTTGGTAGCATTGCCTTTAAAATGTTTAACGTGGGTCAAACGTTTCAGGTAGCCTTCCACAACCTTCCCACAATAAGTTGGGTGAATTTTGTCCCATTCCTCCTGTCAGAGTGTAATAAATCCTGTGTGTAGCTGGTGTAGAGGAGTCAGGCGCAGGACAGCAGATGTGAGTAAGAAACGTACTTTACTCAAAATATCACAAATACAACGCAAAATAAACGAGCCCACAATAACAGACCGTATTACATACCAACAATCACTCACAAACACACATGGGGGAACAGAGGGTTAAATAATGAACAAGTAATTGGGGGATTGAAACCAGGTGTGTAAAACAAAGACAAAACCAATGGAAAATGAAAAGTGGATCGTCGATGGCTAGAAGGCCGGTGATATCGACCGCCGAACGAAGGAGAGGGACCGACTTCGGCTGAAGTCGTGACACAAAGCTGGTGTAACTGAGTCAGGTTTGTTGGCCTCCTTGCCCGCACACGCTTTTTCAGTTCTGCCCACAAATTGTCCAAAGGATTGACGTCAGGGCTTTATGATGGCCACTCCAATACGTTCACTTTGTTGTCCTTAAGGCATTTTGCTACAACTTTGGAAGTATGCTTGGGGTCATTGTCCATTTGGAAGATCCATTTGCAACCAAGCTTTAACTTCCTGACTGATGTCTTGAGTTGTTGCTTCAATATAGCCACATAATTTTCCGTCCTCATGATGCCATCTATTTTGTGAAGTGCACCAGTCCCTCCTGCAGCAAAGCACCCCCACCACATGATGCTGCCACCCCCGTGCTTCACGGTTGGGATGGTGTTCTTCGACTTGTAAGCCTCCCCCATTTCCTCCAAACATAAAGATGTTATTATTACGGTCAAACAGTTCTATTTTTGTTTCATCAGACCAGAGGACCAGATTTCTCCAAAACGTGCAATCTTTATCCCCATTTGCAGTTGCAAACTGTAGTCTGGGTTTTTTATGGCGGTTCTTCCTTGCTGAGCGGGCTTTCAGGTTATGTCGATATAGGAGTCGTTTTACTGTGGAAATAGATACTTTTGTACCTGTTTCCTCCAGTATCTTCACAAGGTCCTTTTCTGTTGTTCTGGGATTGATTTGCACTTTTTTTTATATATTATTGGATGTAATGTATTTGTATTTTGTATTGTTTTAGTGAGTATGTGTATTATGGTTGTGTAATTGTCCTCAGCTGCCCTGGGACTACAGGTGCAAATGAGCTTTTGGCTAACACCGGTATATTTACATGGATGTTGCATGATTGTAATATTGATGTTGATTAATGTGCATTGTCTCCTATAAATAAATAAATAAAACAAATAAACAAGTGGCCACCCTTTGACTCGATTATTATTATTTGACCCTGCTGGTCATCTATGAACATTTTAACATCTTGGCCATGTTCTGTTATAATCTCCACCCGGTACAGCCAGAAGAGGACTGGCCAGCACGCATAGACTGGTTACTCTCTAGGTTTTTTCCTAGGGTCTGGCCTTTCTAGGGAGTTTTTCCTAGACACCGTGCTTCTACACCTGCATTGCTTGCTGTTTGGGGTTTTAGGCTGGCTTTCTGTACAGCACTTTGAGATATCAGCTGATGTAAGAAGGGCTTTATAAATAAATTTGATTTGATAACAGCTTTGCACACTCTTGGCATTCTCTCAACCAGCTTCATGAGGCAGTCAGCTGGAATCTATTTCAATTAGCAGGAGTGCCTTTTTAAAAGTTTAATTAATTAATGCATTTGTGCCAATCAGTTGTGTTGTGACAAGGTAGGAATGGTATACAGAAGATAGCCCTATTTGGTAAAAGACCAAGAACAGATCAAGTAAGCAAAGCGAATCAGCAGTCCATCATTAGTCGACTGCCGAAAAACTTCAAAAACTTTGAACATTTCTTCAAATGCAGTCGCAACAACCATCAAGCGCTATGATGAAACTGGCTCTCATGAGAACCGCCAGATAAAAGACCCAGAGTTACCTTTGCTGCAGAGGATAAGTTCATAAGAGGATAAGTTCAACCGCATTCATGGGACACTGTGAAGTCCATGGAGAACAAGAGCACCTCCTCCCAGCTGCCCACTGCACTGAGGCTAGGTAACACGGTCACCACCGCTAAATCCATGATTATCGAAAACTTCAATAAGCATTTCTCAACGGCTGGCCATGCCTTCCGCCTGGCTACTCCAACCTCGGCCAACAGCTCCGCCCCCCCCCCCCCCCCCCCCCCCCCGCAGCTCCTCGCCCAAGCCTCTCCAGGTTCTCCTTTACCCAAATCCAGATAGCAGATGTTCTGAAAGAGCTGCAAAACCTGGACCCGTACAAATCAGCTGGGCTTGACAATCTGGACCCTCTATTTCCCACCATTGTCGCAACCCCTATTACCAGCCTGTTCAACCTCTCTTTCATATCGTCTGAGATCCCCAAGGATTGGAAAGCTGCCGCAGTCATCCCCCTCTTCAAAGGGGGAGACACCCTGGACCCAAACTGTTACAGACCTATATCCATCCTGCCCTGCCTATCTAAGGTCTTCGAAAGCCAAGTCAACAAACAGGTCACTGACCATCTCGAATCCCACCGTACCTTCTCCGCTGTGCAATCTGGTTTCCGAGCCGGTCACGGGTGCACCTCAGCCACACTCAAGGTACTAAACGATATCATAACCGCCATCGATAAAAGACAGTACTGTGCAGCCGTCTTCATCGACCTTGCCAAGGCTTTCAACTCTGTCAATCACCATATTCTTATCGGCAGACTCAGTAGCCTCGGTTTTTCGGATGACTGCCTTGCCTGGTTCACCAATTACTTTGCAGACAGAGTTCAGTGTCTCAAATCGGAGGGCATGCTGTCCGGTCCTCTGGCAGTCTCTATGGGGGTGCCACAGGGTTCAATTCTCGGGCCGACTCTTTTCTCTGTATATATCAATGATGTTGCTCTTGCTGCGGGCGATTCCCTGATCCACATCTAAGCAGACGACACCATTCTATATACTTTCGGCCCGTCATTGGACACTGTGCTATCTAACCTCCAAACAAGCTTCAATGCCATACAACACTCCTTCCGTGGCCTCCAACTGCTCTTAAACGCTAGTAAAACCAAATGCATGCTTTTCAACCGATCGCTGCCTGCACCCGCATGCCCGACTAGCATCACCACCCTGGATGGTTCCGACCTAGAATATGTGGACATCTATAAGTACCTAGGTGTCTGGCTAGACTGCAAACTCTCCTTCCAGACTCATATCAAACATCTCCAATCGAAAATCAAATCAAGAGTCGGCTTTCTATTCCGCAACAAAGCCTCCTTCACTCACGCCGCCAAGCTTACCCTAGTAAAACTGACTATCCTACCGATCCTCGACTTCGGCGATGTCATCTACAAAATGGCTTCCAACACTCTACTCAGCAAACTGGATGCAGTCTATCACAGTGCCATCCGTTTTGTCACTAAAGCACCTTATACCACCCACCACTGCGACTTGTATGCTCTAGTCGGCTGGCCCTCGCTACATATTCGTCGCCAGACCCACTGGCTCCAGGTCATCTACAAGTCCATGCTAGGTAAAGCTCCGCCTTATCTCAGTTCACTGGTCACGATGGCAACACCCATCCGTAGCACGCGCTCCAGCAGGTGTATCTCACTGATCATCCCTAAAGCCAACTCCTCATTTGGCCGCCTTTCGTTCCAGTACTCTGCTGCCTGTGACTGGAACGAATTGCAAAAATCGCTGAAGTTGGAGACTTTTATCTCCCTCACCAACTTCAAACATCAGCTATCTGAGCAGCTAACCGATCGCTGCAGCTGTACATAGTCTATTGGTAAATAGCCCACCCATTTTCACCTACCTCATCCCCATACTGTTTTTATTTATTTACTTTTCTGCTCTTTTGCACACCAATATCTCTACCTGTACATGACCATCTGATCATTTATCACTCCAGTGTTAATCTGCAAAATTGTAATTATTCGCCTATCAGGCCCTTGAGGAGTTGCCCACCCCTGGTGTAGCCCAAACGGTTTGGATGCTACTGTCAGAAGTTGGCAAATTGGCTGTACCGACTTCAGACGATTCCCAAGACGTTTGTTGGGGTCATACAGCAAAACAGAGAACACCATCATGTTCGTTAGAGTCTCGTCTTTACATGTCGAGGTCAAGTAGGCCAATCCGTTAGGAAGCTACAGACGATTTTGTGAGAAGACCATTTTTCGGGATGTCTCATGGTCTGACAAACACCGCTCTAAAACTGACACCTGAAAACTGAAGTGCAACATCTGACGATGGGGTGGATTGAGATTATTCCAATGCAAAAAAAAACGATATCACTTGCTTAAACTGACAGATTTTTATGGGGAATTTTGTAGCAACCTAAAAATAAATGTGTAGATTAGCAATGAAAAAATTTTCTGCTTATCAGACTCATTTATCAATATCAGTTTTTTGTTAATCTTGCAGAGACTGAGAGGGTTAGTACAGTGTCTGGATTGTCATACAAATTGTTCCCCAATATCACTGAATATTATTTATTCGGCATGATATGCTTATCCCATTATAATAGGCTCTGAATGAATAAATAATGAATCAATAAGACAGGGTCATTCTCTGTCAAAAAGTAATCACATTCACATGCATGCACACACACACACACACACACACACACACACACACACACACACACACACACACACACACACACACACACACACACACACACACACACACACACACACACACACACACACACACACACACACCTCAGGTGAGGTATTTCCTTTAACCACATGGTGTCACTCATGGCATGAAATTGATATTTCTTCCATAACAAGTCTTTTTTTTTCTTTGTTTATGTGATGGTAACTTCCAGAGTAAGTCTCCAAAAAGTACAACAATCTTACTCTCAGTATAGCCAAGCACCTCCTGCGACAATAAGTCCAGACCTAGCATTGCCACTCATTCTGCACTTTCCTTGTCCTTTTATGAATATGTACTGTACTGTATCCAGGTACAGTAACTGTAACCCAGTGACTCATTTACTTCCTCATCGTAGGCAGCCTGGTAAAATAAGCAGTGGAGTGGGAATAGGTTGAATGATTAAATGTATGTACAAATTATACTGTATTATGTCAAGGCTTTCTACGATTTTAACCATCGAAATATTTAAATGTTTGACCATTGAATTTGGCTACTTGACTTCCTTTAACCTACTTTACTCATAATGTGAATACAATTTAAAACATGTTTAAATGTTTAAAAACATAACTCAAATATTGTTCACAACCAATATAGCCTCACTAAATATATTAAGACATATCAACAGACAAAACTAGATGCTAATCCTCAGATTTAAGTCATGTGTTAATCATTTTCTCTCAAGCCCCACCCCTTTCCCTCTCGTGCACACTGCCCCTCTTTTTATCTCCTCCATTTAGTTAGATGTCCAGTGATGCATATATTTGTATAAATAGTTCATTCTATTAATGTAACCTTTATTTATAAAGGTAATTCAATTACGAACATTATTATTTGCAAAAGGTTACAACATATTTTCACACATCCAATGCATCCAATGCACACATGACTAACAAATGCACAAACTGTGTGAATTCAAATTCATATTTCTCAGGCAAAGGAAAGTGTGCAGGAGGGGACATATGTCATTTCAAATCCTCTTTATTGCATTGCAGACAGACATACAGCAAGTACCTTAAAGGGAAACTCAAGCAAAATGTGGAAGACAGCTATTACAGTACTTATTGTCAGTTAATGTTCTGGTCATTTCATCAACCATAGCTTGCTCTTGTTGAGTTGAAGTTTCTGATTCATGTCTTTTCTCAGCGACCAGCTGGAGCTGGGGCTGGGGCTGGAGATGGTGCTGGAGCTGGAGCTGGGGCTGGGGCTGGGGCTGGAGATGGGGCTGGAGCTGGGGCTGGGGCTGGTGTTGGGGCTGGAGCTGGAGCTGGGGCTGGAGCTGGGGCTGGAGCTGGGGCTGGAGATGGTGCTGGAGCTGGAGCTGGGGCTGGGGTTGGAGCTGGGGCTGGAGCTGGGGCTGGGGCTGGAGATGGTGCTGGAGCTGGAGCTGGAGCTGGAGCTGGAGATGGGGCTGGAGCTGGGGCTGGAGATGGGGCTGGAGCTGGGGCTGGAGCTGGGGCTGGAGCTGGAGCTGGGGATGGAGCTGGGGCTGGAGATGGGGCTGGAGCTGGGGCTGGAGATGGGGCTGGAGCTGGGGCTGGAGCTGGAGCTGGGGCTGGAGCTGGAGCTGGGGCTGGAGCTGCAGGGGCTGGGACAAGACCAAGTCTTTGAAGAAACAGAAGGTAGTTGTACTGCTGGAGAAAGTTTAGAAAGCCACGGCCACGTCCACGCTAGAAGGAGGCAAAAAGAAGGATAATCAATATGAATGTAGTCACTGGAGTCTCAATTGTGTACACCATACACAATAACTGTACATAGTTTATTTTAGCAGTAAATCATTTTTATTGAATAACTGTATATACCAGGGGCCATGTAGATGCTCATACTATATGTAATTGGTTTCTATGTCAAGTTGCTTGAAGGAAAAATCATTACATCATGTGTTCTGGGGTGGTCCAGTAGTTAATGCTGCTGCCTTTAGCGCACACTTAAAGTACCTTCAGAAAGTTTTCACACCCTCTTACTCTTTCTACATTTTGTTTTGTTACACCCTGAATTTAAAATGGATTAAATTGAGATTTTGTGTCACTGGCCTACACACAATACGCCATAATGTCAAAGTGGAATTATGTTTATAGTAAAAATGAAAAGCTGAAATGTCTTGAGTCAATAAGTATTCAATCTCTTTGTTATATCATGACTAAAAAAGTACAGGAGTAAAAATATGCTTAAGAAATCACATCAGGTGTTGCATGGATTCACTCTGTTTGCAATAATAGCGTCAAACATCCTTTTTTTTATGACTACCTCAACTATGTACACTCCACACATAAGGTTCGGCTTGAAAATCTATGACAAGATTTGGAAATGGATGTCTAGCAATGATCAACCACCAACTTGACAGGGCTTGAATATCTTTTAAGAATAATGTGCAAATATTGAACAATCCAGGTATGCAAAGCTCTTAATGACCTACCCAGAAAGACTCACAGTTGATTCTGTTGACTCAAGGGATTTGAATACTTTTTTTTCACATTTTCTTTACAAATAATAATAATAATTTACAAATTATATTTATGTTGTACACAATAACTGTACATCGTTTATTTTAGTTGTTCATCCTTTTTGTTATGTAACTGTATATAGCAAGGGCCATGCATATTGTCACGGTTGTCGTAAGAACGGGACCAAGGTGTGAAAAATAGCTACTTAAATATGATCCCCAATTAGAGACAACGATTACCAGCTGCCTCTAATTGAGAATCATACAAAACACCAACATAGAAAATGTAAACTAGAACACAACATAGAAATTCTAAACTAGAACACAACATAGAAATTCTAAACTAGAATGCCCCCTAGTTACGGGCGTGACACATATACTGATCATATATGTAATTGGTTTCTATGTAAAGTTGTTTGAAGGAAAAATCATTTAATCATGTGTCCTGGGGTGGTCTAGTAGTTAAGGCCGCTGCATTTAGCACATTTAGTGCCTTCAGAAAGTAAGTACTCCCCTTGAATTCTTCTACATTTTGTTTTGTTACAGCCTGAATTTAAAATTGATTAAATTGAGATTTTGTGTCACTGGCCTACACACAATACACGTAATACCCATAATGTCACATAAGTGGAAATATGTTTATAGAAACACTTAAGTATTTAACCCTTTTGTTATGGCAAGCCTAAATAAGTTCAGGAGTAAAAATGTGCAAGTCAGGAGTTGCATGGACTCACTCTGTTTACAAAAATAGTGTATAACATCATTTTTTTATGATTACCTCATCTCTGTACCCCACATGTACAATTATCTGTAAGGTCCCTCAGTCGAACAGGGATTTTACCATGAGGCCAATGCTGACATTAAAACAGTTACATAGTTTATTAATGGCTGTGTTTGGAGAAAACTGAGGATGGATCAGCAACACTGTAGTTACTCCACAATACTAATCTAAATGATAGAGTGAAAAGAAGGAAGGTTGTACAGAATTTGAAAAAATTCAAAACATGCATCCTGTTTGAAAAAAAGCACTAAAGAAAAAGTGTAAAAAATGTGGCAAAGAAATTAACTTTATTCCCTGAATAGAAAACTTTATGTTAGGGGAAAATCCAGCACAACACATCACTGCCTACCACTCTTCATGTGGTGTTGGCTGCATCATGTTATGGGTATGTGTCACGTTCTGACCCTAGTTATTGTGTTTGTTGTTTTTTTTAGTTGGTCAAGACGTGAGTTGGGTGGGCATTCTATGTTTTGTGTGTCTAGGTTGTTTTTCTGTGTTCGGCCTAGTATGGTTCTCAATCAGAGGGAGGTGTCGTTAGTTGTCTCTGATTGAGAATCATACTTAGGTAGCCTGGGGTTTCACTGTTGTTTTGTGGGTGATTGTTTCCGTGTCTGTGTTTTACACCACACGGTACTGTTTTCGGTTTTCGTTATTCACGTTTATTGTTTTGTATGGAGTGTTCAGTTTGTGTTTAATAAACAACCATGGAGACTTACCACGCTGTGCATTGGTCCTCCGATCCTCCTCGCTACTCCTCCTCAGAAGAGGAGGATGAAAACCCTTACAGTATGCTTGTCAATTGCAAGGATTAGGGAGTTTTTTCGGATAAAAATAAATGGAATAGAGCTAAGCACAGGCAGAATCATAGAGGAAAACTTGGTTCATTCAATGGGAGACAAATTTTACCTTTCAGCAGGACAATAATCTACATTGAATGTTCCAGAGTGGCTTAGTCACAGTTTTGACATAAATCAGCTTGAAAATCTATGGCAAGACTTGAAAGTGGCTCTCTAGCAGAGATCATGTGCACATTTTGTACCATCCAGGTGTTCAAAGATCTTAGACTTAATTAACCAGAAAGACTCAGCTGACAGCTGCAATAACTGCCAGAGATAATTCAAACATCTATTGATTCAGGGGTTTGAATACTTATGTAATCAAGACATATTAGAGTTTTATTGTTCATCTTTTCTTTACAAATGTTTGAATGTTTTTTCCACTTTGACATTAGAGAGTATTTTGTGTAGATCGTTGACAGAAAATACTATTTTTTTGGTCCATTTGAATCCCACCTTGTAACACAACATGTGGAAAAAGTCATGTGGAGTGAATACTTTTGGAAAGCACTGTATAACGTGTAGGCTTCGATTTGATTGTGGCCCACACCCTTTTGGCACAAATTGTGCCTTTCCTGTCTTTCTCTCAATGTCTCTGTCCCCAATAATGCTAAAATACTCCTATAAAAATATATACTCACCTCCTCACTTGAAGAAACGTCTCAATGATATGCTGATGGCCATTGTCATGCTCAGCCTTCAAAAGCAAACATTAAGACAAAATAATATACAGTACATATGGATGTAATATACTAAGATTTGCACCAGAATTACATGTACACACTATATGCATGGCTTACCAAAGCAATAGAGAGAAGCATCACATATCCAAGTAGAACAACAATCTTCATGCTGAAAGTCTTCATCTAAATAGAGTATAAACATAAACATCATCACTTTATTAATCCATCTATTCCCTACAAGTTACAGATTATATTATATGTATAATCTACTACACAGTTAATGAGTGTATAAGAATGCCTTCACTCTGAACAAAGTGTTTGAATTATAAGTATAACCATACCTTAACGTATCTCAGGGTTAAAAGCCTTCTCAGTGCCTCTGTATGTCCTTGCACACTCATCAATACACAAACAATATATAGTGTTTCTCAGCCAATCACAAAGCCCTGATGAAGCCTAAATGTGTTGCAATAAAGGATGTTGTATGATGTCTGGGTGTTCCATGTAACGCTGGGCATTGCAAAACAGGCAAACAAATTAGCCTCTTGCCACTGCTACCTGAAAATGTCAGTAGGCCTACTGTATCATGGTTTCCCATCTGCTGTTAATTCCCAAACAATGTCTATTTCACATCTACATTTATGGCAATAACATTCTCTGTGTGTAACCACGTGAGTTTGGCGTATTACCTCTGACCTTGTATTGTCAGTGGATCACAGACCAGCTAATAAGGGTCTCCCTCACAAAGTGGTCCCAATGTTCAATGCAACTGTCAGAAGCGTTAGATTTTTCTGCTAACATTTGCAAGACAGTCGAGTGAGTTTTTATATCAAATCACAATATTTGAGGAATTTACTTTGGAGCGTCAGGTATTGATCGAATTTCTATCAGGGATGACAGAAAAATAAAATGATTAAAACAATTAATCAGGGCAATTGTATTACTAGGCTACTATTAAGTGTTGATACTTACTCAGTGCTAAGGATAGATAACTAGAGTAATCGAAAGGGGACCAGAAGCTTAGCCGGTCCATAAAACCCTCAAATTCAGACAAACAAAAGGTGTAATGGGTACTCATTCAAAATAATTTCACACAAAGCTTACTAGATATCTAGAGTATCTGACTTTATACTGAAGTTATAGATTAGAGGTTCGCAAACGATTATGTTATAACCCATTTGCAATGTGTCTTTCAAAATTGTCTTGTTATTAGCCACCAAACAACATATTTCATCATGTGCTACCCAAGAGGAACTGGTAGTGGGTATTGACCCTTTTTTGGAAACACCAAATACCCTGGAATTGACTATGAATTCCGAAGTTTTGTGGATTTCATATTTGTTCACAATTGTGTTAGGACTTGTAAAGACATCCACCTTATATCAGAGAGGTTTCACTCTTGTTTTGAAAGCATCGCAAATACTTTGTCAAACAAACAGAACACAACAGACAAAGACATACACAATGATGGATCTTAACTTATTTAATTTATTGAAAATGGAATAATAAGCTCTGAACAGCAGCTAATGTCAACATATGTGATGTAAACAAGGTGGAGACATGAGAGTCCTTCTGGCTCTTCTGTTGACACCCATCTCATTTTCCACCTGCTGCTGGGGCTGGGGCGGGAGCTGCAGCAGGAGTTGCGGCTGGAGCGGCAGCGAGTCTGGCCAATAGGAAGGGCAGGAGGGCCAACAGGGCAGAGTTACTTTGGGGAGGCTGGGCGTAAGGGAAGTATGACGGGTACTGAGGCTGCTGAGGCTGCTGAGGCTGCTGATAGGGATAGAATCCCCCAACACCACGCCCATAACCCCTGAACATCTGTGGAGAGAGAGAAAGAAGGAGAGAGAGAGAAAGAGAGAGAGAGAGAGAGAGAGATGGATAAATTGTTCTGAACTCAAACAAACTACTAATCATATTCAAATAGCAGCCCATACTAAAGTACTCTAATAGATAGAATACCTAATAAATACCAATAGATAGTACTAAATATTACTGTACCTCATCACTAGCTGAGCGCTCCTCTCGATCATGTTTCTCAGACACCTGCACACACGAACAGAATCCCAGGATGAAGGATATTACAGTATAGAGTAATCAACACTCAAAGTGTGAACTTAAGTTAATCTTATTGTAATAATTAATGTATTGTCATATTCCAATGCAATGCAATCTGTGGAAACAGCAATCTCTTGTTGTATTGATGTGTAAATTGCAGTGTTGATGTTGTATTTCAAGAATTCTTACAGGAATGGAGGAACAAAGTCCAATCAGGCACATCACTAGGACTAGTAGTTGCATGGTCACCATGGAGTTCTTGAAATGAAGAATACGAGTTGTGAATTCAAAGCTAGATAAAAATTCTGAAAGCCTAAATTCCACTACAGTATTCTTTGAACCTCTTACCTGTTCAAGTGAAGATGTAAAATGGTTGAAAAGTCAGAACTAAAGTTGTGACACTGATGCTGTATTGTAACTTAACAGCTAGTTTGTGCTTTTTATAGACCATTTCAGTCCAGTGCACCAATGAGCTTTCAGTCCCATGATCAAAGGTGTGTCCTGTGTCCTGGAGATGTAAATGTGATGAAATTAGGCATTTGGTGGGTAATCCTACAAATCTATATATCCACAGTCCCCACAAAGAACAATGTCTCATCAGTATTAGGAAACCTTAGCAAAGATGAGACGTTTTGAAACTGTGGATGATTCATTCACATGGTTTTGGGGGATTGTGGAGGCTAAATGAACACATTTAAATAATGTTAGATAATGTATATTGATAAAATATTGTTTCAAATTGTATTACACCGCTTTCATTTCTCAAATAATGCAATATAGCTAAAGTTCCACCATTTATTTAGACCATTTACTTATCATACAATCTGATGTACCACACTTTTTTTCACAATTTCCACAAACTTCATGAGCATTCATCAGAGAACTGGAGAGACATGCAATGTAGCTTGAAATATATATATTTTTAATTGAACATAAATACATAAAGGAATCACACTTCATAATGTAAAGTGTGGGGTTCCACAGAGTGCTGAATGTTCATTCTGCGTGATGCAGGATATGAAGGGACAGCAGTTACTGTCTGGGAGTTCCATTAAATACCTGCTAGATTGAAAAGTGAATTAATCAATATATAGGATATTACATTTAATTTGTCACGTTGGGGGACTCTAATATGTTGAGAAATGAAATTAATAATGGCTGGCTTACTGTAACATCACCTCGCCTGGTTAACGTCCAGCAGGGGCAGGGGTTGAGGCAGGTGCAGGGGCTGGTTCAGGGGTTGAGGCAGGTGCAGGGGCTGAGGCAGGTGCTGGGGCTGGTGCAGGGGTTGAGGCAGGTGCTGGGGCTGGTTCAGGGGTTGAGGCAGGTGTTGGGGCTGGTTCAGGGCTTGAGGCAGGTGCTGGGGCTGGTTCAGGGGTTGGGGAAGGTGCTGGGGCTGGTTCAGGGGTTGGGGCAGGTGCTGGGGCTGGGGCTGGTTCAGGGGTTGAGGCAGGTGCTGGGGCTGGTTCAGGGGTTGAGGCAGGTGCTGGGGCTGGTTCAGGGGTTGGGACTGGTGCCGGGGTTGGGGCTGGTTCAGAGGTTGGGGCTGGTTCAGGGGTTGGGGCTGGTTCAGGGGTTGGGGCTGGCTCAGGTGCTGTGGCTGGTTCAGGGGTTGAGGCAGGTGCTGGGGCTGGTTCAGAGGTTTGGGCTGGTGCCGGGGTTGGGGCTGGTTCAGGGGTTGGGGCTGGTCCCGGGGTTGGGGCTGGTGCCGGGGTTTGGGCTCGTCCAGGGGCTGGTGCAGGGGTTAGGGCTGGTGCAGGGGTTGAGTCTGATGCAGGGGTTGGAGCTGATGCAGGGGCTGGTACAGGGGCTGGTGCAGGGGTTAGGGCTGGTGCAGGGATTGAGTCTGATGCAGGGGTTGGAGCTGATGCAGGGGCTGGTACAGGGGCTGGTGCAGGGGCTGGTGCAGGGGATAGGGCAGGAGCAGGGGCTGGGGAAGAGGCTGCGAACAGGGTAAGTAGCAGTTGAAGGAGCTGATCTGAATTCAGGGAGGGCAGAAAGGAACCAGCCTAAATAGGAAAAGAAAACAGCAGTTTTTTTCTCATTCGATGTCATTTTGATATACACACCACACATGGAATCATATCTCAGAATATTCACATATGTTACATACACATTGATCTTCACTACTATATGTTAAATCATTTCTGCTCATAATCTGTGGAGCTATGGAACGTACCTCCCTGGAGTTTGAGTTAGAGTTGGAGTCAGAGCTGGAACGTGCAACTCTCAAATGATCCACATCAGCCTGAAAAATAATAATTTTGTGTACATGTAAATATGCATATATATGAATATATTTGTAAAAATATCTATCGAAAATATAAATAAAATATGATATAATGTAGAATACTACGTAATTTGGGCCATATCTATTGTATGTTTATTTTTGTTAAACTCACAGGAAGAGTCAATGACAGGCCCAGGAGGCATCCCAGAAAGATTGTAGTCTTCATCATCATCTTGGTGGTCAGTTCTAAAAACATATTAAGAAGCAAAAGCAGCTTAGATGACCTTTTTGTTTTGGTTCTGAATGCTGAAATTGCATGTGAACACCACAGCATAAGTATATTTACCAACGTTCAAAAGCCCTGCTTTAAGACCAATTCCCTTACCTTTGAGTCACAGTTCATTTCAGCAGTTGATAATGATGCGAAGACAATGAGCTATACCCAGTCGGTGGGTTCAAGTTAAGAGCACCTGAGAGTCACAACCCCTAATACTTAAGAGTCACAACCCCTAATAGTTAAGAGTCACAACCCCTAATACTAAGCTGTATTATTGTGAAAATAATCATGATGTTTAATTTTCTGAAATCTTTAAACTCTCTGTTGAAGGATAGGTGTGGGTAATAGTAAGTGATTGACATTATAACTTCACAGATGAGTCTCATGTCAAATGTAGGATATAAAACACAACCGTGTGGTAACAGTTCACAGTCATTTTCATGTATAAACCTTTTATAAATAGTGTTTATTATTAGTAAATGGTATATCATTATTTAAAAACATGTATAAGTATTATAAGTATACAATGCATAAGCATATAAAATGTATTATAATATATTAATTTCAAACATTTCAGAATTTTTATTAGAATAAAGCTGAGTCATAAATGTTACTATAAAGACAAAATATCAACTACATCCAGCTAATCGCTGAAATAATTGTTGAATGTGTGATAGAAATGGATATTAATCATTTTGAAAACACATGCAGTACCAGTGTTTTGCAAACAAACACCCTCTTAGCTCCCCACCATTAAATGTTGCCCAAACGTCATGGGAAGTATTTGAGTCACCAGCTTAAAAAGTATAATACGCAACACAATCCGCACCTTGCCACGACAAATGTCCAACTGTTTTTCTTTCTTTCAAGTATATGTTGCTCCAGGCAAAAACATTCATTTAGGATCATGTTCAAGAGTTCACACATTTCAAAGGCATCCGTATTTGTAGAGAAGTAAACTATTAAACACTGAACAAAAATGTTAACACAACATGTAAAGTGTTGGTCCCATTTTTCATGAGCTGAAATAAATGATCCAATACATTTTCCAGATGCACAAAAAGCTTATTTCTCTCAAATTCTGTGCACAATTTTGTTTACATCCCTATTAGTGAGCATTTCTCTTTTACCAAGATAATCCATCCACCTGACAGGAGTGGCATATCATCAATCTGATTGAACCATATGATCATTACACAGCTGCACCTTGCGCTGGTGACAGTTAAAGGTCACTCTAGAGTATGCAGTTTTATCACCCAACACAATGCCACGGATGTCTCAAGTTTTGAGGGAGCGTGCAATTGGCATGCTGACCGCAGGAATGTCCACCAGAGCTGCTGAATATTCATGTTCATGTTCATTTCTCTACCATTAGCCACCTCCAACTTTATTTTAAAGAATTTGTCAGTAAGCCCAACCGGCCTCACAACCGCAGACCACGTGTAACTATGCCAGCCCAGGACATCCGGCTTCTTCACCTGTGGGATGGTCTGAGACCAGCCACCCGGGCAACTGATGAAACTGGTTTGCACAACCAAAGAATTTCAGCACCAACTGTCAAAAACCGTCTTAGGGAAGCTCATCGGAATGCTTGTTGTCCTCACCAGGGTCTTGACCTTACTGCAGTTCTTGACCTTACTACAGACCTCAGTGAGCCAATCAATGCTCACCTTCGATGGTCACTGGCAGAGGTGGAGAGGTGTGCTCTTCACGGATGAATCCCGGTTTCAACTGTACCGGGCAGATGGCACACGCATGGCGAGCGGTTTGCCGATGTCAACGTTGTGAACCGAGTGTCCCATGGTGCCGGTGGTGTTATGGTATGGTCAGACATAAGCTATGGACAAAAACATAATTGCATTTGAATGCACAGCGATACCGTGATGAGATCTTGAGGCCCATTGTCGTGTAATTTATCTGCCGCCATCACCTAATGTTTCAGCATGATAATGCACAGTCCATGTCGCAAGGAACTATACATAATACCTGGAAGCTGAAAATGTCCCAGTTCTTCCATGGCTTTCACACTCACCAGACATGTCACCCATTGAGCATGTTTGGGATGCTCTGGATTGAATTGTACGACAGCGTGTTACAGTTCCAGTCAATATCCAGCAACTTTGCACAACCGTTGAAGAGGAGTGGGACAACATTCCATAGGCCTACTTGTTTTTAAAGGTACAGTGCATTCGGAAAGTATTCAGACCCCTTCCCTTTTTCCACATTTTGTTACATTACAGCCTTATTCTAAAATGGATTATACAAATTTTTTCCTCGTCAATCTACACACAATACCCCATAATGACAAAGTGAAAACAGGATTTTAGACATTTTTGCAAATTAATTCAAAATAAAAAACAGAAAAACCTTATTTGCATTAGTATTCTGACTCTTTGCTATTAGACTCGAAATTGAGCTCAGGTGCATCCTGTTGCCTTTGATCATCCTTTTGATGTTTCTACAACATGATTGGAGTCCACCTGTGGTAAATTTAATTGATTGGACATTATTTGGAAAGGCACACACCTGTCTATGTAAGGTCCCACAGTTGACAGTGCATGTCAGAGCAAAAACCAAGCCATAAGGTCGAAGGAATTGTCCGTAGAGATCCAAGATAGGATTGTGGCTAGACACAGATGGGAGAACCTTCCAGAAGGACAACCATCTCTGCAGCACTCCTCCAATCAGGCCTTTATGGTAAAGTGGCCAGATGGAAGCCACTTACCAGTAAAAATCATATGACAGCCCGTATGTAGTTTGCCAAAAGGCACCTAAAGGACACTCAGACCATGAGAAACAAGATTCTCTAGTCTGATGAACCAATATTGAACTCTTTGCTTTGAATGCCAAGCCTCACTTTTGGAGGAAACCATCTCTACGGTAAAACCATCCCTACGGTAAAGCAAGGGGGTGGCAGCATCATGCTGTGGGGATGTTTTTCAGAGGCATGGACTGGGAGACCAGTCAGGAGATCCTTGATGAAAACCTGCTCCAGAGCGCTCAGGACCTCAGACTGGGGCAAAGGTTCACCTTCCAACAGCACAACAACCCTAAGCACACAGCCAAGACAACACAGGATTGGCTTCGGGACAAGTCTCTGAATGTCCTTGAGTGGCCCGGCCAGAGCCTGGACTTGAACCCGATCAAACATCTCTGGAGTGACCTGAAAATAGCTGTGTAGCGATGCTCCCCATCCAACCTGACAGAGCTTGAGAGAATCTGCAGAGAAGAATGGGAGAAACTCCCCAAATACACATGTGCCAAGCTTGTAGCGTCATACCCAAGAAGACTCGAGGCTGTAATCGCTGCCTAAGGTGCTTCAATAAATTACTGAGTAAAGGGTCTGAATACTTATAGAAATGTGATTTTTCAGATTAGTTTTTCTATAAATTTGACGGAATATCTAAATACCTGCATTTGCTTTGTCATTGTGGGGTATTGTGTGTAGACTGATGAGGGGGGGAAACAATTTAATCAATTTTAGAATAAGGCTGTAACGTAACAAAATGTGGGAAAATTTCAATGGGTCTGATTACTTTCCGAATGCACTGTATCTGTGACCAACAGATGCATATATGTATTCCCATGTGAAATCCATAGATTAGGGCCAAATTTATTTATTTCAATTGACTGATTTTCTTATTTGAAGCAAAATCTTTGAAAATGTTGCATTTATATTTTTTGTTCAGTGTACATTATACAATTTAAATACACTTATATGAGCTACTGTCAGACTGTCATTGCAATCAAAGGGCTCTTTCTGTTGGCAAACTGGCATTGCGCGACTCAATGTCAATGAAATACCCCTTTAGCAAAGCCTGCGTGATAATTGCAATATTGCACACATCAAAGCATTAGTCATAGGCTGTGTTTTCTCAAGCAGTATAGAGATTGCTCAACACTTCATGTCTAATATAAGTGTCCATAGGTAGGAGCTTAGAGCACAAAGAGACTTCCAAGGTGAAGGTAAGTGCTAGGGAGAAACACTGGGTTTAGAATAGACCGGTTGTTTTCAAGCAATCTGGTGGCAAAAACGACTCAGTGTTTTAAATGTTAAATCTACTGTTTTCAGTAATGTGTTTTCAGTGTTAAACAACTTTGTGTTTGCAGTGTTAAAATGTATTTTCAATGTTAAAACCTCTTAAGGATCAGACCCTTTAAAAAAATGTTTTGCCTAAAATTACATACCCAAATCTCTCTGCCTGTAGCTCAGGACCTGAAGCAATGAAATGTATATTCTTGACACCATTTGAAAGGAAACACTTTGCAGTTTGTGGAAATGTGAAATTAATGTAGGAGAATATAACACATTAGAGCTGGTAAAAGATGGCAGCAGTGTATGTGCAAAGTTTACACTGATCCAAAGAACCATTGCATTTCTGTTCAAAATGTTGTATCAAGGTGGCCCAAATGTGCCTAATTGGTTTATTAATACATTTTCAAGTTCATAACTGTGCACTCTCCTCAAACAATAGCATGGTATTATTTCACTGTAATAGCTACTGTAAATTGGGCAGTGTTGTTAGATTAACAAGAATTTAAGCTTCCTGTCCATGTCAGATATGTCTATGTCCTGGGAAATGTTCTTGTTACAACCTCATGCTAATCACATTAGCCTACGTTAGCTCATCCGTCCTGTGAGGGGGACACCGATCCTGTATTAAACAACTTTGTGTTTTCAGTGTTTAAATATGAATAATTGTCTTACAGGCACATAGGAAGCAATGGAGTACCTCTGTGTTGTCATTTTACTTTTCTCGGCTGTGGCTACACGTGTGAGTAAATAGTCAATAGAGAATAATCCAGAAAAATATATGGGTGCAATGCATTAGGTTTATTAATATTCAGCACAGCAGATCATGTCCTTTATTAAATTGTGATTTACTTTGCCCAGGCTGACCCATGGAGGCAATTGCAACAGGGAGACAGTCGATTCCTCCCATTTGGCGGACCTCAACAAAGTCCAGACAGACACCCTATGAGAGTAAGAAAAAAAGGTCAAAGAGATTTCCAAGAGATCCAAGAGACCTAATCAAAGTCAATCAAGATATAGAGAAAAACAGACAATTCTAGATTTTCTTTTGTTTTCTTACTTAATGGTTATATCTGAAGCTCATATTATTTTCCTTTACTTTGTCAAGCCCAATGGTAGAGATCCCTGGATGAAGGATGGTTCCCTCCCTCCATTTGGGGGCCAACCAATAGGTGGAGGAGGAGAGAACTCTAGACCAATCGGTGGAGGACCTACGTGGCAAGGATGGGATATGGGTGGAACTGGCAGCCCAGGATGGGTATGATGGCCTGGATGATTTTCCCAAACTACTAATTCATTGTATCTACTAATAGTAATAGTTATGATATAGTACTTTTTACTTAACTGAATTTATTTTGTGCAGCCCGACCAGGATCAAATGCCCCCTTGGTACCCAAACAGACCCTCTGGAGGCCCAGGAAGTGGGGACACTCAACGACTAATGAGAGGGCCCGAGTCTGGAGGACCCCTCGACTACCCTGATCGGGATTATAAAAGGGTATGTCATATCTGGTTATTTTCTATTCTATTTATGTAATGTATTGCTTTTTCAATGTTTTTTCTTCTCATATGCTGTTTTTGTTGATCGTTTTATTGCCATGATATACTCAGGTCTCATTTTGGAAAAGTGATTTGTAATCTCAATATGATCTCCTGAATAAATAAAGGATACAAATATAAAAGCTGTCAGGGATCCTCCATCACTTGAAAATCTATTGTTAATTAACATGTATAATATGATGCTCGCTCCTGGTCAAGAGAGAAGATGAAGGTCAATGGTGGAACCAGGGAACCATGAGAGGAGACCGAGGATCATCATCCCCTGCCGATCTTCCACCTGTGACAGTGAGTAAACGGTGTAATGGCAACCTCCATGCAACCTGCTATGAATACAATCA
Source organism: Oncorhynchus kisutch (assembly GCF_002021735.2). Lineage (NCBI taxonomy): Eukaryota > Metazoa > Chordata > Actinopteri > Salmoniformes > Salmonidae > Oncorhynchus > Oncorhynchus kisutch. The sequence goes on from NC_034185.2 coordinate 44,553,180, forward strand.
CCGATTCCACTTAAGATGCTTAACTGATTGTAGAACTAGAATTTAATGTTTCTCTCTCTCTCAATAGGGATCTGACTTTGGATATGCTCCCAATGGACCTGGACCGCACCCTGGCCAGGGCCCCCCTCGCGGGCCAGGGTCCCGATGGCGTAGACCTGCAGGGCCCCCAAGAGGAGGAAGACCCAACATGAGGAACCTTGATGCAAGGGTAAGACATTTTTGTACTTTTATTTCAGACTATATTGGAAAGTACTAGCCTGGCGGTCCAGTTTGTTAGTGTGTTAGCCAATGTATCCCTCTCTGTCTTTCTGTTGTTAAAAGCGCATCGATTATGGGACGCTGGCTAGGAGACGACAGAACTAATTAGCTTTGATATAATGAAGGGTGTTGTGTCTCTTTATCTCCCCAGCCTGACAGGAACCCCATTCGCCCCTCAGCTGTTCCATCTGGAGCAGGTGGGCGGCCCCAGTTTGATGACACCTTCTTTGGAGGAAGACTGTTGCAACCTGAGATGGTGGTAGGTTGTTAATAGATCCTGGTTATGTCATAAACCCGGCATTAAGTTTAACGTAAACAAAATGAACTTATGTCCATTTTTTTTATGTTTTAGGGCAACAGAGAATTCATCCCCATCTTTCAGGTACAGTACCTTGGCCATTGGTAATTAATGTATGTCAATGAAGAACATCGCTTTGTGAATACAGACATATGGATAATGAGATATGTATGATTTATTGTTAAATATGATGTTATTTCTTGTTATTCCTTGTTTATTCATTTAGAAATTCTTGAGAAATAAGAATTTAAAAAAAAATCATGTTATGGTTCTTTTACAGGCTGACAATGTGACTTTACAGGTAAGATGATGTTTTTACTATCAAAAACGGAATAGATTTACATACTTAAAATCATATTGAAACAAAATGCTTTTTTTCTTTCCCAGAATGCTAGTGGTCTGCCCCTGAAAGAGGTAAATAATGAATTTGCCTGAATGATCTAAGATTAAATCAGGCTATAGAATTTGTTATCATATATTATACATGCGTTAATTTTCCCAGTCTCATACAGTCCATGTCGTCTATATCTGTTCATGTGGCGAACATGTTTCCCTTTGTAGGGTGAGAACATTTTCCTGCTGCCAAAGGTAAGGAATTCACACAAACAATGATTTATTTTAGTATTATGATGGCTGGAGTACTGCATGATGGAATTGTGTAAAACAAATACTGTATTTTCTTTACTATCAGGGAGGACGAGGAACACCCCCACCAAGGGTATGGACTAGCCTCTCATTCCATGTTAGCTTAATTCTATGACTCGGAAGTATTGTAGGCAACATAGCAGGAAGTATGCCATTGTACTGTATATAACAGATAAGTCAACTGTAATATGTTTTACAGCATGGACATAAAAGACCTCAAGAATTAGGGGTATGACGAGATATTCCGTTTTAAATCATATTCTAGTACATTTTGCTGTGAATTTTGGTGTGAAGTGTGAATTTCTTGAAAGAACTTGAAAAGCAGTTGATATTTTTTCTGTGTCCCTGGTTTTGATAGTTTGGATACCCACACTCATCTGGTTTTCAGGTAAGTGTCCTAATGAACCTTTAAACTATTTTGTTATATATTTACAATGCTGAATAAATAGAAAACAAGTTGATTTGAAGATTTGAGAAATAGCAAAACGTTTAGTTTTTTTTGTCTCAGTTCCAGCCTTACCTGAAGCTCATCTACAACCCCTCAGCTACCGTATGTATACATTTATGATTTAACATCAACAAAATACCACAATGCAAATATGTTATGTGAGATTTTATCTTTTTTCTTAATGAAGAAATATACTTTACACATGTTTTAAATGTTTATCTGTTCTTTTCCCTGCAGAATAAAATCTCATTTGAATATGGGATAACAACACTTGTAAGTACTGGCTGTTTACTAAACATGCTTCTTTATTGAGATTTTAATATTCCCTTTCAGCTTTAGTGTCATCATTAATGAATATTGTCAAATGTAACAATATTGTTTATTTTTCAATCAAATGTCACTCACAATACCATCTAAAACATTATTTGAATCCTTCAACCTTTACCCCAAGCTCCCATCGTTCATGAAGGTAAGAAATTACTAATGACATTGTTGTATCTGTATTCCTACAATAAAATAATGTATTTACTTTCTTAAACCATGATATGATTGATCTATCTGCAGGCTGAAGAGACAAAGACTTGGGAAGAGGAAGGAAAATAATATGGTGGATACAAGGTGTGTTAAACACTTTGCCTAGGCGTTTCCTTGCAATGCATCATCTATTTCTTTATCCCTTTCTGACTTCTTCTTCCCTGTTTACAGGGAGAAGAAACCCAAGCCTTGCATCTGGATTGGAATGAGATTACATTTTTGACATATTTTCATATCTATCTGGAGTACATTCAACTTTACAGATTACATTTGGATATTTAGGTGCTAAATGTTTTCCTAAATACTAATACAGTTCTTAACTCATGAAACCAAAGCAACTTTAGTTTTAGCCTAACAATATTTGATTTTACTCATGGGTGTGGGGAGGTGGGCCTCTTTCTGTCCAGTAAGGTAATTTCTGGACAATATTTCTGTCCAATTAGGGGACACCTTTTGGCCCAAGAGCACCCCCAGTGGCAAGATATGTGTAGCCTCTTTAGAACCTATTTTTAACTATACAGTACATGGCAGGTGTTGGTGGAGGTTACTTCTGTGATATCATTTGACACTTTATCAATCAATTGCTCTATAACATTCATTAAAACTTCCAGCATGCAAACTAAGAACTCTTGTTTTTGTGTGCATATAAAGTACAATTGACAACTGTGATTTTGCTTGATAATGGATTTATTTGACAATAGAAAATGTATCATATTGTAACTGACAACATATCTTATATTAATATAGGACTAGGAATGTGAGATTGATGTGCCGATCCCTGAAAATGAAACAAAAAAAAAACACTTAAATGGAAGTACAGTATACTACTGATATGAATACATTTCAGGTGTTCAGTTGAAGAAATGTTTCCTTCCCATAATAAAAACCTGGAAATGGCCCTAATGTTACCCTACCTCAATTTAATTTGACCCCACATGCAATTCTATGGCTCAAACAGGAAAGAGAAGTTGGGACGACCCTGTAAAAATGGATGACATTATCACAAGTACAACATATGTGTCATATCACTTACTAAAATCTATATATACAATGTATACATACTATAATATATTATATATTATATTGGCATTGTTATAGTCATAGTAAAAGAAGTAGAGGTCATACCTCATCTACGCCAGGGTCAACTGTGTCTCCACGGTGATCTGGTGGAGGGTTGGCAGCCTCTGTCTGGAATCCTTTAGGCCATGTCTATCAACAACACAAAAATACAGTTAGATATCACACAGCTCAGTCTACATCAACAGCCCTCACATAGAGGACACATTAATGTTATCCATATATGATTCAGACACAGTAGTAAGAGCTTACTTACCTTTCCTGGTGCCTGAGGTTGGGCAGCCTGCTGCAATTTTGAAAGGGTAATAATAATTATTAAGATAGTCTGTCTGGCCTGTTGAATTTTCGAATTATAAAATTATTGTTAGTTTAAAATTAAACTAAAATCATGAAATTATGACATACTATCGGTTCATTGTCTCTAATTTCCTTTCTGTTGAGAATATTTCACTGCACTTTAAACTGCCGCATTCAAATGTTTTATTCTCCTGGAGCCGCAATGCTTATGCATAGGTTTCATTGAAATTAATAGGAGCGTCTCACACTCTGCAAAAGTCACTCGTCTAGTGTAACAGGCCTGTATGAGAGCACACCCATGTAATGACCCCTCCTCACCTGTAGTGGGAGCTGTGGTTTCTGAGGGGTCTTCTCCAAGTTCAGCTGGTTCTGCCCGTTGTTCTGGTTAGGCTGCAGGTAGTTGGGGTAACCGTAAGACATGTAGTAGGGGTAGCCCTAGGGAAGATACACTTGTGAAAGTTAATAGTCTTAAAGGATCAAAAAGTGTGATGATGATATGTTTGATATGCAAAACACATCAGGATCACACATTTAGCTTTTTAGTGCTCTATCTTGAAAACTTTACTGTTGACATGCCCAATTTGTGGGGACCATATCAACAGTGAACTTACTAAGAAAATGCAACACAGAAATGGAGGGTAAAAGTGATCCTTTAGTCTGAATAAAGAGTGTATATAATCTCTTACAGTGAATACAAGATGCACCTTGAGGAACACATCACATTGAAAGAGGGAAACTCCACTGTACCTGCATTCTTGGTTGCTGGGGAAATGAAAATGATGGGTAGTATTGAGGAAACTGGGGAACCCCCTTCAGGATAATAGAAAATAAATATAACTTCAACAAATACTGGAAAGACTTTGCCAATTAGTAGTGGATTACCTGACACGTGGTATTTCATTGAATTATATTGAATTTGTATAAAAACATATATAAACTGACTTCAGGAAAATAATATGTGGCTGGGAAGCCTTTTGTCATTGGTATCCATCAAAAACATTGGTATTTCAATGAATTTGTATGAAAACATACATAGACCAACTAACTGATCTGAAATGGTACAGTAGCCTACCTGTGCAGGGTTGTGTGGTTGCTGGGGGTTATTGGGGTTGTTGGGGTCCTGGGGGGCCCCAGGCTGCTCCTGTTGGGCATTGGCGTACAGTATGGAGGGCAGCTGGTTCCCCTGTGTAGGGAACATCATCTGGGGGCCGAAAGGGCCTCCCACCTGGGGGTTAAAGTTCACCATCTGGGGGAGACCAAGTTCAGGCTGCTGCTGGATCACGTACTGGGGCATGAATGGAGATGCCTGAACAAACAAGTTTGGGTAAAAGATCTGTCTCTGACCTATGATCATTTCAAAGCTTTGCGGACCGAAGTTGTGATGAGCAATTGAATGAACAATTCGGTTGATGTGCCAAAGCTGAAAATATGTGTAGTTAAAGGTGAAGTGGGAATGGAAACTGCTCACTGGAGACCATTTTGAACTATTATGCTGTCTGCAAATGTAGCTAATGATATCAATCTTCTTTACTACAGTATGTCAAGTGGAACCCTGCATTAGGCTGTTGCGCAGCAACTCACTGCCTTCCTGAAGACAAACAATGTATACGAAATGCTTCAGTCTGGTTTTAGACCCCATCATAGCACTGAGACGGCACTTGTGAAGGTGGTAAATGACATTTTAATGGCATCGGACCGAGGCTCTGCATCTGTCCTCGTGCTCCTAGACCTTAGTGCTGCTTTTGATACCATCGATCACCACATTCTTTTGGAGAGATTGGAAACCCAAATTGGTCTACACGGACTTGTTCTGGCCTGGTTTAGATCTTATCTGTCGGAAAGATATCAGTTTGTCTCTGTGAATGGTTTGTCCTCTGACAAATCAACTGTAAATTTCGGTGTTCCTCAAGGTTCCGTTTTAGGACCACTATTGTTTTCACTATATATTTTACCTCTTGGGGATGTTATTCGAAAACATAATGTAAACTTTCACTGCTATGCGGATGACACACAGCTGTACATTTCAATGAAACATGGTGAAGCCCCAAAATTGCCCTCGCTAGAAGCATGTGTTTCAGACATAAGGAAGTGGATGGCTGCAAACTTTCTACTATTAAACTCGGACAAAACAGAGATGCTTGTTCTAGGTCCCAAGAAACAAAGAGATCTTCTGTTGAATCTGACAATTCATCTTAATGGTTGTACAGTCGTCTCAAATAAAACTGTGAAGGACCTCGGCGTTACTCTGGACCCTGATCTCTCTTTTGAAGAACATATCAAGACCATTTCGAGGACAGCTTTTTTCCATCTACGTAACATTGCAAAAATCAGAAACTTTCTGTCCAAAAATGATGCAGAAAAATTAATCCATGCTTTTGTTACTTCTAGGTTAGACTACTGCAATGCTCTATTTTCCGGCTACCCGGATAAAGCACTAAATAAACTTCAGTTAGTGCTAAATACGGCTGCTAGAATCCTGACTAGAACCAAAAAATTTGATCATATTACTCCAGTGCTAGCCTCTCTACACTGGCTTCCTGTCAAAGCAAGGGCTGATTTCAAGGTTTTACTGCTAACCTACAAAGCATTACATGGGCTTGCTCCTACCTATCTCTCTGATTTGGTCCTGCCGTACATACCTACACGTACGCTACGGTCACAAGACGCAGGCCTCCTAATTGTCCCTAGAATTTCTAAGAAAACAGCTGGAGGCAGGGCTTTCTCCTATAGAGCTCCATTTTTATGGAACGGTCTGCCTACCCATGTCAGAGACGCAAACTCGGTCTCAACCTTTAAGTCTTTACTGAAGACTCATCTCTTCAGTGGGTCATATGATTGAGTGTAGTCTGGCCCAGGAGTGGGAAGGTGAACGGAAAGGCTCTGGAGCAACGAACCGCCCTTGCTGTCTCTGCCTGGCCTGTTCCCCTCTTTCCACCGGGATTCTCTGCCTCTAACCCTATTACAGGGGCTGAGTCACTGGCTTGCTGGGGCTCTCTCATGCCATCCCTGGAGGGGGTGCGTCACCTGAGTGGGTTGATTCACTGTTGTGGTCATCCTGTCTGGGTTGGCGCCCCCCCCTTGGGTTGTGCCGTGGCGGAGATCTTTGTGGGCTATACTCAGCCTTGTCTCAGGATGGTAAGTTGGTGGTTGAAGACATCCCTCTAGTGGTGTGGGGGCTGTGCTTTGGCAAAGTGGGTGGGGTTATATCCTTCCTGTTTGGCCCTGTCCGGGGGTGTCCTCGGATGCGGCCACAGTGTCTCCTGACCCCTCCTGTCTCAGCCTCCAGTATTTATGCTGCAGTAGTTTATGTGTCGGGGGGCTGGGGTCAGTTTGTTATATCTGGAGTACTTCTCCTGTCCTATTCGGTGTCCTGTGTGAATCTAAGTGTGCGTTCTCTAATTCTCTCCTTCTCTCTTTCTTTCTCTCTCTCGGAGGACCTGAGCCCTAGGACCATGCCCCAGGACTACCTGACATGATGACTCCTTGCTGTCCCCAGTCCACCTGGCCATGCTGCTGTTCCAGTTTCAACTGACCTGAGCCCTAGGACCATGCCCCAGGACTACCTGACATGATGACTCCTTGCTGTCCCCAGTCCACCTGGCCATGCTGCTGCTCCAGTTTCAACTTCCACCTGACTGTGCTGCTGCTCCAGTTTCAACTGTTCTGCCTTATTATTATTCGACCATGCTGGTCATTTATGAACATTTGAACATCTTGGCCATGTTCTGTTATAATCTCCACCCGGCACAGCCAGAAGAGGACTGGCCACCCCACATAGCCTGGTTCCTCTCTAGGTTTCTTCCTAGGTATTGGCCTTTCTAGGGAGTTTTTCCTAGCCACCGTGCTTCTACACCTGCATTGCTTGCTGTTTGGGGTTTTAGGCTGGGTTTCTGTACAGCACTTTGAGATATCAGCTGATGTACGAAGGGCTATATAAATACATTTGATTTGATTTGATTTGATGTCTGTAGCATTATCATGGCTAATGATTTCTACCTCGATTGCGTTAGATTGGATTGGTTCAGTACCTGCATTTGTGTTTGCCCAAAGCCTACACCTGTCAGGGTCAGTCCATTCAACCGCAGGATCTGTAAAGGATGGGTGAGCAGTCAGAAAATGTTTCTAACAACCGTTACTCCACATTGCATTGTATTTTACTGCACATCAATTTGAAAGAAAAATCACAAACAACAAATGCAATGTCAAGAGTTGCAGACAAAAACATATGGGACAATTCAATGTACCTCATTGCTGTTACTTGCGAGGATTCCAATTTGCTGTTGGTATATCTTTAAAAAAGCAACCAAAACAGTTTGTTATGATTCATTTTGAAGTGTAGCGCTATAAATGAAGGAATATTCAAGTAACGTGTGAAACTCACAGGAAGTGAAAGGCTAGCACCCAAAAGGCAGACCAAAACAGTTACAGTCTGCGGCTTCATGATATCCTACAATGAAGACAGAACAAATGTAGTTTATATCTGACATCTCAATACCATCTTGTAACCATCTTGAGCATGTTGTATGTGATGCATACTTATTTTTTAAACTATTTTTGATTATACAAAAGCAAGTCATAGCCCATGACAGTATTACCTTATCAGAGAACGTCAGCTTCAGCCTATCTTCTTTCTTTCCAGTGTGTTCTTTATTTCTCTGTCCAGGCTACTGTGTCTCTCCTACTTTTAAACTATCTCTGTCTTCCCACTTGAGCTGTCATGTCCCAGACACACACAGACTATGGTCAATATGACGCACAGGCTCTTTGAGATGACATCACTCTCAGACTCAGACAGCTACGGTGCAGATATATGCAGCTGTATCATTATGGACTGACCATAAGTCAAAATGAATCTCATGCCTGGACATTATCTATCGTGTCGTGCACCAATTCTAATGTTATTGTCTAATATGTTGACTCTACACTATATGACACAAAGTAGGTGGATGAAAGGTGGATAACAGTCAACCCCTGTCCCATTATTTCAATGGGTATTCTGCCCCTACAATATGTTCACAATATATACAACATCTCCTATTATACATCACTTTCCCTATATTGGCCAGAAGAACCTGGAACTCAATGCCCCTGATGACCATGAGTCTGCGTTATTTGTAAACCTTTCATAGAGACCTGTGATTATAATATGCGTCACTACAAGAGAGTTTGCTGCAGGTGGTTAAGAGTTTTCAGACAGATGATTAGTCTATGGACTGGTGTGGGGTTGGCATGTGTAAATGTAAGTCTTTTGATTGACATTATCAGTGTTTATTATGTCCTATAAATAAGGTATTATAGGCAGGTAGCTGTAAGGTTGCTGGTTCAAATCCCAATGGTTACTGAACTGGCAACAGGAGGGCTGCTGGTTTAGATCCTAACCGCCATCATTTGGTTAGGATAAAACCATTTGTAAAAATGTAAGAAACATTTGCATACTCTTATGATATTATATTACATAATTATATTCTGAAAGAGATTGAGGAAGAGTGAGAAGTGCAATCTACAGTAGAAACATTTCCCCTGTTCTTCATCAGGCCAGGTTCCACGAGGGGGCAAAAGGGGACTTTGGGCACTCAGTTGAAACTTGTGCCCCCTCAGTTTTAGTCCTTATCTCCCTATATAAAAATAGCAAAAAAGTTTAAATGATTGAGAGACAGGTTGGTGCAAAATCTGTATTCCCGCTGTGCTGTGTCAGCAGAATCGACAGAGAGCACAGGATGTGTGTACGGGGATGGGCTACGGGGGGTGGGCTACGGGGGGTGAGCCCCTGGGGTGGTAAGTAATGACTCCTTTGGGTTTCCATAAAAATTTTGGGGAAAACACTTCTCATCTGTGGTAGGCTAATTGAATAATATGGTACACCTCTACCTGTAATATTTGATTTTGATTTATAAGGGTGGGGTCAAGTTTACCATTGAAGCTGCTTCACTCAACTCTGCCTCACACCACACCACTACAGAGTTCAGTTAGCTTCTTAGCTAGCTGTAAAAAAACATTATTGTTATTAGCCTTAGCCTATTTAGCTTGCTCGAACCAGCTAATCTGCCACTGCCACGATTGATACCACTGCCACGATTGGTAGTTTTGCCAAACTACCCAAACAAAGATAAAAGGAGTGTGATGAGCAGCAGCTGCAGCATCAAACCACAGAGGTCACCACCAAGCCCAGCAGCGATGATGCTGCCGAGCTCCAGCTAGCTTTGCGTGCAGAGCCTACCCACCCTTCCACAAACGCCAGGATATTGACTCCACAGTCCCCTCCACCTCCGACTGTTCCTGACGATCTTGGAACAGAGGAGCCAGCCCAGGTTAATCTAGAATACTACCCTAGCCACAGGTTTTCTGTCCAAAAACATTCATTTAACAGCGTCTGGTTCATAGGAAGAGTGTCTGGAATACTGGGTTACTGCAGAATTCAATATAATTCCAATGCAAGAACCCAAATGATGCTCCTGGGTGTAGTTACATATCAGTATGTTTCATAATAAACATTCTATTATGGTTTTCTTGGTAGCCTATTGGTTTTTGTGCTTGTAAATGGAACTGTGTGTATTGGAAACGTGTTTATGGTAGGCTGGCATTGCTTAATCGATTAAGCCCCTATGGGGCGGCAGTGGTTAGAGCGTTGGACTAGTTGCAAGTTCAAATCCCCGAGCTGACAAGGTTAAAATCTGTTGTTCTGCTCCTGAACAGGCAGTTAACCCACTGTTCCTAGGCCGTCATTGAAAATAAGAATTTGTTCTTAACTGACTTGCCTAGTTAAATAAAGGTAAAATAAAAATTAAATTAAAAGGTGGGTTGAATTTAATCCACAGAAGTGTTTTGTGCCATATCACAACGTGTTGCTGTACTCATGAGCAGCATGATTTTCCATGTCTTTATGTTTGGCAAGACAGCTCTGCATGGCTGCTTCTCACTGTAGTAGGTTGTAGTCTATATTTTGGTTATTTGGATCTCCATTGGGCTTTTGTTTACTGCGTTTGTTTCCTGTTAATGTAACTAGCTGAAATATAGATTTTGTCATGCCTTTATTGATCTTATATTTTGTATTCTAGGCCTACATGGTACCACTGTTCTATTCACATTAATTGGTTCGCATTCGCCGCTGTGTTGGTATTCTAAGCCAAACTGCTATTAAAACCTTTTGGGGATCGGTGCCCCTTCCACGGGATGGTTGAGTTAAGGCTAATGCGATTAGCATGAGGTTGTAAGAAACAAGAACATTTCCTGCACTGCACTGTCCAATTTACAGTAACTATTGCAGTGAAATAATACCATGCTATTGTTTGAGGAGAGTGCACCATTTTGAACATGAAAAGTGATTAATAACCAAATTAGGCACATTTGGGCAGTCTTGATACAACGTACACTGCTGCCATCTAGTGGCCAAATTGAAATTGCACCTGGGCTGGAATAATACATTATGGCCTTTCTCTTGCATTTCAAAGATGATGGTACAAAAAAAATACAAAATAACAGTTGGTTTTTTCTTTGTATTATCTTTTTCCAGATATATTCTGTTATATTCGCCTACATTCCTTTCACATTTCCACAAACTTCGAAGTGTTTCCTTTCAAATGGTACCAAGAATATGCATATCCTTGCTCCAGGGCCTGAGCTACAGGCAGTTAGATTTGGGTATATCATTTTAGGTTAAAAAATAATAATTTAAAGGGGCGGATTCTTTTAACAATTTTTGTTTGCCTGCATGAATAACTAGGTTACTTCTTTCAGCATTTAGTTTGCATTATTTTGGTAAGACAGATAGACATGCGCATTCACATAGGTTGTTTATAATAGGTGAATTACCCTATCTATCTTGTAGCTTAGATTCATTACCAAAATGTCATTGCTTTGGTGAGTAGGGTGCAGTCCATTGTATTGATACAGTGCAGCGGAGATATGCTACAGATTTCTTGCCAACCTGTCACTTCAAAAGCACTCAATCAATGGTCTCGGAGTCTTGGCATTTGAACTTTATGTTTATTGTGGTATAGAGTGATATACTGTATAAGCAGAATTATAAGCAGAATTCAATATAATTCCAATGCAAGAATCCCCCAAAATGTTGCTTCCAAACCGATTTCAACTGCCCCCTTAGTCACTTTTTTATGGCGCTGGGTCTGTTCATCCTTTAGCCCTGCAGTCACTTGAAGCCTGTCTTCTTCACCAACAGTGTCTTTACTTTCTCAGGTCCTCACAAATTCTTAAAGGGATGGCTTCCTGGACAGAATTTCAACCTAGTCCTGGACTGAAATGCATGCTCAATGGAGATTCTCCATTGAAAGTGCTTCTTATGGACTAAACTTAATCTGAGTCTAGTAATCTAGGCTCATAATATTTTAGATACTCAAATTCATTTAATTCTGCCCCTAGATGGCGAAATCGGGGCAATATGCCATACATTTGCATGACAAACGTAGAAGGGCCAAAAATCAACCCCCATTTCAAACCAAACAAACAAACAAGTTTTATGAAGGCTAATAGTCATGTTTATTGAAATTTCAAGAAGAAACATAGACATGGCAAATAAGATCTGCATGTATGCATTGTTAGAAGACATTATACGTTTACATTTTAGTAATTTAGCAAACGCTCTTATCCAGAGCAATTAACAGGAGCAATTAGGGTTAAATGCCTTGCTCAAGGGCACATCAATTTTTCACTTAGTTGGCTCAGGGATTCGAACCAGCAACCTTTCGGTTAATGGCCCAAAGCTCTTAACCGCTAGCGTATCTGATATGATTAACTTAAAGTGCTGTGGACGACTTGGTGAAATTCCCCCGTATCCATGTTCTACAGCAGACACCTGTAAATAAATGACCAAAGATACGTTTAGCTTATTATTTTTTTCAATAATGGGATATTGTACAGTACCACAAATAACATTTGTATTTTGATGTATACCTTGTTCCTCTCAAATTTGTCGACTCTAAACTTGAATATTGTCTTAACAGGTAGTTGGGGACGGAGTTGTGGTTGTCTCAGTTGAAATCTGAATGAAAGGAAAGGGAAAGGGGATACCTAGTCAGTTGTCCAACTGAATGTATTCAACTGGAATGTATCCGATTAAATGTGCATTATTCTGTACCTGAATGTCCAAATCAGGTTTCATGGTGTGAGCCCTCCTCATCAGAAAGCGCTAAAAGGTGAAAATTGTATGAACATATGCACATTAACTAGATTCCTTTTCTTACACAGAGTCAATTACAGATTGAAATACACTATTGACCATGAGACCCATGTACTGTACAGTCAGTGACCAATACTGTACCTTGAATCTTCTCACGGGCTCTGCTTGTGGAGGACCCTGCTGTGGCTGCTGCTGTTGCATCATGGGAATCCCACCTGCACCTTGGACTCCCTAACCAGAAGGAAGAGTTATTATAATACATTTATTATAAATTGTAAATGATGGAGTAGTCTAAATGTATTCATGATTTGTGCGTGCCTATATTTTCCTGGTATGTAATACACTCTCGCCCTCATGTTGGAAACTCTTGACCTCCAAGTTCAAATTAACGTTAAAGTTATCTGCTTAGAGATTCATATTGGTGAATTCTGATACCTCCCCAGTAGGAAACTCGCATTCCGATTCTTCCGCCTAGGTTAGCAAGTTGGAAATGTCAGCGTTTCCAAGTTTCCAACATTAAGTGAACTCAGAATATGTTTGAGTACATAGAGTTGTCTATACCATGACTTGCTGTTGTGGAGGATTCATTCCTGCCATTTGAGGGACACCCATGTAGTAAGGCAGCTGTTCATGGGAGAACAAACATTGAATTACTGCAAAGCATTTCCAAATTGCTTCTTCTCTTATAATACTATAACAACGCCAAAAGAAAAAGCAGAATGTGCAATATAAACATCCTGTTTTTCAAAGTTGTACCCCAGGACAAAAATGTGTACAATCTATTTCCCATTTTTAACTAATAAAACTAATAAAATATTAAAACAACAGAAAAGGACATACGTAGCAGAATAAGAAGTATGAGAGTCTATTTCTTTTGAGTCATACCCCATTAGCTGGTGGGGCAGGATACTGGTACTGCCCAGGGAAGTTAGGGAACAGTTGAGGCTGCAGCATCCCAACATTGGGGAAACCATAGGGACCATTGGGAACAGCTTGGGGTTGCATGACATACGTGGGGACACCTGGGACCATCTGTATGAGTGAGGAGAGAAAGTCTTGCCAAATTATTCAGCACTTAGATAAAGATATAGTTTTCCCTCCCACATCATCTCTCCCTAATACACAATTGACTGTCTGTTGCATAAATGGTTATGTGAAATGATTTATAAAAAGGTGTATAAGTAGTTTAAAAACAGTGTATTCTTTGTTTATCCACCTGTTGTGAACAGTTACTGTATAATACATTTCTTGAAATAGAATGAAACTGCAAACAGGGATATTGATGACTGACCTGGGCAAACTGAGGCTGCCCAATCAACCCAGTGCCACCAGGGAGGACGCCAGGGTTCAGGCCCCCCACCACCAGTCCAGGGTTAACCCCAGACACAATTCCACCATTTAGACCTGCCAGCAGTCTCAGTTTCTGAGAAATGACAAAGATAGATATGATATGACCTTGAATTCTATCAACAGCTTCTCCTGAAGTGTCCACTCATTCAATACTTCCCACAACCCTAAAAGCATTGGATTGGTGAAGGATAAATATGTTTTTAGTGTCCAGTATCCTACCTTGCCAGCATTGACCTAAACAGATCATTGAGGGGGGAAAAAAAGGAAAATTGTCATTTTGAATGCAAACATTTGATTTTGTACATTGTTGTGTGATGAACATGTGATCATACTCACATTGAAGATGGTGGCCATGAAGGCTACAAAAATAAGAAGCTTCATTTTGCAATCTGGAATATTGACAGACAGACCACAAACGTGATTAGTGTTGCTAAACTACTGGGGCTACTGTACTAGGTACGTTATCTAGATTATTTGCTGCTAACCAAATTATTAAATAATATATAATGTTTGAATATGAAGGCAAAAATACAGACCTTGAAGTGGTGAAAATTGTTTTGCTTCAGGTGCTGTCCTCCAAGCAGTATTCTCAGTTGCCCTCTGACATTTGAACACAGCCTTTTATTGATGTTAGATCTTCTATAGCAACCAATTAGAACAGAGCCCAGAAATTAGAAATCTTCATGTTGGTCACCTGATGCCCATAATAACAGGAGTTACCCAATTAAGATAAAGCCAAAGGCATTGTGTGGTTTTAGTCTTCAATGACTTTAATACCTGGTCCCCAAAATAAGACCATTGACCATTGTTCCAAATATTACTAAGTGACCACTAGTGACCGCAGTAGGACCATGAAAGGTCACAAACAGATTAAGCAACCAGGTTGTAATCATGGAGGCCCGTGAGCTAAGTAAAGAATTAAATCCATATGGGTAAAGAATCTAAGAACGTAAATCAACATAATATGACTGTAGATTGCTTCTGAATACATGTCACTATTTTCACTATCACAATTGTTGTGGTTTTAACAAATGTACTCCTTAAGCAGGGTAAATGCATCCGAATTGCTTCCTAAAGATATTGTGAACAGACTTGTGCTACTGCTAAACCTTAAACTGCCTATTTTCTTTCTCGTGCTGTGACAGCCCTACAAGAACACACATGTTCACAGGACCCATGCTTAGCTATGACCCGTCTCCATTGTGGCTGGATGGGAATGGTGTCATGCAGCTCTTAGGTTGTCTGGGATTGGTGTACCCGACTACAGTATTACAGGTAAATACCACCTAGGTGAGTCTGCGGCTGTATTGGGATTATAGTATGACATGTCGTTTGTGAAGTCTGAGACCAAATGTCCCCGCTTTGTTTTTCTTTAATGATATGTTACGACTAATGACTGATCCTTTTTGGTTATCAACACACACACTGAAAAACAGCTTTGACTATTGTCCAAAAATGTAAGGAAATATTGTATGTTAAGTTTGTTTGTGTAAAATATTTCCCACACTATGGTTTACTCCATAGTCAACGTGGCCATTGTGGCTTGAACATCTCACTGAAAATGTGAAACATCTTAGTGACATATTTGTGGGTTCATGAATGAATGGTCAGGGAAAGTTCATAATGCAGCACTGTCGTAGGAAAGCATGTGCAGCTTGTTCATTCCATAGAGTAATAGTAATATTTTTTTAAACATTTTGCCCAAGGAGTTTTTATAGATATGCACTATTTAAGTGCCACAAAACTGTTTGAATCAGAGCACTCAAAACATACTGTGTGGAAATGCTTAGGAAGCAATAGGGTCAAATTGACTGGTCACTTGTGCTGGATAGTGTAAGGGTAGACAGTGTCTGGGAAGCCTTTTAATATAGATTCCTTGATGTGGTGAATGTGATGGCTCCCACTGGACAGGTCAGAGTAAAGCAGAGATCGAGCCCTTGGTTTAATCATACGATTCTGGAATCTATTCAAGCAAGGTATAAAGGCCTTTAAGAAATGTAAGAACTCTCAAGAGAAATTGGATTTTCTCCTATATAAGCATCTCGTACTTTGGTTCACATTTTGTCATGAGGCTGAGAGAAAATGCTACATTTGTGAAGGTAATTTCCTGCGATTCTACACATTTGGCTAGCATATGCTATCTGGAGTGCCCCAAATTTAATTGAATTGGAAATATAATTTTGCCCTGTACTTCTCCACCCATGCACTATAGTTAGGCCGCTATATAGGCTATTGATAATTTAATTGATCTCACAAAATACATTGTAGACAAACTGGATTTCCCGAGCCCAGCCGAGAACTGCACTTGGCTTGCATTTTATGAAGTGATCTCGACTAAGAAAAGGTTGGTGACCACTATTTTAGTCTATGTAGGCTATGACCTATTATTATGTGTATTAGCATACTGTTAGGCTATAATTTAAGTGTCCTTTGATGGTGTTAAATATACAGCATGTAACCTAATTCAAACCTGATCTACTTTGATTGGCCTACGTGCCAGTAATTAACATTTACATTAGAAAAGCCTGGCCTCGTTGGACCCCCCTTCGGGCCAATGACGTGTCTTTTGAAAGTCAACCATCTAGTAAATACATTTCATTTATGCTATCGGAATCGTTTGGTTTTGTTTATGAAGGTCATACGTAGCATTAGAATACAAAATAAAATTGATTTGAAAGAAAACAATAGCATTTTCATTAGTTTATGTAATTTATGTAATAGAAATATAACTAAAACACCAGAATTCTAGTGTTAAAATCCATTAAATAAACACCATCACAAAGATAATTTATTATTAATTTGTTAAGGGCAGGTCTTAAAGGAATTTATTTATTTATTTAAAAAAATGCATTTCACAGAACAGAATGGCAAATTTTGAGTTTAATTATGTTAATGTGCTTTATGTCCTCATAAAACTGCTTATAACAGAAATTCTGCTTGTGATATTAAGATACTAACAATGATAGTGTGTTAGATAGACTTATTTAGGAAAATTCAAGGACTTAAAAAATGGCAGAGTAATTTAAAAAGTTAATTTGCTTTGAGTCAATATGACGCTCTCGGCTCTCCTAATGTTGAATGGTTACATTTGTGGCCTCCTAGCCTGGCCTACTATCTCCTGGTCGCTGAGGCTAGCCTAGCTTATCCTAGCCTACTATCTCCTGGTTGCTGAGGCTAGCCTAGCTTATCCTAGCCTACTATCTCCTGGTCGCTGAGGCTAGCCTAGCTTATCCTAGCCTACTATCTCCTGGTCGCTGAGCTTAGCCTAGTCTAGCTTGGTCTACTATCTCCTGGTCGCTAAGCCAGTGAGAGGTTGCCAAGCCTATTGTGATTATTACTGTTGTGTCAGGGCATTATGTTCTAGTCTCATAGACTATTAATTATAAGCCTATGGTTTGTTATGTGTGTGTCTATGTGAGTCGTATGTTAAATGCAACCGTCATGGATTTACGTAAGCCTACAAGACTATTTGGTCTGTAATGCAAAATCACATGTTGGATGGTTTATTGTGTGTGCTTTTATAATTGAACCAACATTTTTGCTGGCACTGCAATCAACAGATTTCTGCCTACGCCACTGGTGCGATGACACAATATTTCAATAATGACACTCTTGTTGTGATATACATGTTCCAAAAAAGGGATAAATACGTGTATCAGATTTTTTATAAACTCACATACTTGGTTGCAAGGGTCCACCTGACATTTTAATACCCTTCTCGGTATAACTGAGTCATTGTCTGATCTATACAATACATTTCTATCTATCTGAATGTTCTGTAAAGTTTTTACCCTCATCAACCAGGCGTTTATATTGCCAGGCTTGTGTTGTATGGGCTGTTGCGTTGTGTTGGCATTTAGTGAGAATTTATGTGGCTTAAACACCAGTGGTGTTTCATTCAGCCATCTATGAGTCTTGGGGAATTTCCTATCCAACACCAAATTAACAATACCTATCTAGATCTCTCCCATATTCCCAAGAAAGCAGTTGTTGTTTCTGGTCAATGGTCAATTATGTGTGTAATTATCATTCACAATAGTTTAATAGAGAATGAATGGCAATTAGATTGCAGGACATGGAGAGATAAAACTTTCAAAGCTTGCCATCCGTTTAATAATTCATTCAAAGACATCAGCTGTGATAACAACATTTCCAGTACATCGGGAACGCAGTTACAAAACATGGAAATGGGCACACAGTCGGGATGCAGTCAGCCTGTTAATCTAGTTTTAGTTTTGGTCAAAGGAGACTGGAATTCCACTTTTCTTTCATAACGTTTATTCAGAGATAGATTTTGAAGTAAGAGGGGGAGACAAACAAGAGGGCAACACAACAAGTTGTAGTGGCGCACCCGGGAATTGAACAACCTGCCAGTAGAGGTAATTTGTCATCTGGAATT